>NW_011359125.1:931146-949358 GCF_000735185.1 Notothenia coriiceps | reverse complement strand
GGGGGGGTCTACTAGGGGCTGTGCTGGTTGTATAGTCTGACCGCTGCAGGAAGGAAAGACCTGCGGTATCTCTCCGTGAGACAGCGGGGGTGCAGAAATAAGTCCAGAAATGACTCTAATGAAACTCTGATATAGAAATGGCGGAGAAGACAAACTTCTTACTTTTTCATATAGTATCTATACAGTAACCTCACATATAGTGAAGCTCACACTTTAGGGTTTACTGAGACTTACAGAAGTGCTGATTTGGACACAGTTCTCATTTTTGTTTAGGAGAGAAACTCACTCTGGAGCGAACTTTAGCCTTCTCAGACCATTAAGATGAACAACAACCTAAACAACACACTACAGGAAAGGGAAAACCACAAAAAACAGAATAAGACCCCTTTTTAAATGAATGTCTTGCGAGGTGTTTAAACAGTATTATTTATCTTTGTCTCTCTTGTTTCTCTTTCTCTTTTTTCAGAGTTATGCCCTCTACATCATTGGAGATGAACATGCTACTTCAACGGATAAATCAAAATACCTGGCCAAGCTTTCTGCAGGTGTGTGTGTGTGTCTTTGTGACTCTTAAAGATTATTTACTTGTCTTTAATGACATCCTGGGACTGTTTGTTTCTTAGTGATTGTGTTTGTGCATGAGAAAATGTATTGACTCCCGAGTCCCGGTCCTTATTACCTGTCAGTCCCATAGTTCCCTGCTTCAGAGTCCAGTATCACAAAACAAAAGCAGTGACGCATGCACGTGTGTGACCTAGTTTTCTCCCATTGTTTTAGCTTGGAAACGTAATGCAGTGTGAAGGTCACTGCAGGTATTTGATCAGCCCGTCTTCCACTGACACAGAATCAGTCATTTCACTTTTTCTCAGCTCTATGTTGACATTGTTCAGTGACAAATCCAATCAAACAAGGTGTCATTCCCAGAGTTCCCGTTATAATATTCTTTTGCCCTTCAAAATGTCCGTTAAAGTTTAAATCTCCCGGGGGAAATTATAAAAGTGCCGGTCAAAGGTCTTCTTTGTTATTTATTGAGCTTTAAAACAAATTGATATGATTTGATATTAAACAAACTAATAATAGTAGATTAACTACATTATTCAAAAGTGTACAGTAATTTACAATAACACGGGAATAATAAACGGAGCGCTCTCTCCCTCTCCTGACAGCCCGCCAGTATGATGCAGCTCGCTGACCAGTAATGAGTGACCCGACAGTAAAACTAAACATATCTATAACTAGTTACGGTAGTTTGAGTGGTCATTAAAATAGCTACTTGTGATATTCTAACCTGAAGTGTGTGTTTTGTTCCGCTCACCGCTGCATGTGATCATGCAGAGCTGCGTGTCGACTCGTCAGCAGCAGCTGATCTCTCTCTCCCGTCAGATTAGACTTTACTCGCATCGCGTTTATGTCCATATCGATCAGATCTAGCTAATGATATGACTACCTGCTTATTAAAAGACACCTAAACAATAAGCGTCGCTATGCAACTGGGTGAGGCCACAAAGTATAGCGCAGCATTATGCATTTGTTTACATGCCGACCGGAACCCAGAGGCATTACCAACAGATCAACGCACAATCAACCCATACAGGACATCTCTTTCTCAACATTACGTGTTAGACATTAGAATTGACTATTCTTGTCTGTCACNAAAATTGCGGTAACTTCTGGTCAAAACTGGTCTTTGCTGGTTTCCTCCGTTAGATCGCAAAATTCGATGGATAGCGTGTACAAAACTATAGACAAACCAAATATTTGCACGCTCACGATAGTCTTCACGGTTACTACATGGAGTGGTAGCTAAGACACAGTAGATTGCTACACTTGCTACCCAAACCACCCGTCTTTTATTTATTAATTCCCCAAAATACTCAACAAAAGACCGTCATTTAGAACAATCGTAAAAAACGTAGCAACGATTAGTCCCGAAAAGTCAATCGTAACACCCAAATTTTTTTTTTTTTTTTTTTTCTAGGTCAATCAGAACTCAAAGAAGGCAATGTACCTGTATCTTGAAGTATCAAATAATGTAGAATTCTCGGGAAGTCTGTGAAAACGAACGTCTAACACTAAAGCGGGGAAGCGCCCAGCACCCCAAATTCTCGTTATTGTTTATTTTAGTTGTTTAATATTGATCCTTTTGACGTTCTTAGTATAGAATACACTGAAATTGACACGACTTTAATGGAGGTGGTGAAGAGTATATTTATAAGTGGTAATCGAATAACTACCGTACTAGGAGCACTTTGTAGTGGAACGTGTAATTCGTACAATAGTTCGACTTTTAGGTCATTTAGGTGACAAACTTTACACCTCACAGAAATCTCTCAGACCCAGTGAAGTAAACTGTAGTAAATGAGTCACATTATTAAGTTTACATTAAATTTTATACCTAAATCGACTATTAATGCTTATCTATTGTCTCGCTGCTGAAGTTAATCCATAGGTAAATCCAATGTGTCTGTGTCCCTTTGAAATGATTTCTGATAATCCATAAGCAATAAACCCTGCTTTTCCATTTCCAGATGTCAGAGCGAGAGATAGCTTCACTCTCATGCAAAACTACATGCGCAAAGCCCCCACCTTTTTGTGTTAACCTTGGTGTCTATGTAAAAAACCCCCTTCGATTCCATTGGCTCTAGCGGTTACAAAGAGATTTCATTCGTCAAAATCGACCAAGGGGGGCCAGAGATATGGAAAGTCCACCCAAATGACCCCAGAAGTGGGTTTTTTTTGCTTTTTTGCTAAAAAGGTCAAATTTCACTAGTTTTGGATCAATCTTGATACAGGGTACTTATTAAATGTTGTACTTTGGATTCCTAAAGCTTTTAGTCTACTAACCCATCATCCAAGGGTAGTTTTCACTATAAGTAAAAAATACTTTTTTGGACGGACAGTTTTTTACTATGTTCAATCTGAATTTTCTTTAAAAATAAAAAACATCTATATTGATTCTGACTTTTCTACATCCAACTCACAGGTTTATCATTACTCTGAGAAAAAAGATGATTACATTTCCCCTTTTAGAAGTGTAGTTATGGTCATTTGTTCTAGAGATGTCATTTTCGAGCCTGAGACCTGAAAAACAGGCTTGGTTAGTTGCATGAAAAACATATACAACGCTTTTTCGGTATTATTGTGAGCACAGTTGTTAATTAGAAAAAATAGCTTATTATATATCATATTTCTTTGATTAAATATTTAACCTATGCAGCAATGTTCTTTAAAATGTAATCAGGTTATTTCTACTCTACAAAAAGAATATCTGGCGTGAAATAAAGTTTTTGGTGTTGACGAATGACTGACAGACTGCATACTTAACTGTGTCAGTAACTCCTTCTGCATCCAACAAATCAAATTCAGCAAAAGGTGGTCATGAAGAATTACACCAGAGTGGAAAATGAGGAGTCTGGGCTGATGGGTGTGATGGATGTCGCACAACAACTCAGTCTGATCTGACCGAGTTAACGCTCCCAGACAATATCAGTGTTACTCCCTGGGTGTTGTGCGTGTGTCAAAGTGAAATAAATAGAGGGGGTGAGAATGCTTTATTTATTAAATCTTAAAGGGGATGTTAAGAATAAAAGACAGAAAACACCAAAAGGGAAAGTGTGTCTAGGTCTGAAGCAAATTCATAACACACATTTTTGAAATGTATTATGTCTCCCCCTCTGACTCATACTTATCCTCCTCCCTATTTTGTGTGTCTGTATTTCAAAAATGCATTCATTGATTGAAATTGACAGTTTCTGCTCGAAAATCATCAATAAAAAACACAGTTTGATTCTGATTGATTATAAAAAGATGATAGACTGTTTTCCTGTGGTTTGGATCCTTGTTGTTGTCCTGTCAATTGAACGTTTTGAGGATATCTTAGGAAAACAAACCTGTTTCTTCAAAATGTCTTAATTTATTTCTTGTGAATGCAAGCAAGACAAATTATGCAGGTTTATTCCCTCTAATGTATAACCCAGTGGCCTAATGGACAAGGCATCAGCCTCCGAAGCTGGGGATTGTGGGTTCGAGTCCCACCTGGGTTGATTCATCTCTTAACATCATATATTTAAAACAGTTGCCAGAACAGGAGTGTCGTTAATATAAAGTTGCACAAGATAAAAACACAGACTGCAAATATTGATATACCTACAGGTACCATCAGACATGAAAGTCAGAGTACATGTTCCAACAATTATCGGACTATTTGTTGTTAAAATTGGCATTTTCAAACTGTCTTTTTAGAAAGACAAGGAAATAGACTTTCCAGTACTGTAACCCAACATATACCTCCCATGACAGACACCTCATTATATTTGTTTAGCTGCAGCAGGTTCACTGTTTTAACAGGCGCTGAGATTTCATTACAGCCGGGCTGCTGAAGCATCCGAGAGCAACAACTGTAATGATGACGCACTGCAGCCGACTCAGAGGGACTGAGAGGGTGGGGGGGGGGCTTTCATTTCATAGAGAGAAATGGCTTTAATTCTCCATGTGGACTGACACAGAAGTTGCTGCACATATGAATCGCTCATGGTCACTTTAATTATTTGCAGTCCATTAGCTATCCTGCTCAGGATCTACGGGAACATGCAGGTTATAAATGCAACAGATACACCTGTACATTTAATGCAATAATAATAACATATCCTACATTTGTGAAGCTCATCATTTGCATTTTGAAACCTGCAATTATAGTGGTTGTGTTTCATTGGATTGAAAGCTGCTTGTAATACTTTATCTCATGTATACTCTGAAAAATCAAGGGGTAATTTTATAGTCATTGCTTAAAACAGTGTTACTGTTAATAAGCATAAATACAGTTGTACTCATTCAACAATACAAATAGTTAATAAATCACACTTGAGTGTTTTTTTCCAGAGGGCTAAACCATTTAGAAGAAAAAATACTGGTTAGGAAATATTCAAAGCAAAGTTTGACAGTAAAGTTTCAAGTTGAGTACTGGGAATGACTGAAGTTATCATAAGTTTAAAAACAAATAATTTGTATTATAATACTTTCTACATATCTAGTTACAACTATAGAAGAGATATACCTTGAAGAGTAGAGTTAAACGAAAGGAGGGCCATGTCAATAAAATACAATTGTATAAAAAGCATCCAGACATAACATAACCTTACACAAGTTTAGACTAGATTCATCATCAATGTTTTGTCACTAAACCTAATTGTATTTGATACGATTATGACAGTTAATTAGGGAAAACTTTCCACATGGATTTATTGTATCATGCGGTGTATAGTTTATGACCATGCATCCTTCAAAATCCTGTGATTTCAAAAGGAGAAAACTCTCAAGACATTTTGACATGTCACAGCAGAAAGATGAAGAGTGGATGTCACTGACGACTCTCTTACATTCAGGTGTGCTGGTGACACAGCGTGCACAATAGCAGAGCATCAGATAAATGGTATGCGGCCATTATGATGTCATTACTCACATTTTATCTCAAAAAATAGGGTTAGGGTCAGGGTTTATGCCTCATGGGTTTTAGGTGACACATGAGGCATTCATCATCATCATCAGCTTTCATTTGAAGAGACTCTTGGTCCATTATTAAAAGACACACAACACTCAAATATAAATTAAAAAAGGCAGTTATACCAATGTTTCCACAGAGGTGACTGGTATCGTATAGCACTGAGACAAGGATAAAAGTCAGATGGATAAGATAGATAAGATAGATAGATAGAAAGAGAGAGAGAGAGAGCAGAGAGATAGAGAGAGAGATAGAGAGATAGAGAGAGATAGCAGAGATAGATAGAGAGATAGAGAGAGAGAGAGGAGAGAGATAGAGAGATAGATGAATGATAGGATCACAGGAGAGAAAGCAGAGAGACGTAGAGGAGCGAGAGAGAGAAGAGAGAGAGATAGTACAGAGAGACATAGAGAGATAGATCATTCAGGAGATGAGATAGAGAGATGAGAGATATTATTGCTACTAGAGAGATATTGAGAGCAGAGATAGATGGGAGAAGAGAATACCAGAGGAGACATAGATAGATAGAGAGAGAAGAGAGAGAGACCGATAGAGAGATAGATAGAGAGATAGAGAGAGAGAGAGAGAGAGAGAGAGAGAAGAGAAAGATAGATAGAGACCTCGAGATTCTGCAGATGAAGAGTTTATATATTATTGTGAGAGTCTGTAGATGGATGTAGATGAGCTGAGGATATAGAGAGAGAGATGAGAGGTAGGGATGAAAGATGAAGAAAGAATGAATGACCCAATTAGTCGATGACGTGTTCACCACGGTTACCCGCACAAGGAAGCATACGTAATCGTATTGGTACCCATGAGAGGCAGCCAGTAGTGCATCATGGGTAACCCGTTGTCTTTCGCTGGGTTAATGACAGCCAATGAGGGAAATTTATGTGTGTGTGTGTGTGTGTGTGTGTGTGCGTGTGTGTGTGTGTGTGTGCGTGCGTGCTGTGTTGCGTGTTGTGTGAGGTGTGTGTGCGTGCGGTGCGTGTGTGTGTTGGTGTGTGCTCGTGTGTGGTGCGTGTGTGTGTGTGTTGTGTGTGTGTGTGGCTGATATGGGTGTGTGGTTGCACTATTAAAGTTATCTGGATGGCATTGGCTGTACGTAATGTCTGCCATGGGGCTGAATCGGGTCAAATGGTATTTATGTATTAGTTAACTTTGGATGCAATGATCAAGAGGCTCTGGCGGTGTAGTTTGATCTGTACAAGAGGCCTGCGGACACCAAAAACAAGCATCCATTATGGGAACCTGTCCAGGTAGCCGGCGCGTGTGTGTGGTTTGTGTGTTGCTGTGTTGTCTGTTGCGTAAAGTGGTCCGTGTGTACTCCGTCTCTGTGTCTCCTGTGTTGTGTGTTGTGGTCTGTCATGCTACTAGTGCATAATACACACAGACAAGCGAGAGAGTAGCGTATATATTATAAATGTACTTATACTCGTAAATCAGCTCACACATGGCATGCTACTTCCTGTCAGAGCACACGCATCATCACACTCATCGGTCGTACCAGTTCGCACGATAGCTAGTTTACCATAAGGTTCCCAGAAGACGTGATACTGTTCGTCGCGATTGTCTGGTAATAGCTATATTAAAAAGTTAGAATCTGTGTCCACAGGCAATGCTACATTCAAATAGACACGATAAATAGCAACATTTGAGCGTCACCGACTTCAGCATGCCCATGGCAACATTACGTATCAGCATTCGCCATCACCAGATCCGTGAATTAGTCGGCTACAGAGCAGATCGTGCGCACAGATTATAGACACACACGTGCACACACAGGCATGTTGAAAACAGACATAGACATTCCAGATGTCACTCGCCGCCCGTACGCACACGCAGACAGTCCAGCAGAGGCTACTCTTCACCCACCGCACGGGTTTTGACACAGACACATAACTGTTTAGTATACTACATCATACAACAGTCGATCTATACATTGTGAACGCTTCAGAGTGTTTCTGATTGGTCTGTGCATTACATCCGCAACACTTCCCTTTTGGACCATGAATGCATCTCTGGGCCAGGCTCTCATGTGATCTCAATACGATCTACCGTATGCACCATAGCGTGACGATGCTTACCAGTACTTCATTGACTATGATTGCCTCGGCTTTTTTGGCTTTCTGCATCTTTTTCATATGCTAATTAAACTATCTCTCTCTTATCTAACCTCTCTCTCTATCTATCGTCTCTGATCTATCTATTTCTCTCCTCTATAATATAACATCTCTCTCTCTATGCTATCTCGTCTAATCTATCATTTCTCTCATGCTCATCCCTCTCCTCACTTGCTCTCTCTCATCTCTCTATCTATCTCTCTATCTCTCATCTGCTCGTTAGTAGCTTCTTTCTATCTATCTATCTCTCTCTATATTAGTCACTTTTCTCTCTATCTATCTCTCTCTCTCTATACCCATCTATCTGATGCTTATGTTGCTCCTATCTCTGTATGATATTCTCTTGATGCTATGTGTGGTATCTCGTCGGATCCTTGTATGCTATCTCCTCTGGGATGCTACTTCTCTCAATCGATTTCTTCATATCTCTGTCTATCTCTCCTGGCTGTATCTATTATGTTTTTTCTACATCTCTGTCCGCCGACTCTCTTGTCTCTGTACCGCGAATGCTTGTATCTATTGTTTACTCGTCTATCTCTCTGCTTCTATCATCGGTCTATACCTGTTTCTATCTCTATCACTCGTATCTCTCTCTTTTCTATCTATATATCTATCTATCATCTGTAATCCATACTGACTTCTTAATCCTTGTCTCAGTGCTATACGATACCAGTCACCTCTGTGGAAACATTGGTATAACTGCCTTTTTTAATTTATATTTGAGTGTTGTGTGTCTTTTAATAATGGACCAAGAGTCTCTTCAAATGAAAGCTGATGATGATGATGAATGCCTCATGTGTCACCTAAAACCCATGAGGCATAAACCCTGACCCTAACCCTATTTTTTGAGATAAAATGTGAGTAATGACATCATAATGGCCGCATACCATTTATCTGATGCTCTGCTATTGTGCACGCTGTGTCACCAGCACACCTGAATGTAAGAGAGTCGTCAGTGACATCCACTCTTCATCTTTCTGCTGTGACATGTCAAAATGTCTTGAGAGTTTTCTCCTTTTGAAATCACAGGATTTTGAAGGATGCATGGTCATAAACTATACACCGCATGATACAATAAATCCATGTGGAAAGTTTTCCCTAATTAACTGTCATAATCGTATCAAATACAATTAGGTTTAGTGACAAAACATTGATGATGAATCTAGTCTAAACTTGTGTAAGGTTATGTTATGTCTGGATGCTTTTTATACAATTGTATTTTATTGACATGGCCCTCCTTTCGTTTAACTCTACTCTTCAAGGTATATCTCTTCTATAGTTGTAACTAGATATGTAGAAAGTATTATAATACAAATTATTTGTTTTTAAACTTATGATAACTTCAGTCATTCCCAGTACTCAACTTGAAACTTTACTGTCAAACTTTGCTTTGAATATTTCCTAACCAGTATTTTTTCTTCTAAATGGTTTAGCCCTCTGGAAAAAAACACTCAAGTGTGATTTATTAACTATTTGTATTGTTGAATGAGTACAACTGTATTTATGCTTATTAACAGTAACACTGTTTTAAGCAATGACTATAAAATTACCCCTTGATTTTTCAGAGTATACATGAGATAAAGTATTACAAGCAGCTTTCAATCCAATGAAACACAACCACTATAATTGCAGGTTTCAAAATGCAAATGATAGCTTCACAAATGTAGGATAGTTATTATTATTGCACTTAAATGTGACAGGTGGTATCCTGTTGGCATTCATAACCCTGCATGTAGTAATCCTAGCAAGACATAGCTAATGGACTGCAATAATTCAACAGATGACATAGGACATATGTCAGCACTTCTGTGTCCAGATCCACTGGAGAAATTAAAAGCCTTTCTCTCTATGAAATGCAAAGCCCCCCCCACCTCTCAAGTCCCTCTGAGTCGGCTGCAAGTGCCGTCATCATTACAGTTGTTGCATCTCGGATGGCTTAGCACCGGCTGAATGCAAATCTCAGCGCCTGTTAAAACAGTGGGAACCTGCTCATGGCTAAACAAATTAATGAGGTGTCTGTCATGGGAAGGTATATGTTGCGTTACCAGTACTGGAAAGTCTAAATTTCCCTTGTCTTTTCTACAAAAAGACAGTTTGAAATTGCCAATTTTCTAACCCAACAAAATAGTCCGATAATTGTTGGAAGATGTACTCTGACTTTCATAGTCTGATTGTAACCTGTAGTCATCAATCATTTTGCAGTCTGTGTTTTTATCTGTGCAAGCTTATATTAACGACAACTCCTGTTCCTGGGCAAACTATTTTAAATATATGATGTTCAAGAAGATGAATTCAAACTCCAGGTGGGAATCCCGAACCCCACAATCCGCCCAGCTTCGGAGGCCTGATGGCCTTGTCCATTAGGACGCACTGGGTTAAATAGCATTAGAGGGGGAATAAAACGCTGCAATTAATTGTCCTTGCTGGGCATTCACAAGAATCAAATGTCAAAGACATTTTTGAAGAACAGCGCTTTTGTTTGCCGCTAAGATAGAATCCTCAAACGTTAATTTGAAGGACCACAAACAAGGATCCAAACCACAGGAAACAAAGCACAGTCACTATCCATCATTTTTTATATCAATCCAGCAATGAAAACACCAAAACGTGTGTTTTTTTATTGAATGATTTTCCGGCAGCAAAAACTGTACAANCGGAAATGAATTTCAGCGCGCCATGTTGAAGGACATCTCATTTCTCTAAATGCACTTCGAGGACCGAGGATCGAGCGTCTCTCTGGAGGAGCTATAACCGAGGACGGTTATAGCTCCTCCAGAGAGACGCTCGATCCTCGGTCCTCGAAGTGCATTTAGAGAAATGAGATGTCCTTCAACATGGCGCGCTGAAATTCATTTCCGGGTCACTACCGGAGGACCGAGGAGTCGAGGAGTCAAGAAGGGGGATTTGATGAAATGAGAAAGGGCCCAGGTCTGGCCGTGTCAGTAAGCCGGCCACTAGGTTGGACTTGTAGACAGGAGTGTTTTGGGTGTTTCACAATGACCTCTGGGGGTGAATGAGAAAATAAAACACCTATGGCCTTTGGGGGGGAGAAAATGAATAGGGAAACACAGGTGGACTCTGAGTCTGCTGAATTTTGGGTTCTGTTTATTGTGAATGTTATGCACACATGTGATATTACTGCTGCAATGTTTAGAAAAGAAAACTTGCATCTTGAATTTTATTTTATAACAGCACTACTGAAGGTATTGGTTACCCATCTTTATTAACATAATCTGTGAAGTTAATCTGTATTCATAGGACACTTTTGGTTAGTCAGTACGACTGAATGAACATTTGCTATCACAGTTTGACTGTTGTTTACTATTACAGGATGATGCTGACTAATCTGTCAAAACTCTTTACAGTTATTTAAAATTAAATAACTAGAAAAAAGGGGAGATGTCACATATGCATACAATGCATACAGAGCACAGAGTTAAGGCTGTTATGACAGTGTTGCGACATGCTTTACGGCATGCGAAGGACTGCTTTACTTCAGAGTAAGCCCGCCAGTCGTGTTGTTGCTGCCTACTGTAGTGTCTTGACTTACTGTATAACAAACCTGAGTCGTGAAAGATACTCGACCCTCGATCATTCTACAGACCCCACAAACGATAACGGGTCCCAAGGTGGATAGATTTGCAAACGAAACGCTCTGGGGGGTCAAATGGCTCTGTGTAATCGCCTCTATGCGATCATTTCCCGATAGATGAAACCATAGCCCCGCCTCTCCCCACCTCTGCTGCTCACTGCTGTAGCATGGTCAGTAGCTACTGCTCTGACCATGCTACAGATGTTAGTGCAAAATCTACAGCTCCTCTACCACAACCATCAGCAACAAGTGGACATGGAGAATTACATGAACTACCGCATGTTGCTAAATCCACCGCGGAACATAAACAGAAGGGCAACCATGCTCCGGGGTCTTCTTCGCTGCTTTTGGTGTATTTTGTGGCGGAAGTTAAAGCGCCAGTTACAGGCCCGGCATATGTACTACAGCGTGTACAGCGCTTTCAAGTGGTCTCGTGTGGAAGTACAGCGCCACTTACAGTCCCGGCATATGTACTACAGTGTTTCCAGCGTTCTCGTGTGAACAGACACGTCAAATGAAACGAATACATGTGAACGGAATGCTTTTTTGAAAACGCATAATGTGCATAAACGCAAACGTTCCCGTGTGAGCAGCACCTCAGAGTCTTGTCTTCCCCTGTGTTCCTTGTCGATTCATTGTGAGGGAGTGTGGTCGTCTTTCAACCAGAAGGTTGTGGGTTCGATCCCNGATAGGTAGCTAAAAACGCTAAGATGGCCTACCTTGGTCGTTGTCTGGTCAAAACTGGTCTTCAATGGCGTTAAAACGATAAAAACGCTGCTGAAGTTAATCCATAGGTAAATCCAATGTGTCTGNTTCGCAACTCAGGGTTAAGTATCTTGCCCAAGGATACATCGACATGTTGACTGCATGGGCTGGGATCGAACCCACAACCTTCTGGTTGAAAGACGACCAGTGGTCGTCTTTCAACCAGAAGGTTGTGGGTTCGATCCCAGCCCATGCAGTCAACATGTCGATGTATCCTTGGGCAAGATACTTAACCCTGAGTTGCGAATGTGTGTGAATGTTAGGTCCTAGAGTAAGGTACACTGCTCTGTATGAATGGGTGTGAATGGGTGAATGACATGTAGTATGTAAAGCGCTTTGAGGTGTCTTAAAGACTGGATAAAGCGCTATATAAGTACAGTCCATTTACCATTTACCATTGTCTTTCCTGTCACACTTCATTTTTGTCACGGTTAGTTTTGTCTGGATGCTACCTCGCGTTACTTACTCTTTGGATTACCTCGTGTTACCTACTTTTTGGATTCATGGTTTTGTTAAGTATTTTTCATTGTCAACAGCATTTTTTTGTTAATGAAGCTCGCTTTTTGTTACATTTTGAAACCCGCTTCCCTTTTAATCGGCATTTGGGTCCTACCTTTTCCCGAACCTTAACAGTTTCTATCAGTTGGAGTGTCAGCAGTGTCTTTAGTGTCAAAGACAAGACGGCAAGATGTGTTACCCATTATTTGTAATGACGGCAAGATGACTTCCCATTCGGCAATTTTAACACCTCGAAGATACATTATGCACATGTTATTGTCCATATGTTTGGCACTGATAGATGCAGGCACCTATGGAAAGAAAAGCTGCAAGTGACATTTGGTAAATGACGCAACAACCTCAACACCCCCAGGGTGTCGGTGGCTAATGCTGTCGAGTGCATACTCAAGCAGGAACACTTAGGGTCAAGGAAATTACGAAAGACAAAAATAAAGTTAAATAAATGAAATTGCTTCTTTGATTTCCGGTCAACTCTTTTCTAAATGCTTGATTGAAAGTAGTTTTTTTTTTTTTGTTTAATCAGATGTGTTTTTTAAGGTTAGATTGTTCAGCTCTTTTGGGCATTTTAAAATAAAGCAAAACTATAAAGAACCTGAAACAAAAATGCCCTTAAATACAAATGCAAAATTGTCAGTTTAGACGGAAACTATTGATGTGTCGTATACTTCATTATCTCCAGTGTAGCCATATTAGAGAAATCTGTGCCTCCAGTGGATATTCCTGTCGAAACCCCTTAAAATATAACATATTTGGGTAATTTCTTTATATAAAAAAAGAAGAAGTTGGTGATGGTGAAACTATTCTTCGATTGCACAGAGGAACTTTATTTATATTTTTGTTTTTTTAGTGGATGTTTACTGGAGTAAGACAGACCGTTCTGCCACCGCTGCCGTTGCTGACAAGGCCGCTAGCCTGGCTCAGACTGAGCCAGTAATCCTTTAGTAAGAGCCGTTAAACCACCACAGCTGCGACAGGCAAGCTGCCACCTCAAACCAACTGGACTGTTTCATGCCACACACATGGAGAACACACACAATCAAATATATACATCATCTATATAAAGACAAATAAACATACTGCTCTTTCTCTCTTATCCCTTATTTTCAAAATCTTATTGTGGATTTTATCCGCAGGTTGAGCTCCATTGTGTGTGTGTGTGTGTGTGTGTGTGTGTGTGTGTGTGTGTGTGTGTGTGTGTGTGTGTGTGTGTGTGTGTGTGTGTGTCATCCCTGCTTGTGTTTGTATACACGCTGAATAGAATTGAGTGTGTGTTTGTCCACTTGCAAATATGTTCTGATAATTCAACATGTGTTTGTGTGAGTGTGCGCATGTGTGTTTAATGGTTATGTCTCTGTGAGTATGAGTTTGTTCCGGTCTCAATAGTCTGTTGCACAGCAACAAGATATCATTTGATTCATGGATGTATTTTTACCAGTTAGTTGCAGAAATAGTGTTTGTGGCCTGCTCGGAGGAAATCATGTTTCCTTATTTATTTTTTTGTATTAGTTTTTTCTGTACGTAAAAATAAAGCTTAATGTTGTCTTTATTACTTACAAACATTACAATTGTTTGCACACATTTCTTCCCTGACTATCCCCACCTTTCTCCTCCAGGTGTCAAAGGTCTGGGCAACAAAGTTTGGACTTTTGTTAGAACGAAAAAACACAGCGACAGACTCACAACTCCCCGGGTACACACCATACACTCTGACACACGTAGACACACATCCAAGTGTCTCACAGACAAATCTCAAAAACCTGAACAGATTTGTTTACATTAAAGACATTCTCCTTGGTTTGAAGGGTAACAAAATAACTGAGCCCGTTTTCTCTCCACAGGGAATCTCTCCCCACAGTCTTCAGCATGCTGCATCCTCTCGACGAGATTGCACCAATAGTGTGTAAACCTACAGGTATGACAAAAACACATATTCCTCTCCCGCTCTCGCTTTCTCTTTCTCTTAATCTGTTTCGCATATTCAATGTCTGTGTCAGAAGTTTTCTCTTCAAGTTGAAATACGTTTTGTTTCAGGTCTGATTGAAAACTCCCGTGTGCAGTATGCATCGGATGCCACCATGAAGATAGTGTTCAGCTGCTGCCAGCCCTCTATAGTTGTCTCCTATGACACTGTACAGGGAATACACTCTGTCTGGGCCCTGCGCAAAGTCACACAGGATGTGAGTGATCACACAGACACACCTGCAAAACCCCACAGTGAGTCTACCTGTGTCTAACCTTGAGCCTCTCACCTCCATCAGGAGCGATTTTCAGTCCTGCGGTGTACAGCAGATCCGGTTAGCACTCCTTTGGGTCTGAAGGCATCGGCCTTACTGACCTCTCACCTCCGTAATATCTCACGCCTGGACTCCCCCGGAGGCAGTGGGGTGACCGGGCTTGGCCCAGGAACAGCAGCAAGGTATACGCTTTAATATGGGAGGCGTCTGGCCTTGTTATGTCCATTTATTTATATTTAACTTTCATGTTAGGAATGTTTCACAGAGACAAGGTCTGTTTTTAAAAACAAAACATGGCAAAGTTAGCAGTAATGTCAATCAGCGGTTTAATTCAAATGCACACAGGGACGTACAAACATGAAGAATAAGCACAACAACTAAGACCATCTCTGATCCCATCCTTATTTTTCTGCTCTTAGTTGTGCCATTGCCAGCTCTCCTCTCCACTACACCGTTCTGCACGGCCACCCGAGCAGAATGATAACGTCTTCTTCACCAGGGATACACCCCCGGGTTCACTCCTCCCCGATAATATCCAACATGGCTGCCCTCAGGTGAGTTGGACTTTGGGGAAGCTCGTAACAAGACTTAAGTGCCTGATTCAAAAATTGCCTTAAGAACATTGAATGTAAAAGCTAAACAAGCCTTATTAGCACAACTGTTAGGAGATCAGAATGTGTAAGTCAGTATGGACATAGGAGTATTGTTTTTAAATGCCATTATATGCATCAGACAAATCTTAAAAAGATGCATTTTTTTCTTTAATAATGGACTCTATTACCGACTATACAAATTTGCTTCAACGCCTTCTGCAATTGGCAGAATCTTGTGCATGTTCTGATTGTAAATAACAGGATACAGGAAACAATATGCTCCTCAACACCACTAGTTGTCAAGATAATGTCCTTTTTCTCCTCCTCCATCCTTTCATGGCAGCCGGGCCCATCCTCCAGGCATGGCGACTCCATCCTTTACTGGTGCGGCTCGTTTCAACACTTCCTTCTACACCTATTCCCCCAGGGGGCACCCCGGCCTGCTGCCCTCTGCCAACAGCACGGTCAACGAGACGCTGCTGGTGCCGGAGATGGAGCCCATCTTGCCCGACCTGTGCATCGAGCAGCTGTGGAGCGAGACCGTCACAGCTGGTTGCTACAGGTAATGACCAGGACCGAACCCTCATGGAAACTGATGACATGTCTGTGCAGACAGATGTTCAATTTAATGACAATTATGAAGAGATTTATGATAATGTTCTTCTAAGTGATGGCTTTTATTCATGCAAGTTCAGGACCAGGCTACTTAGCTTTTTCAGCTTTTCTTAGTTATTTTTTCCACAGGGTTCAATTTTAGGGCCCCTGCTTTTCTCATTGTACCTGCTGCCCCTGGGTTCCATCTTGAGGAAGCATGGTATCTCCTTCCATTGTTATGCTGATGACAGCCAGATCTATGTGCCACTAAAAAAGAAGGATGCTTTCTCTCTGCAACCGCTTCTGTTATGTCTTGAAGACATTAAAGCCTGGATGTCTTTAAACTTTTTAAAATTCAATGAAAATAAGACAGAAGTGATGGTGTTCGGTCCCAGTGGCTCATGTAAACCCCCTCCTGTTGACTTGGGCCCCTTGATGCATTACAGGAAGCCAACAGTGACAAACTTGGGTTTTAAGATGGACAGTGATTTTAAACTTGACCGGCAAATTGGGGCAGTAGTGAAGTCCAGCTTTTTTTATCTTAGGCAGCTGGCAAAGGTGAAGCCCTTCCTTGGACACAAGCACTTTGAAATAGTAATCCATGCCTTTTGGCAACACGACTTTTCGTTTGACGGACGTCAAACGAAAAGTATGACCTTGTTCTTTCGTCGACCTCTATCGATTGCCCCGTCTTCGGCGCGCAGGAAGAACTGCGGTCGCCCAGGTCTGTATCTGTAGTTTTGCGGTATTTGTAATAAGTGCACCGACGGTCAAAAGGAAACCGTATCCCCGTCCCGTATAGATTCTATGAAAGCTCACCCTTGTACTCTCCCCATCCTAACGCGACTGCGCACAACAATTTCGTTCTCGCTCTTTTTCTCACATCAACAACAAAAGTTTAGACAATTAGTTTCTCCAGGCGGCGCTTTTTGCGCCTCTAGAGCTGGTTAGTCTCAACGAACGTAACTGAACAGTCACCACAAACAACATGACAGTATAACATTCTAAGCCAGGCAATGCTTTGTTTGGAATGTCTTCGGAAGTTTAACCTTTGTAAATTCTACTTGAAGCTGGAGGCCCCCCCAGGAATGATATCATAACTCCTCGACTAACTCGTCACGGACACTATAGAGGGTCTTTTTTTTCGTGGATTTGATGCTGTACGTCTCGGGATGCACTTCTCGTCCATCTGGTTTGGACTTTCTCGATGTGGTAAGTATTTCGAAAGACCATACGCCCAGAACCTTTGTTTCGTCTCTTTATACATACTGGCAATCACCCGGTGTCCACGCTTCGAGAGAGGTCTCGAATGCACAGCGCCTTCGGGTTAAGAGCCCTGGCCCCTTTACCCTCGTTATAAGAGCGGTCGCGTTCGTTGCTCGGGAGGCTTGTTGGGAGTGTGGATATGTTACACTGTGCATTCGGTACGATGACTACAGACCTGTAAAACAGTCCCTACGGTGTTGATTCTAGGTCGTCTTGTATGGTGTATTACATTTATTTGTGCGGTTTCATTACCTAAGTTGCGAAGCGCAGCCCGGCTTGGTGCGGGGGAATGACCACTATATTACTCGTGATATGGGCTGCCGGACGCACTCCGATAACGAAATTTGATATGGAGTTTAAGACAACGATTTTGAGTTAGAGTTGCAAATAAATATTTCGGGATAAAGTTTGTGTCGGCCTCGACTTTGTTTCACGACATGTGCGGTATTTTTTGTTTTGTTTTGTTGTTATTGTTATTTATTGTATATTTTTTGTTGTCTTCTCTTGGGTAACTTCACGTATATTTTTGTCTTGTCTTCTGTCTCAGAGTTACAGACCCAATTATTCGGTTCCTTATTTTACCCAAAGAATCCCGCTCAAAATCTTTTACCTGTCACTTTCCGAACAGATTACCAGTTCCCTCCGGTAAGGTGTCAAAAACCCCTGGCCGTCGCTTATTCCGAGATAGGGGAGACTCGAAGCAAATCTGGAGCCATGGAGGTCCTCGTCGACTAGTCGAACTGGGACTCCGTGGCCGTCCTCTCATTCCTGACCTCGTCAGAGACTCTCCATGCCGCCCCGCTCTGGCAATTTTTCTAAATTTTGTGTTTATTTCTTTCTTAAATTTTACCTGAGATTTTACGCTGTCCGTCTGGTCACCTCCCCTCCGATTTTACCTCATTACACGAGAGGAGAATGCACAAGGTCAAATCTTCCGCACGCCGTCGTAAAACCTGATTGACCCTCTGCCACGCCCTCCCTCCTGACCGACTGAGGATTTTATGTCACGTAATGTCTAATTAGGTCGGG
>NW_011359125.1:925538-930854 GCF_000735185.1 Notothenia coriiceps | reverse complement strand
GTGTGCCTTGGCAGTCTATGCTGTTATAGTAAAAATAAATGTTAAATGTATTTAATTGCTCTATAATATTGGCATATCATTTATTTTGGACGTATTAATGTATTGTTTCCAGCCTTGTTTGCTTCAAATGTTCTTCTTTGCATTAAAGGTCTATTGGTGCATTACTGCCACCTGTAGATCAGTGGGATAGTGTGAAAATCTTGAAAATAAATACTTCTTATTTTATTCACTTTCTACTATTTAGTCTTAACTAATTTTTACATGTATTTATTTTAGACAAAGCAGTGTGAAGGTTCAGTTTTCCAGTGAGAGTCTGGCTGAGCAGCTGGTGGTGTGGCTCACCTCAGAAGGTAAGACGAGTAGATCTTTTCAGCTTTTATCTAAACAAAGGGACACGTGCTAAAGCCTTATGCTGTTTTTGTGCACTGCACTTGTTAACATTATTGCATTTCACACATTCATACCTGTACAGCGACATTTTGTAGGTACAAAACCATTTGAACGAGTATTAAAGTGGTTTGATAATTGGGTCCAAGTGTAACAATTGTGCATGTGTCAGGACTACCATCAATATCAAAATATAATGGTCTCAATTTATGGTCTGAATGCACCATTAAACAACATTTGTTAACAAATAAAGATTAATATTAACATGATAAGATGCCTGTGATGAGGCAGGAGTTGCTTTTTGTAACTGTTATGACACATGTGTTGTTAATTAAGGACACGGCTTCCTCTTTCACCAGAAATGACTCACCTACCCTGGTCTTTTCTCTGTTTTAGGTTTCACCCTGAAGGACCTGGAGTCGGTCCCCTTCGGTGTGGCTCTGCCAATCAGAGAGGCCATCTACCGCTGCCGGGAGCGACCGTGCTCTGATTGGTCAGAGGAGGTCTGTCTGCTGATTGGGCGACAGGATCTGACTAAACAAGCACACAAGATGACCCTGGCCAAAAACAAAGCTGTGAGTGTGGAACAAGTTAATAACCAGGGCTTTTTTGATCAAGGGTTAGAATGCAGTGTTTCCCCTACCAACGGAGCCCCGCGCCTGAAATTCAAGGTGTTTTTTTGTATTAAAAAAATATATATATATATAGCACCAAATTGCAACTGAAGTAATCTATCTACGGTCACATTGAACAATCATGTGCTCTTTCATTAAATAAACTAAACGCCTTATTTATCCAATGTATGTGCATGTTTCAGTGTCCACTGCTTTGCACATTCACATTCCCCCTCCGCTCTGTTTCTGAAGGGTGGGGCTCCGCTCCCCCCCACGACGCACGCCACGCCACATGCACACCTCAAAATTCGAGGACAAGAGCGGGGAAGAGGAGCGAGAACAACAAAGTTTAAAAAAGGTCAAACCAATCTGCCATTATTTGCCCGAGCCGTCTGCTGGTCCCCGTTTGCTGTGTGCTCCCTGCCCAGTTTCAAATTGTTTATTATTATTTTTAACCTCAAAGCCGGTTATACGTCACGGGAGAAGGCCGACACACAGTCCTGGCCAGCCGTGAACGCGGCCGGCAAACGCGACAACGCAACGTAGCGTGCCCGCATTCTAAAAATAGCTCACAGGATGAGAGAGCACGGGTACCCGCGGTTTTACTACAGAATTGAATTGAACAGAAACACAACAATGAAACGCCAGCAGAAGAATGCTCTAATGAGGTGGGTGAAAAAAAGGGGGGCCCCCCCGCATAGTGGCTGAAATATGTTACAGCCATTACTACGTCTTAAACTTTTTTTTTTAACATCGCTAAGGAAGTCTGACTTGCTAAACATACGGACGATTTGTCAGACAACAGAGAATTCAGAATAATATCTTCTTTCCTATAAATCTAATTAAAGCTACATCTTTAAACCGTAAGGGTTGTTGAGATGAAAAATCGTCCGTACAATATTTTACAGCTTCATTGTTCTGCTATTATTTTTATTAGATGTTCGTGTATCCGAGATTTGAAGGTCACTGTCGATATTAAAAAAAAATATTGATATCATGTTAATATCTGCCCATTGGGTAAATATTCATTGTGTTTAGTCCATTAGGTTCGACGTTATGGTCACAAGACCCTAATTTCTTATCCTCCCATATACTTGTATTCTCGAGTGCTATTTACTTGCGATGAATATTGTTAAGTTAATTCTCTCTCTGCCTACCATTATATTTTTGTAGGTAAAGTCTACTATTTATGACACGCCCTTTTGTAAATATATTTAATCGTATTGCTGTGGTATTTGAGTCGGTTGGCTNTAGTTTATTACATCTTAAGAAGCCCTCAGACACTTTTGCTTGCAGATGTTGTGATTTCGGCCCCTTCGGCGGGTCCGTGGGGTTTAAGAGGCTAATTATACAAATAAAATCCAAACAAATTAATAAATAGGTAAAATGCAAATAAAATCCATAATCTTAGTGTGACTTTAAACTGTTGCTGGTAATTACTCACCACTTCCTCATATAAATATCAACCTATTTATTCTTAATTGAGATGGCAGTGATCCTCTATGAAACATTCATCCTTCACATTTAAGCATGTTATCAAGTCTGAAAATCCAGTAAATCCACTGTTTGAAATGTGTATTGTCTTATAAGAGTCTGGGGTCACATCATTTGACATCATTTACTCAGTGTAATATATTCAAATGTAATTTAAAATATGTGATTTATTCTGATAATTACGAATAGATTAACACGAAAAGTCATCTTATTACCTTATCTCATCTAATAGAAATTGGACTACGAGGTGTTCTGCTTAATTCTTCTGCAAAGAGGAAGATTTTTTTTTTAAGAACGTGTCCTAAATAATAAAATATATTCATTTATGAGTCCCGCAACTGGCAATGATGCTTTGTTGCAGGAGCAAATGGGCAATGCAACAACAAATAACAATGTATAGGTTAATTTAACAGTCACAAAATCCCAACCATATGATATACAATATATTGCAAAGGATATGATATTGCACATTTTTTTGTGAAATGATAAAAATGTTCCTTAATGTAGCTACCTCTTATTATCTAATTAATTCCTCATCATGGATTTATAAAGGTCCTCATCCCTCAGCCCTGGAAGGAGAGGATAAGGTAGGAAAGAGATGAAACTGCCCTGAGGAAATCAGCCAATCAGCTGCGCCTCTGCCCTCCTCCTCACTGCTGATTGGCTGACTCGTGGAGGAAGGGGATGTTGGGACAGCAAAGATGTCCGCGCTCATTTGAAAACCTGCGGTAGCCAAATCCAGAGTTTGGCACCTGATTCATGTTTTTTTTATGTTGACACCGTTCACGACGTTGTGCTGACGCAAGACTCAAACACAGGAAACATAAAGGACTCAACGACAAAAGCCAGACTATTCCGTACTATCAGGTAAAGCAGCTAAAACTCTATGCTAGCTGAAGCTAATGTTAGCTAGCGTGCTAATAGAGAAAAACAATGGCACTCTGTGGGGGTTTAGCATTAGCATGCTAATGCCGGACAGTACTTTGGAGCTAGCTTCTTACTCACAGCTGTCAACACGTTTTTTGACATAACGTACTGCAAGTGGGCTGTCAAGTACTGTGTTTTATTTTGTTGTTTATATTGGTTTAAGAACCTGCAGCTAGCTACGACAATGTAGCGCCTTTCAAAATCAATAGAACAGGATAAATCATATTGAAAGTAGTTATTAAGCATTTGTAAGTCTTTTTGTACCGTGTCTACTTACAATATAATTAAATGTATTGACTCACTTTACATAAAGCTTACTGTTCCATCTTAGTTTATGTACTGATATGGCAATGAAGAAATAAAGCCAAAGCTAACGTAATTAAACAACACAAAAAGCCAATAGTTGAATCTGCCCATTATGATAAAGTTGGCGTGATGAATATATTCATTCTTAGTTATTAATTCTTAAAATAAAATAAAAAGCATTTGTTTATACTGACTGGAAACACCATAACCACCTCAATTACAATCAGAAACATTGGTACCATAACAGACAACTGCTGTCTAAGTTTGCGTTTTGCCTTTTTATTTTCTGAATTCATAGCTATTTTTGTTGGGACATGTTTTGTTTTATTTTACTTTCAAGTTATCTGATTTTTTAGCTTAATGAAAATCAAGCTGTCACTCACTCATATCATTTACTAGTCTGTCTATTAAACCTTTTGAAGAATAGCATTATAATAAGTCAGTACAGTTTTGCCACTTGTAATACTTTTTATAACACTGGGTATAGGTATGACTTTGCAAAAGAAGGACTCCATATTTTCTCTCAACTCTCTTGGTGCTTATTTGTAAAACATTTTCCTTTTACCTTTCCATCCATTATTTCCAGAAATAATGCTGATATCTGGAACTCATGTCGGAAGTCGTGTATGAAGAGACAGCCACGATGATCGCAGCAGGGGAATTGCAGTCGTTTGTCCCGTTCGGCCGCGAGCACTGCAGGAACCATCCAAACGCCTTCAACCTGCAGCTCAGAGAGCTCCAGCCTGCCTCCGAGCTCTGGTCGTCAGATGGCGCCGCCGGCCTGGTCGGGTCGCTGCAGGAAGTCAGTCTGCAGGAGAGAGAGAGGGTGAGACTGCATGGAATTGTTCTTTACATATAAATGTATATATTTGTTAGAAAATATCACTCGTCACCGGATTGAGCTTCAATAACAGGATACATGTATTTATTAATCCTCTCAATAATGGAAGTAGTCATCACATACAGAGCATTTGGTACAACTAGTTCCTAAACAGTGTCCTTCAGATGCTTATATACTAGAGATCTATGTTTTACATATGATCTTATTATTGATGTGTTAAATGCCTCAAGTAAGGGTTTTTACAACAGTAAGAAAAAGGACCATAGTATAAAACATGGATGGAATGAACATACACATGACACACTGCTGCTAGAGATGCTTTTAAATTGTGGGCAGAATCAGGTAGGCCGAGACAGGGGTCTTTGTTTGTACATAAACAGGCCACTAATGCCAAATATAAGTATGCTGTCCGCTTCATTAAAAAAAACGAGGACACAATGACTCACTTGCCAGAAAGCTGCGCAACAATAGTTGCTATGATTTCTGGAAAGAGGTCAAAGTCATAAACAGCTGTAAGACTCCCTTACCGTCTTTCATTGAAGGAGTGTGTGGGTCAGGCAGCATCGCAGAACTGTGGCGACAACCAGAGTTCCCGTTAGAATATTTTTTCGCCGGTCAACTTGTTCGTTAAAGTTTAAATCTTCCGGACAAAATTATAAAAGTGCCGGTCAAAGGTCTTCTTTGTTATTTATTGAGCTTTAAAACAAATTGATATGATTTGATATTAAACAAACTAATAATAGTAGA
>NW_011359125.1:910330-925493 GCF_000735185.1 Notothenia coriiceps | reverse complement strand
GGAAAGGTCAGGGAAGAGTTGGATAAATGCCATTTCATTAGCGGGAGAGAGCCTTGCCTGCAGGATCGATTACTAAATGATGGAGAAAAAACGCAAAGACAGAGAGGTAGAAGCAGGAGGCAGATAGGATTATACGTACACACCTTAGTGATGATGAAGGCTTTAAATAAAAAGACAAGCTTTAATACAAGCTGGAGGAGATAGAGAAGCTTGAAGGTCATGGTTGGAGCAGACATTAAGATCTGCCCGAGGAGCCATTAGCCAACTAAATCAAATAAAAGATACACTGATAGAGCTTTGCATGAATTGAAAAAAACAGTGTAAGTGTATTTCATATTCATCATTCCAAAGTACTTCGAGAGATTTTGTAAAGAAAATATAAAAGCAGATTGAAAAAGAGATTCAGAGGCAAGCCTTTCAGTAAGAATTTAACTGAATTGACATTTCTACCAGAGCAATTAACTCAAAATGTTACGTAAAAAAAAAAACTCAATCGTACACATTTGACTGGAAAATACTAAAGTTGTGTTTTAAATTAAATATGGAACACAAAATAAATAGAAAGCTATACTTTACTGAAATTAAATGATCCAACAGGACCTTGGTTAAAGAAGAGATTTAGATTGTGTTTGATGGGAATCGACAAATACCTTTTTAAGTACTTCAGATGGTATTTTCAGAAGCCGTCGACAAAATCAAGCTTTAAAACGGTTTAATCTTGTTTACTATAACTTTAAAAATGTATACTTTAATATACATGTTGTCTAAAGTCAGATTGAACTGAAGAGAACGGTGTATATTTTATTGACCCGAGGATCGATACACTAATTAACTGAGGTTCCCACACGATGAATGTCCCATGTGAAAATGTATTTTAGGTTATTTACGCACATTAGGTTTCTACGCTAATTCCCCCAGTGGATAACTATTCTTAAAGGGTTCATTTTAACTTTGTTTAGTAAGGCAAAGCTCCAAAGGCAATTAAAACACATCCAAGTTCATGTAGTGAAGTGAATATTTCTATATATAGTACACTAAAAACTAACATGTGTGCCAAAGATAACGAGGAAGAAAAATAAATAATAAGAAAGAAGCAAGAAAAACGTTTTTCATGGATTTAATTACTTAATCGTTATTGAATATTCATTGTGTGTGTGTGTGTGTGTGTGTGTGTGTGTCTTGTAATGGCATCCTCAACACATAAGTATTATACGTCACTGTGTAATAACGTAAGGCAGCTCTCAAACCTAATTTCCAGGACCTAACTGCTCTGACTCAGCTGTGTGTGTGTGTGTGTGTGTGTGTGTGTGTGTGTGTGTGTGTGTGTGTGTGTGTGTGTGTCTCTCACCGAGCTCTGATGTAGCGATCTCTGGGATGGAGATCCTCAGCATTGTGCCACTGCTTAGTTCCTAGAGAAAGAGTTTGTCAAAAAATTATATTTAAAAATGTTCAGTTAAATTGAATATGTGCATTTTGCATACTACTTTACATTCTACACGTTTACAAATGTACACTTGTCATAGCAGGAAAAGCACAGCGTTAACAATGTCTCTGTTATTACCAAATAAGTCAATTCAGTGAGACATATACAAGTCATCATTCACCCATTCACATTTCCTAATACCGAAACATATTCCTGTCGCGCTTCTTTAAATAAATCACCATAATTGTCCATGATCTAGAAAAACAAACTGAATAATATTAAAAAATTCCAAATGTTGACATTATCAAAGTTTTTAATTATTTTTAATCGGTGTGCTATTGAGGAAACACACATTAGAAGATCTTGTTACTTTAACGTTACATTTTCTCCAGCACGGTTGTCCTGTCCATTTCATCTCAGTTTAGAAAGAAACCCTGAGGAGAGAATTAACCATCGACCTGACAGCATACTGAGAGCAGCGGGTGCTTAGAAAACTCCAGCGAGCTGCATTAACAAACATTAGCCTTCAGATTGACACATCAAGAGGTCAAAGGAGGAAATCAATGAACAGAAACAATATGTCAAAAACACAGCAGCATGCAAAGGCTGTTCTGCACAGGGTGGTTTATTTTGAAGTGAGTGTGAGAGAGACAGCGTTGTTGTTGTTGCTGTATTCTGTAAAGTCTGTGGGCTAAACAGGCTGTCTATACCAAGTCTGACAGGACTGAGCCAGGAGGCAGGAACACACACACATCAACAACTCTCATTCACAAATATCAATTGACCTGAACCTCACACGAAAGACTGACTAGAAATAAAGCCTTGAGGAAAACTGTCACATGCTTGTTTTCTTTGAGTGAGCTTACAAGTACTATTTGAATACAACCAACTTGTATAATACAATTTACAGGGACAGAAGTTACCATTTAGAATGAACCATAGTTATAGAGTATGTCTATTTTTATATTTTCTGCAGTATGTACCAAAACACCAGCTTCTTCACACTGCATTAGTCAAAGTCAACTTTAATGTACATGTTGTGTGTTTGTACCGACAGAGATCGAAATAACGTTTCCAACAATCCCAAATACAAATACAATAATACAAATATGTATAAATATGTTTATAAAACGGACAAGTCAAATCAAGCAATCTGATTGGTTCTTAGCTGTGATATAATGAGCGTATATCACGGGTAGAATCGTAGTTACTTTTCACAAGTCATGTATCCCTCGTCTGAGAAAAGCTACAACCGTTACAACTGTTACATTACGTCCATCACGAAACTAACTAACTAACTAACAAAGCTTAAGATGGAAACATTTAAGGTTAACTTCGCTTCGCATCGGGCCGAACCACGCCCCTTAACTATGATATAATGACCATATACAACGGCCTGTCGTAAGCTATTGCTTAAATAACCTCTATATATACAATCAACAGACATATTTACACATATTCACACATTAAGATAAAACACAAACAGCGTTTGCTGTTTACTTTACTCGACATCCTCACTCTGGATTCGGAGGTCCTCCTTAGCTATTAGCTTCACGTTAGCATGTTGTCTTTGCAGGTGCTTGTTGAGGTTTGACGTTGTGTTTGCAGCAGTGGATAAAAGCTTCTGGCCTGGACACAGTTTGCACCTCACCGTCACATTCCTGTCCTTTCTTCGGACGAACTAAAAATAATGGGCAGACCTCCACCCCTCGAAAGTTATCGCTGTTGACTCTCTCACTGTTTATGCACTGCATGTGGATGCTCGCGCAAATGTTGCGTAAATATAAACCTGCGGCGGAAATCCCTCTTGTCTGTCAAAGGGAGAATCTAGTCATTCTTTATGTTAATAGGCTAACTGTAGTCTGTGATTACTGATTGTATAAAAGTAACAAACTAAGGCGTGTCGGGCAATGTTACTAACTGTAGTGTGATTACTGAATTATAAAACGCGTTACATTACTCCGTTACCGACAAAAGTAATATTATTACACCCAACTCTGCATAAGGGTTAAGGGAAAAGGTGATCTCGAACACTATAATGGTGTCCAAATGAATTATATACACAAACTCACCAAAGTGACCCGGTTGCAGACGGGGTCCCGCAGCGCATGGATGTAGGGCGTGGTATGTTGGAAATTGTAATCATCCAAAAATGAACCTTCGAGGTGTTTAATGTTTGGACCCCTCAGCTCAGACACTGGTGACGGCATGATGCCCTGAAAACAAATAAGTGAAGAGGAAGTAGAGAAAAATGGAAACAGAAGGAAATAACAGAAGGAATAGATCATAAACAAAAAGGACATTGGTGTAGCGATACAGTTTGTACGGTATAATTTGTTTTGATATTATCTTTGAATATTTCAAGCAGAAAAATTGAATAATGATATAACAGGAAAACAAATCAGGCCACCATGCTGACTGTGACAGATTGCCTTGCTCTGTGGAAATTGTTTATGAGAAGGTACAAGATTGAATTGCAATTAAGTATGTTACCTATAAAAATGAAATAATACAAAAAGAATCAAATAATTTAAGCTACCTAGGCTTAAAGATCACCTGAAATGAGTAATTGCTTTTCTATGGAAAAGATAACGTATATTTTGAAAAGGAAAAATGAAACCTTTGATAAGGTTTGGGGCTCGTTTTCTCAACTGTTAGTGAATGTTAATGTGTCAAACATGCTAAGAAATAACAATGGGAATCCATGAGAGCCATCTGGTTGATAGGACAAGTAAAGTACAATTGTATTTGTTTTGAAATTATGTCTTGGTCTTTTTTTATCCTCTGGAGCAGAGAGAGGACCTGTGGATTATTGTTATTGATATCGTACAGTAACAAAGTATTTGTACATTAAAAAGTAATACAGTACAGTGTTACACTGTATTACTTTTTATGGCGTGCGGTTAAAAAATGAATTTGAAACTTGGGGGGGGGGGACACAAACGGGCAGACAGCAGAGCTTGGGGCAATAATGCAGATTTGTTTGACTTTTTTACACTTTGTTGTTCTCCTCCTTTCCTCCACTCTTATCTCTGAGTGTGAGTGTGAGTGTGAGTGTGAGTGTGAGTGTGAGTGTGAGTGTGTGTGTGTGTGTGTGTGGGGAGCGGAGCCCCGGCCTTCAGAAACAGAGCGGAGGGAGAATGTGAATACGCAAAGCAGTGGACACTGAGGTGCTGCTCACACGGGAACGTTTGCGTTTATGCACAGTATGCGTTTTCAAAAAAGTCTTCCGTTCACACGTATTCGTTTCATTTGACGTGTCTGTTCACACGAGAACGCTGGAAACACTGTAGTACATATGCCGGGACTGTAAGTGGCGCTGTACTTCCACACGAGACCGCTCGAAAGCGCTGGACACTAATATCTGTATCATGGTCAGTAGCGTCTGGAGCACAGCAGCAACCCTGTGATGCGCCATTGTTGTTGTTGTTGTTGGCGAAACGCATCAGCAATGAAGGTGGGGGGAGGCGGGGAGAGGTGGGGGGCGGGCTATCGTTATTTTTTCAGGAAATGAGCGTATACAGAGGGCGAGTTAGCACGCCGAGGCCGTTTGGACCCCCGCAGAGCGTTTAGATTTCGGCAAATCTATCACCTTGGGAGCCCGTTATCGTTTGTGGGGTCCGTTTTTATCGTTTTGTTAGCGGCTCAGTGTAAATGAAAAGGGCTATACGCAAGAGAAACGATCGGATCCAACCCGTTTTGTTCCCGGTGTAAACGGGGTGCTGAAACATGCACATAGATCGGATAAATAGACATAGGCGTTTAAAGGTTTATTTAATAAAAGAGCCCACATGTTCATGTGACCAAAGCTGACCGTAGATAGATAGCTTCAGTTGCATTTGGTGCTAATTTTTTTTTTAAATAAAACACCTTGAATTCAGGGCGGGCAGCGAGGCTGCCGTGGCAGGGCGCAGCCGCCCCCGCAACAGAAACAATGGTAGGGGAAACACTGCATGGCGTGTCNCTGGGACAGGAATAAGCCAGAGACCAACCTTTTACGGGATGAAGTTGAAAAACAACATCAGTGAATTTCAATTTATTTGATAACATCACATTGAAGTTCTATCAAATAAATTGAAATTCACTGATGTTGTTTTTCAACTTCATCCCGTAAAAGGTTGGTCTCTGGCTTATTCCTGTCCCAGCTGGACTACGGTGATACCATTTATAGATTTGCCTGTCCCACTGTTTTGGCCAAACTTGACCCACTCTACCATGCTGCACTGCGTTATATATCAAATGCACCCTATAGGACTCATCATGCAAACTGCCTAACTGGATGGTCCTCACTTAGTATGCTTAGGATGCAGCATTGGTTTTTATTAATGTATAAAGCCATTTTAGGTAAGCTTCCACTGTACATATGTGCCAGATTTGCTCCAGTTTGTGACTCTTACAACCTCAGATCCAGTGCCTGGATACGGTTCCAGGTTCCTGCTGTGCGGACTGAGGCTGGGAAAAAGGAGACTTTTTTATCATGGTCCTTAATCTTGGAATGACCTTCAATCACGCCTCAAACTGAGGGCAATTGTCTCAATAGCATGTTTTAAGTTGAAGTTGTCTGAGGTCCTTACCACCAGCTGCTCTTGCAGTAATAAGTAGTGTACCTTTCTTACTGTCCTAATGTGCAGAATGTAGTGACTGCTTTTTCGTCTTTTGTTTTCTTAGTTATGTTCTCTGTATTTTATATGTTTGTGTTATGTGTAACGTTGCTGCCTTCTTGGCCAAGTCAGCATTGCAAATGAGATTTTATCTCAATGCTTTTTATATGGTTAAATAAAGGTTAAATAAAATAAAAAAAATATGACATAAAGCCTTTGAATCTTGAATCTTTGAAACTAAGTCAAGTTTAATTGTATCTCTTTTGATCACAGTTACTTTCCCTAAGGGCTTCATAAGAGGTATATACTAAAACACACAATCAATACATTTAGCTAAAAATAATTGGGTGAAAACTGCAAGAGTTAACATATTTGTAAAAAATATGAAGTTGAAAAATGCAGATAATATTATATAACAAATGCAATGACTGAACTGAAACAGTTTTTTGAGACCTGTATGACGATGATTTGAAAACCACCTACTGTATCTTTACTAGATCACATAAAGTTTGGGTTCATTAAAAAGTTTATTGCATGCAAGTGTTTTGTAGGTGTATTATCTTACAGTAGAGGCGTGCATTAGGAATTCATATTCGTCCCTGTCCTCAGCCATCACCTCCTCTAACAGACGGGCAGATGATGGACAGCCCTCTGGCTTGTTCTTCTTCAACATGAACCTGATGGATCAGATGTTTGTTTAGGTTAATAAAGTTAAAAAGTAGTGATTTAAAACATAATGATTGCAAAAAACGTACATAACAAGATTCAAAAGTTGGATGTATCTAACAGGTGTTTTAAGTCTGTGATCTTTAGTGCTGATGAGAGTTTACCGTTGCTTGAGCTTGGAGGGCTTCTCCTGGGTATAATCTTTGTGGTTATTGAATTCGTCTCTCTCAGGTCCATTGGGTCCATTGTGACCGTTAGAAGACTTCATCAGGACCTCAAAGTCTGACACAGTTTCAAAGTCTTCCAGATCCTGCAGAAACAGACAGTGAACACACCACACACATTTCCATTATTTACCCAACCCTACTGTTTGCTCTTCAAGAAATAAATGAAAGATAATGCGAAGCGGCTGAATAAAAACAATTTCAACTCCTTGACATTGCAAATGAGTGTGTGTTACACACAAAGTACTTTATCCGTCAATCAGTGTTTATATTTCTGTGTATGCATGAACACTGTACATGTCAGTGTGTTTTAGGTCCTGTTACCTTCTTTGGTGTGAAGAGGCTGTCGTTAGCTGAGGATCTAGGAAAGGATTCTGCACACTCTATGGGCATGCTCAATCTGTACAAGGTGATGTCAGTGTAACTGTTCTGTGAGCCAAATGACCTCTGGGTGACCTTTAGGCAAGGACACGACTCCCCTGTCCCATCTATCCTCGTCACCTGAAACAGAAGGACGAATCAAAAAGAGTGAGTTCTCCCAATGGTGTCCACTTTTCAGCTTGGCTTATTTTTTCGGTAGTTTATGGTACAGTTGTGGGGGGGGGAAATATTCGTCAAAAGTCTGAAACCATGACCCTAAAAGTTCTACCAAAAACTTTAAGCAGATTTGATCAGAAGCTATTTAGTTCTGAGTGTGCACTGCAGGTGTCCCCCACCCCTCACCTCTATGTGTTGGTGGTTGGGGGGCACAGGTACAAACTGAGGCATCCTCTTGCTGAGCCACATGGTGACGTCCCGGTTCATGTTGACAGCAAACGGCTCGTAGCCTTCCTGCAGGCCGCAGATGGTGAAGTACTTCAGAGAGCTGACGTCTTTACCGAAATTCATTCTTCCCACCTGACATACACCCAGACTGCACACTGGGATAAAACCTGGAGATAAAGAGAAGATATTAATCACTAACATGAAGCCCTTTGTGCATTACTATCAAACACTATCAATAAAGGATGCTTAGAAAGAACCATTTGCAACTAAACATACAGTTGATCAATTGAGAAATTAAAGCAATATTTTCTGTTTTCATTCAGTAAAAGGTCAAGTGTGACATGACTCTTGTTTCGAAAGGGTTAACAACAGTCGGAGAAAAGCAAGATTTAAACTGCTCAATAGTTTGATGGTGGTCCTTGTTGTGAGTCAGGGCTACAAGTTATTCAATTGTCAAAATTGTGTGTGACGGTCTATAATGCAGCACTGACCTTCACCAACTTCAAAGTCCTTGAAGGCCAGCTCTGATCCGGAGTCATCCAGTAGCACTTCTCCATTGTGTGTGAACATCATGGTGTGTTCGTTCAGATCCACCATGCAGCCCATCACATCCCCCGTCTGCCAGGCGCGCCCAAAGTGCTCGTTACCCTGGTGCCAGCGCTGGACCTAAGAGAAAAAGAAAACCTTCCCCATTAATACCTATTTGGACAATATTTTAAAATAGGAAAATGTATTCAGTGCAGTGCCAGAAACTCCAGAAAAGTCCAGTTACCTTAAAGCCATCAAATACAAAGGCCTGGTCATCAGACCCCAGCTCCTGGTCCGGGAGGCACCCTGGCCTGGCCCAGCCCACCCTCATCTCTCCTGCTGTTAATACCTGCAGGAGAATCAGGAAACGGGTATGTTTCAGGACCAGTCAAAGAGTTGTGGAGACATTTGACACTAAACATGGTTGGTTTAGTGAGTAGATCACAGTCTGAACAGTGTTGTGAAGACTCTTAAGTTAAGAAAAATACTTTGTTACAACCTGAAAGTTCATATCTACAAAGAAATGCTAACATGCCTCTTCTTACCTCCAGCTCAAAGTACCACTTCCCAGAATTGACACAGTAGGTTTTTTCTGCTCTGTAAATGCGTAACCTCTCAGCAGACATGTTGCTGGGGTCAGACTGAGCCGCTGGATAAAAAGAAAGCAGGAACGGAAAGTCAGAAACCTGACGAGGAATAACCTGGGTACCTCATCATCATGGAAACAATACGAATGATCATAATGCGGTTCTTTTGAATAATAAATTAAGTCATTTTCCCACAGAACAAACAAATTATACAAAGAAAATATATTGAAGTTGTTGAATGATAAGTCAGTGAAGGGTCTCACCGTGGTCCTGGTCTGGAGCTTCCAAGTTGTATCCATATCCCAGCAGAGTCCTGACGGCCTCCCTCAGACTGTCTTTGTTGGACTTCTTGGTCCTCTCATCCAGCAGAACGTAGGGCACCAGGCGGGGGTTTCTACGGTTCTTCACATCCTGGAAAGAGTCCCAAGCCAGAAAAATAAAAGTAAACAACCATTTACTTTATAGGAACGCAGTGCAGGGTACAAAAGTGAAACAGCAGTGTTCACCCCTCCCTTAGGACCATTACTGAGCAGTCTATAGGCAACATTCATTAACCCCTTCTGAGAGTTTGCTGGCAATGTCAACTTCATGCTAATCCCATGCAATCCTCGGATAAAAACATGCAGTTTTTGAACAGTTATTTGTGCAATTGTTTGAAACTGAACTTTCTGAAAATGTCGTTGCCTCTAGAATTATCCCAGTTATATGAAACTTTGCATCTGAAAAACTAGAGACCTAGGGCCTGAAAGAGGTATGGCTCTCCTATTTTAAACAATAAAAGTTCCAAACTAAAGTCTTCGCCATCCAATTGCCAAAAAAAGGCAATTCTTGCAAAAATGTTTGGAGGCCAAAATGTTTGGGATACCAAATAACAACTTTAATTTTTCCTTGGTCTTTCTCAAGGTGTTTATATGTTATGTTTTATTTGCAGGGATTTATTAGCAATTGTCTGACAGTTTACAAGTGGTAAACATTCTTAAAATGTAGCACCAAATCCAAACTAAGCGCTCAGTATTAAGATATTGTGTAACCGTCTCTTACCTGTTGGATGCCATAGGTCCAGCCCTGGCGGATGCGATCCCGTGCCCAGACGTTGTGTGCGTTCTCAGCCAGTCTGTCCACCATGGCCTCCTGGGTGGAGGTCAGTTTGACGTGGCTCAGGTCCAGAGGAGCAGGTTTATACCCGCCGGACAACTCATAGCTGCACGGATAGATTAGAATCAAGAAGAATCCCACCTTTGACTTATTGGCATTACTTATTTCTTTATCATACTGATGTTGGGTGACTTACGTTTGTGACAGCTTCATGCTCTTGACTTCCTCTACAGCGTGTTCATCTGCAAGGCCAACATGGCAACCCAAGGCCAGGAGAGTTCTGTAACATAAACAAATAAACATAATTAAACAGGTGATTTAGTGGTCAGGTGTTTAATACTGACACAAGCATGTAACCATTGTGACGACCCCGCCACACCACGTGGGGTGCCGTCAGGTTGTGTGTGTGTGTTTTGTGTGTGATTGCAGGTTCCAGCAGCAGCTGTCTGATGAGGCGCACCTGCCGGATGAGCTACACCTGATGAAACAGGATATAGGAGGAGCCCAGCCGGTTACGTCTGTCTCACTCCTCTGGGCACTCTCTCTGCGCCAGCTTTGGGGACCTGTTGCTGGTGTCCATTTAGTTGTTGTGTTTAAACAAATAAACTAATTATTCTTACCTCTCGTCTCGCCTCCCTGCTTTATGTTACAGCCCACGAGCCGGGTTGTAACACCATCACCATTACGTCTATATACTGCACAGACACTAATAGGTGAGTCAACTACCTGGTCCACAGAACATCATTTGCTAATGTACAGTACAAGTATAAAGTGTTAATGGTGTCACAGGTCAATATTTAAATTCATTGTCATTTAATGTCTGATATATTACTTGAGAGTCTCCAGAGACATCTGTAAGTTGTAGCTGCGTTCTTGTTCAGGAAGCTTTGAGAACTCAACCAGACAGGGGTGTTGCCGCTTGTTATCGTCTCGTACCTGAATCACACGGAAAAGAAAGAGCAACGGTTAGGGCAGAAAGAGAGCCTGCTGTTTGGTACCCCTCTCAGGACACAGAGAACCATGGGACGCCTGGAGGAATGTAGTTATAGAACTGGAGTTACGTCAATAACTCTGTTCTCTAATAGGTTTCACTTCTGAGTGTTTGGGATTTGTAGTTTCTGAATATACTGCCATACAACTGGGCAACAACTGATGACCCTCTTGGGGCTGAGGCTGAGCACTGAAAGAGTCCCAGAGGTGGGTGAAACTGACTGACTGGATGGTTTGAAAAATGACTGCTGAGACCGGGAAACGCTGTAATGACCTTAAAGTAAGCATTCAGCTTCAGCCTGTGAGGGGGGTGTAATTGAACACATGCAGTGGTTGATAATGAAAATAAACGCAACCTCACATGTTCTTTTATCTGTAACAGATTTTTACTTCCTCTTTTTTCCTGCCTGTTTTATTGTCTTTCCTGGCCTTATTAGTTTCACCTACTTCAATTAGTATGTAATCACCTAACCCCCTGTCAGAGGTGGAAGAAGTACTCAGATCTAAAATAAAAGTAGAAGTACCAGAGTGTAGGAATACTCTGTTACAAGTACAATTCCTGCAATCAAATATTACTCAAGTAAAAGTAGCAAAGTATTCTCATCAAAATATAGTTAAAGTAGCGACAGTAAAAGTAGTCATTGTGCAGATTGGTCCATTTCAGAATAATATATATGATATGTTTTATGATTGATCATGAAGGTGTTCTCAAAGCTGGTAAAGGTGCAGCTAGTTTGAATGACTTTGTATACTGCAGGGTAGCTTGTGGATTTACTGCAGGTGGAACTAAAGTCTGATTTAACACTAGTCTCACATCATTAAGACTAGAAAAAAGAAATTGAAATACTCAAGTACAAATCCCTCAAAATTGTGCTTCAGTACAGTACTTGAGTAAATGTACCATACTTAGTTACTCTATTCCTCTGCCCCAGGTATACCTGCACTTTAGTGCCTCATTGATTCAGCTTGTATCTCAGTCCTGCTTTCTGTTAGTCTTGGTCAAATCCTTGTAGTCCTTTGTAAGTGATCATGACGTTCTGTCCTGTTTTGCCATGCCTTGTCTAGATCAAAGTGCCTTGTCTAGAAAGGTATTATCTGTTAAGTGCTCATGTGTTCTGCATTTGGTTCCACCTTGCTCCCTCCACCCCCCACATCAGGACAGGGAGATAAAGTTTCTGTTGACACAGAGTGGTGTAATCTCTGATGTGCAGAGCACAGATGAGTAGCTAATGAGCAGGCTCTTAGTTCTGTCGTCTCATTCAGACCTGAAAGCAGATTTACTGAAAGAGACAGATTTAGCACATGGTGCGATGTTGCTGCTGTGAAAACGCAATGAGCTGCACAGTTGGATAATAAACACAAGAAGACTGATTTTTGTTCTCTTACAGGCTGCATTGAAAGGTTTCTAAAACGTAATTTTCTATTGAGGCTTTAATCTGAATTTATAACATTTAATACATTTTATCTTCAGTTTAATTGTATTTGGTAAAAAATGATGGTCTTTACTTTATACAGTATTCATCCACAATGTTCAGATACACGTTTATAATAAAAGGAGGAAACAGCTGGTGAAATTATAAATGTAGCTGTCAATTTAGTTTCTGATTATTTTGTGAGCACAGGGAACAGGAACAAGGATTTACAGCATATAGACTGATCTGATATGAGTACATGTGTCATCTCCTATGCTCACAGAAAATGATATAAATGAAACAATGAGGTTGAGAATAAACCAATTAGTGGGATTCTTCTATTTACTTATTGAAACCTGAGACCAACATGTGACATTTCCATCAGACAAATATAAAACAGAAATAGGCTTGTAATGAGTGTTTTTTTCAACTGTTGATCTATCTGTCTGATACTCACGGCACCGTACGTCCAACCCAGCTCTATCTTGTTCATCACCCACAGTTCATGGATGTTCTCTGCAAGCTTCTCTCTGATCCGCTCCAAGTGAGGGGGCAGCACAATCTACAAACACACACACACCCTAAATGAAGCAGGATGAAATAGCATCTAATAGTAAGGCAATGATTAACATGCTTTGATTTATTTTAATATTTGATTATAATAATAATAATAATGCATTTTATTTATATAGCGCTTTTCACAACTCAAAGACGCTTATTATGGTGTGAATACCTGGCTGGTGTCCACAGGGGTGGGGGTGAACGCTGCCTGGCTCATGGTGATGGTGGGACCCAGCAAGTCTCTGGCCGCAGTCTGGTCCTGACTGGCCTCCAGCTTCAGCTTCTCCCTGGGCAGCACTGCCTCAAAGCAGGGGGCATAACCCGGAGGAGGGAGGAACTTAAACTCCCCATGACGACCCCCCAGGAGGAAACGCACCCTGCAGTGGACAGATGACAGGAGGAGAGATTAGGGTTAAGAAGAGGGTATGATTTCAACGTTGATAAATTGGTTTAATTTAATTTCCTTAACACCAAAGAAGACATGCTGTACAACCACAAAACCAAGTAAGTTCACTTGAATGAATATTGTATAGACAAGTTTACGCGACAAACCACGGGTAGCGCCATAACCCTACACAAATGCACTTCATTTCCGCCGGAAGTCTTTTGCACAGCGTCTGTCGGTGTAAACCGGTGTAAACAGTCAGACGGGCACTGGTGTAAACACAACGATTTCGATGCTAACAGTGATGCTAGCTTGGGAACACGATTCTACTTCTTTGACTGGAGATGGCGTTACTCTCCCCCACCCGAATTCAGTGCAAAACTGGGAGGATAACATGACGACGTGGCCCAGCATAACGTACAGCAAAATTTGCTCCTACTTCGTTCAATCCATGGCAATAGATGGAAAAGCAATGGACAGTCTGAAGGCATATCATAAGGCTGCGCACATTCTACTTTGCCCACATGCTCCCGAAAATTGTTGACGATTTTGTTGAGGGAAGGTTACAGTTCTGCAGTAAATATCTCAGCATTTTAAAACCAAAATAAACTGCCTTATTTAGGTCATGCCCACAGGAGCCAACAGTTGTCTGTTGTTTACATAATGCACAATTTACATGATCTCTTTATGCTGTGCAATATATCATATGTGCCTGTACTGTTTGAGTGAAAATAAAGTTTGATGTAATTTCATTTCATTATTGCACTGTTATTGCATTATTGCATTTCATATGTTCCTTAGAGTGCTACAATTTCTTTTAACACAGTTCATCATTCATATTAAGCTCATACTGTACATAAATAACACTGTAATTATTAATTGTTGGAAGGAACTAAGAAATGGGGCTTCAACAAGAAAGATCAATGTTTAATCCTAACAGGTATTACAAATTAAATATCAAAGCAGCGCCACACATTATCAGCTATGAAAAATATTCATAATCTAATATTAAAAAAATACAATGCATGCAGTATGTTGTTGTGTTGTATCTGTATTTAAATGACAACCGGCTGGTGTTGGCTGGACAGGGCACGGAGGCAAGATTCGAAACCTCACGAGGCACTCTGTATCAGTGGACCTCTTCAGGGTAGTAACTAGGGCCAGCACAGGATGGGTTAAGATGTGGCTCAGTTTCGGGTGCCATGCTTGATGCGAACAGGTCTGGGGATAAAATCTGTAAAGACCTTCAGGTCTCTTGGGGATGCTCTTATCCACGGTATGCGGACGCATTGGCTACTCGCCTTGGTTGCGTGTCGCTCTCCTCATTGGTCACTGATTGGCCTGTAGGTGAAGCGGGATGGGTTTCAAACTGACCCTTCTCTCATCAGCCAAGTCTCGAATGGTGAACCCACGGTCCGCCATGACCTCCATCACCAGCCCTCAGCTTAGTCTAGAAAAGCCCAGCTGTCCATGGGTTGTAAACTTTCGCTGTTCTGGCCAGCATAGGCCGTCAGCATATAACATATTCGGGCCATTAGGCGGGCCCACAGTGACAGATAGTTCACAGTGTTGCGTGATTTGTTACTGCCTGAAAGTGGTCACTTCCTGAGTTCGTGTTTTTGTGCGCTCTCTGCAATGCCGCACTTTTCGGCACAGGTCAATGTATGCAGGGTGGCTTCGGAGAGGCTTAGTTCCTCTGAAACGACAAGGGCATGGGTTGGGCACGAATGTGTCTCTCTTGGAAGCCCAGTGGGATCAGGCTTTGAACTGTATCACCCATCACGTCAATCCAGCTGACTAATCACATGCTTGCCATTGGATGTTAGAGACACATTGAAGGCGTAGCAAATATCTCCTGAATATTAGGTTTAGTTTTAGCTTCTCAGGATTTGGGTCAACAACCAGAGAGGCGTAATTGGATGGGCT
>NW_011359125.1:905152-910285 GCF_000735185.1 Notothenia coriiceps | reverse complement strand
CACACAGCTTACACACACACACACACACACACACACACACACACACACACACACACACACACACACACACACACACACACACACACACACACACATCATTAAAATGGTTAATGACGGACAACCATTTGCTATAGTCAAATGCCCTCAGCATAAAGTTAGATTTGTTAGAGTAGAATAGATTACCTCTATGTGTTGTCAGTTATAACACTTAATTTTCAATGAAAACAGTTAGATTATGGGATGTACATTTAAAAAATGTCAAGAACAAGAACTCAAGGGAATGATGCTATAGTTGCTAGCCAGCCAAAGAGAAGGCTGGTTGCTGCCAGGATGGACTGTAGGCTGGTGGCCCAAAGGAAGGCTGGTAAGGCCAGGGTGCAGACTCCAGGCTGGCACTGCAGAGCGTTGGCTGGACACGGACAGGCTGAGTTGCCGTCTGGTTGCTGGCTGGCCTAGTTGGAGGAATCAGTTTTTTTGTCTTCTAAATGACAGAAAGACAAACAAGATTCTAGGAAGCAGAGAATCACTTCATGACGCGGAGGCTACATCATATTCAAAGTCAATCGGCTTAAATATGATTGTAAAACATCAAAACTACATTTGGAGTAACAATAAAAGTTCTATAAAACCTTTACACAGTTATGGGTCAGAGGTAAGGAAGAAATGTTCTGTTAATGCAATGGTTGTCAAGAAACACTTCCAAGTATCCACACAGTACTTGGGCTGGATGACAAGTCCACAGAACACCAGCAAAGCAAGAAGCCGAGAAGGATTTGAGAAATTCACATTGATTATCTTAATAATTAAATATCTTTTAAGTCAGTGACAAGAGACAAAGCAGCCAAATGATCTGGTTCTTTACATTTTAGTGCCACAAGGACATCGACTCACATTTGATATCAACAGTTACAAAGAGGCATGTCCAAGACTGGGAGTCCTGTACAAGCTTGGTCTTTGTTCCTTATTTCAACCCAGGTGGTATTATGTTTTTCACTGCTTCAAAAACAAAATACCAAGCGAGGCATGTCACAATGCAGCTTCTACTTGCCAAGTGACATTGCCAAGCAACAAAAGTCATTCAGAACTGTGTCTCTGACCACACCAGGCGAGAGATAAAGTTTGGACCTCCTTGAAGACCTCACACCGAAAGGCCTCTGTGCTTTTCTTCTGCCCTCTATTCTTCATTGTTTAATTCAAGTGTCAATTTTCAGTAGGCGCCTGCGATGACCCTTTTTTCTGCCATTGTCTCTGCTCGGTGGGGCGGGATTCCTCCCACTTAATCGTTGATCCAATTAATTTGGAAAACATTTCTCCACTTCTTTACAAGAATAAAGGCCACTGAATAAAAATGTGCAACAAAAGAAGTAAGTTAACACAGGGCAATGTCATTGATTGACACCGGTGCCAAAATGCCTGTGTTGCTATTATCCCGGATCGAGTTATGGAACCTAAGCAAAGAAAGGTGGCCATGCTGAAAGAGAACAAACATGTCTAATTAACTTGTGTCAAATAGAAGTTTCTAGCTCCACTCAAGTGAATCATCCACCCCACAGCTTTTATGGATTTGCCAGGGTAGAGCTTTTAAAATGCCAGACGCTTATTAAACTGATGTCATTTTAACTTTTTTTCTGCAGCACACACCTGGCAGCTCAATGCTCCATTCTCTATCGGTCGCACAAGAGAGACCCTCGGCTGTGCTGCAGGAGGTTTTCAAACTGCACACCGCAGGGGGGGATTCTAAAAACCTGTCAGAAAAGGTATTCCAACACTTGTCAGAATGTAACCATGAACTTCTTTGTTAAACTTTGCTTGACTTAGCCTAATTGGTCATGTTCCCAATGGTGCACAAAATGTGCGCACTCTGAATGGTTGTTGTGAAAAGACAGAATCCATAATAATTAAGCTAAGACCATAATTAGCTGCCTATAAAGTTACACAGCTGTACACACAGAATGGCGGAGTGCAGAATCACAGACGGAGCATTCTCTCTGTAATTCCTGGCTACATTATTTGATCAAGCTAATTGGGCGCCGAGGCTGGATTCCTCTCAGGAGCAGAAACACATATGAGCAGACTGGACCGAATCAATGGAGAGCCACATCTTTATGTTCTTCCCAGGGATTAACATATTGTGTGTGTTAAGTCCTGCATCTGGACATGAATAAATCATCAGGTGCTCAGCCTTGGGGGAGTTGCCTTCAAATCAGTCAAAGTGGAATCAGGACTCAGATGAGATGGCGCTCACATGGACTCAGGTGCTACTGATGGAAGGCGAGAAATGCATATATGATGAAGGGATGGTAAAATGCACTCTCGCTGTGAATGTGGATTATTGAAAATAGGATTTGATAGTATACCTCCAACCACATTCACAGGGACAATTGAGACTTCCAGCATGTCTCCTGATATGTTTTGAAATATTGGATGTTTACTTACATCATATATTCACGTGTGTGTAGTACTGAAGCTCTCAGAGGACACATCCAAAAAAACTCCCTCTGGAGGGAACACAGGGATGTAAGCCTTCAGACCCACACATGCACAAAAGCCTATATAACACACTATAGCATAATATATGAATTCAACTTTGCCTTGTATTTTGATTTATGACAAACTACTAACCATCCTTAGTATTGGCATCAAACTATACTTGAGTACCAAAAGCAAAAGTACTCTTTTAGAGTGATTGCCCATTTTGGAATCATATGAAACTACTGCCTTATGATTATTGTCGCATTAATTTGTTTATCACAAATGGTAAAGGTGGAGCTTATGTTGACAACGTTATACTGCTGCTGAATATTTTAACCTATAATTGTATGTCAATGTTTATTAATTAGTTGATTTATATTTTTGAATAATTACACGGCTTAGTTCAATACTCAAATCTGATAATCTTTATAAATGAGCAGAAGTTTAAATTAGCATAACATGTAAATACTCAGGTTAAGTACAAGTACCTCAAAATTATACTTAAGTATGATGCTTGAGTAAATGTACTTACCTAGATTCCTCCATTGACACAGACTTCAGGTTTATTTTGAGGGAGACGTGGGATGTCTGCAGTCTGATAAGAAATTCAAGCTTCAATTCAGTGTGCTTTGTGACTCAAAGATGATATTAAACATTTCCTTTTCAAAAGGATATATCATTGCTGTTTTACCAGCTTGTTGCTTTTATGATATATGGTCATGTGGAATATTTGCAGATATTTTAGCGTGAGACTTGCAGTAATGAACTCCAGAGGAAACAGGATGTTTCTTATTATGAGTCCAACCCTCTCCCATGTGTCCCTGTGGCTTCCTTCTAAGTGGATGCAGGTGAGTGTTCACAATTACTCCCATCTTTGCCTTTTTGGAGTGAGTGGGCTGATAAACAAGTGGCGTATGGCGCAACTAATTGTTCCTCTGCACAAAATGGAGTGCAGGAGGGGTAATCAGGCAGCTTTGTTGTGAATAACATGCCACACAAATGTCTCTGTTCTGTCTGATGATGTTTTGACGAGTGAAAGCCTGCCACTCCACCTGTGCAATTTGGGAGGAATAAAAACGCTTTTGTCTGTGGATAACATATGTGTATGTTTTTGAGGGAAGGTTGTCAGAATTAAAGTGTCGGCACTGTGTTGCAGTGGTGAGCAAGATGTGTGTTCTCCCGGTGTCCATTTGGTCTTTCTCATGGTCTTTTTCTGGATTCTCCACCTTAGACTCTTATACAGGTTCACCTTTGGTGACAGTAAATTGAGCGTAAGTGGGAATAGTTCTTTCTGCGTCAGCACTTTGATCGACTGGCCACATGTCAGCTGTGATCTGCTCACACTGCATGGTACACATCCAGCCCTCTAGTGCTGGCTGGACCATGTGAGGGACTGAGCAGTCCATGACTTCCCGCTGGGTCCAAGCCGAAGGTATTGTGTCCTTGAAGACATGACATAGTCGACCACCGTCTGAAAACTGAAGCAGGAATTTTTACTTGGTGATAAAATGTAGACATGTTTGAAATCTTTGAATAATAAAGTATTTACAGTATGTAGACTTTATTAGGCATAATTGAACTCTTTCATTTTCATCTTTATTTCGAACAGATTTAAAAAAAACAAATACAAAATAATAAATGTGAAAAACAGAATACCGTATTGTTAGAATACAGTATTTATCAATATTCATAATAATATTCAACAAACAAATATTCATAATAATAATAAGTGTCCGAAAGGGAGCAGGAAGAAGCAAATGCTTATTAATTCCCACCCCTTACTTACTGCTAATCAATGATTATCCTTTAAATCATTTCTGCAAGTTATTCCAACTCACATCTTTACATTTATACATACATTTACAATAACTTCTCATCTTCAATCACCTCTCTTCATTCTCATAGTTTTGGTCACCCTGTGGTGTACATTTACAGATGTAGCACCTCATTTCAGACTCCAGTTTACAGCTTCCTGCCTACAACCTGGCTAAGACCAGTATTGAGGAATGTGAAGCCCTCCCACTATTTTCCAAGAGGGCGTTGCCAGATTTTCTATTTCAGGTTTTAACCAGGAGATGGCGCTTCATTCACAAATACAGAAAGACAAGTTTCATGGACTTTCAGTTGTGTTTTGAAGAGCATTAGAACACATCAATATTTTAGATCAACTAAAGTATATCTAATCTTGTAATTCAATAATATATAGTCTTTATATATTAAATAATCATAATTATAATGTAAATGTTTACATTACACTTCTTTATTTGTTAAGCTCATTCTTTTACCTTTACAATCGTTTGCTTTAATATGCAGTATATTTTTTGTATATGTTTGTGTGTGCTTCCTCCTGCTCCCTTTCGGACACATACTGTATGATTTATTATTATTATTAATATGAAGATATTATTAAGATAAGATAAGATGTTACTTTATTGATTGAACATTTTAGTTTAGAATGTGCTGTCCCACGGTAATTCAGAAGGCTCACAGGTCACATTCCGACCATTATTTAAAACAATAGGTGCTTCTGCACACCGCCTACAGCAGGGGTCGGCAACCCCTGGAACGCGTGCCAGCACGCGGCACCGTAACCAGTGGCACACTAGGAATAAGTGGAATAAGTGTGCAAAATATTTAAATTGTATTTTTGGATCCTGACCA
>NW_011359125.1:899055-905107 GCF_000735185.1 Notothenia coriiceps | reverse complement strand
ACCTCTTCCCTCTCTCTATACTCTACTGCACATGTCTGTCTCATAACCAAAAGAGACTGACTTGAACGCGACTCAAGTAACAGCGGTTTATGTATCAGGGTTATACGTTTTCCCAAATAACTGTAATACACCTTACCTCTACTGGAGACATAATGCACGTGTGTACACGTGACGGGGAGTTCTCTCTTTCCACGGGAATCGGAAAATGGGTAACACCAGGATACTCGCGAAGATAATATCTACTCTCTTGGGTAGCCACGAAAGGGGAGATGCCAGTACCGGGGGGTCGGGAAAAACCCCACTTTTGTAAGCGATAGTTAAACTCGACCGCCATCTCTTAGTGTTACTACAAACAACCAAGTAGTGGGTTAAGGCATAGGTTTTAAAGTCTTTTTTGGCACGTACAAACACGTAGATGGTTCCTCCGGTCTGTACGACAGTTTGGTCAAGTGCTACACTAAACCTAGCTCTTACTACGCCGCAGTTACGTACACCATTTTTTTACGTTATCCCCCTAGCTACAGAACAACCAGACGTCACCCTCCCTGCGGCAAGTGACTTTGACCCTAAGAGAACAGGTCACCGCCCTCGACCCCCCTTCGACCCCGCACCGGTGGGATAACCGTGGTGTTTGTGGCGAGGTGCCCCCGCGGTTGATAAAATCTTGTAATTCTTTTTTACAAATCATTAAAAGGTAGAAGTAGTTCTTAATTGGTTAATTATCCCTGCAATTATACCATTACATGAGTGATTGAATCGTTAAGTAAATGACTATAAAGAAGGTTTCCCACTAATAGGTCTGAGAAACATGTGGGAAGATAAATGTACATTGAGCGCAAACCAAGAACGGAGTTTGTGCCCGGCAGAGTAGCGCCTCCTACGAAAAAAGATCGGTACAGAACAGGCTCAGCGACGAAGTCTTCGATCCGTGTTATTAGTGAAGGACCGTAAAGCCTTTTGCTTCTCCCCCTGTCCCCGATCGTTCACACGTCTACACGCAGTAAATTCCCGGGGCGGGAATGGTAACAAGGCCGGTTCTAACGACCCCCTTAACCATCGGCCCACGCGCGTCCGTAACACCCCTAAAATTCACTGCGCTTCAGATGGGTACACCGTCCGAGCTTCCATGGGGTTGTGTTCCCTAGCAAATCCGGAGCCACCTTAAGTTCATACGACCCTTAACCCTTGTGGATAGCGCCGGTGAGCTACTGCAATCGGTAGGAACTATTAACCGAACCTTCGGTCCAAAGGAGCCTAACCTCTGCTGCGGACCGCGTCGTGGCGGCCGTGAAAGATCGTCTCTTCACGCTTCGTACATCCTCCGTCCCTACGATCATGAATGCAACACTAGTACAGAGTTGCTGATTGGTTTCAGTCCGAAAGTTTTCTCCTTTCCTTTCCTCTCTTTGCTGCTCTCTCCTGGATTTCCCGCTGCATACGTGGGTCAAAAAGTTTCTTTTCCACCTCACACCAGATACTCACCACCTTTACACAGACATATCGATGCGCATCAGGATCATTTATTATTAACAATACAAAAAAAAATGATTCGACTGTAAATCATGACAATTATAGATAATGTCCAAAAGTAAAGTGAGGAGAAAATCGACTGGAAAATCATTACGTCAGTAAAATCGTCGATAAGTATGATCAGTAAACAGGTAGGGGGACCCACGGTCCTGGTTGTCTAGGTAGAATCCGAATCGTCGGACAGGGGGTTTCACAATATAAAAGTGCGAGGTCACAGCACATTTTATAACAAAACTGGGGGGCGTCACTCCCCAGCTAGCCAATCACTTCCCCCCATTTTCACAAGCCTATCATTGCACCCGCTAACCCCTTTAAATCTGCTCTTCCCTCTCCGTCAGCTGTCATTTCAGGTGGCAACGCGCAACCCTCCTCCACCCCTTCGCCTCCTGTCTCCTAATACAGGGCCAAGCTAAAACCTTCTCCCTTCAGACCGGACCGAACTACTTATCACCACCACCCGTGTCTAGACCCCGGGGGGGTTCATCGGAGCGATTTTTTCCCCTCCTGAATGATCATCCTGCAAACCGGGGCCTAATCGCCAAACACCATTTCATTCACTCGTTATAATCTGTCAATCACTATTCATTCATATTATGTGTCCCGGTAATAAACATGTATTTCATACATCACGTCTCTCCTGATTGAAGTAGTTCAGATGAAGCTGGGTGGGTATTATTATTAGACCCTGCTCTCATTGTGAGAGTTCTGGTTGGAGTGTTATGATGTAACGGGATACAAAATAAAAGGTATAATGTTACAGTTAATGTAACACGTAATCAGATTACTGTTACATTTAAAAAATGTAGGGATTACTAGCATGATTACAGTGTTAGTAAAAACCTAAAAAGAGTTGTAAAGGACAGATGTTATCTCTTCTCTGTGAGCTGTTCTGTAGGATAATACTTTCAGTGTGAATCTATACGCCTACTGCCTGAATCTGCTTTATGGTTTTCACTTTCTTTGCTTCATTTTTTCTGTTTTTAATTCAGCAGGTGAACCTATATGTTCATAAAATAGTGTGTGTGAGTTTAACTGTGTATTGAACTAAAATTGAGCATTTCCTGTCAGCTTAGATTGTATTTCTGCTTGTTTAAACTGTAGGATGTGCTCATGTGTTTCAGTGTTGGTGTACAGGCTGCTGCCTGGATCTGTAAGTTGTAAGTTGTAAGTTTTCCTAAAATCATTTCTGATGCTAAATATCTTGGTTTCTTCTTTCTAAGGTCACACTGTTCTGTTGTCTACATAATACACTTAAGTAAAATATATTTCTTTAAGCTTATATTTATTTGTATTGCATTTGATATTGAAGTAATGTTACGCTAATCAGGTGACATGACTTTTATAATGTGATACTTGGATAAGGTTACTGATTACATTATTACAGGTTCGTTATGATATACATTTTCAAAGTACCCGTCCCAACCCTGCCAGCAGATAATCTAACTACGTATTCATCAAAGTGGGTTAAATCAAAACGGTTCACTGTCCACAGTGACCTGAACAAATGTTAGTTTAAAGAAGAGAAAAAATATCTGTTTGGATAGGCAGAAGTCTCTCAGAAAGAGTGCTTACTCTCACTCGGCTGACTTGAAGACTTACTCTATGAACTCCTTCAGTCTATTGTATCATTTAAACTGCAGCTATCAATCAAAGTCAGGTTCGTTCCTGTGAGATACTGTCAGAGATGACCTGTCGATCAAACAGCGTAGGTGGTGTTCTGAAGTTCTATAAAGTTGGAGTTTCTATACGTGGTGCTGCTTTCAATATTGTATGGTCATTATACTTGTGCTTTATATTCAAATCATTCACATAAGAAGTATGAACAGCAACGTTTGTTGAAACGTGCATCTTTTCATTTCAGAGCTGTAGGAAGTACTCTGTTACAAGTAAAATTCCTGCATTCAAAATGTTACTAAAGTTACTAGTTTTGTACTTAATACACTTCAGGTACAAAAACTAAAAGTACTCATTATCCAGGATGGCCCATATCAGATTGAAAAATATTATATTATTGTATTATAATTATGAATTCAAAAATGTCAACGTTGCACTTGGCAAAGGTGGGGATCATTTCATGACTTGATAGCTTGACCTATCATAAAACATCATTCATTATTGGTTGATTGATATGCTGTATTCGTAATCTATATCTGCAAAGTGGCTGGTCACTAAAGCTCTAAAATAATTGTAGTGGATTAGAAAATAAAAGAATGCCTCCAAAATGTAGTAGAGTAAAATAATAAAGTACTATGATGTGAAAATACATAAACTTAAAATTAAACTTTAGTACAGGACTTGAGTAAATGTACTTTACTTGTTACATTACACCGCTGTGTGATTGTATATACGCCTATGTATTGGTTATGCAACAGACAACATGAAACTTTCACCACAAGAGAGTGATCCTCAGTCTAAGTCCTCGTGCCCCCCCCCCCCCTCCTCTTTGTAATTCAAAGCCCTGATCCAGAGAGCAGCCGAGCGCTCGCCTCGCCTTTGTTGGAGGAGACTCCAGCTTTATGGATTACAACGTGTCGACAGTAACGGGATGTTTGTCCACGGACAGCTTTGATAGTGTCTCCCCTCCTGTTATTGATCTCCCCCCCGCTGGCCATCACTCAGCCCATCTGTAAGTGAGTTGTGAAACTCTTTGAGTCTCGCCCCTTTTTATCGGTCTCCGGTCATTTGGATAGCAAAAGAAATACATTAATGTTTTGAAGGGAATGTTTTATATGTTTTGAGCCAAGGCTGTGCACTGCAGTTAAGGGCAGTGTAGTACTGCACTTCAGTATTACTGTAAAGGGCAGTGTAGTACTACACTTCAGTATTACAGTAAAGGGCAGTGTAGTACTACACTTCAGTATTACAGTAAAGGGCAGTGTAGTACTACACTTCAGTATTACAGTGCCAGAATCTGTCCCCCAATGAGCAGAGAGATACAACAATGATCAGAACTGGTGCAGCAGAAGCCAAATTGTCTCTTTTTTTTCTGAGGTTGCTGATTTGCTTGCTTATAAGGAAAATAACGTCCCTGTGAAAGCATAGAGTAGTGTAGGCCCAGAGGTGGAAGAAGTACACAGATTATTTATTTAAGTAAAAGTAGCAATAAAAAAGTGTAAAAATACTCAGTTACAAGTAAAAGTCCTGCATTCAAAAATGGTACCTAAGCAAAAAGTAAAAAGGTATTAGCATTAAAATGTACTTTAGGTACCAAAAGTTATCGTCATACTGACGTTTTGTCATGATCCCTCCCATACTTTCCAACACACTGTGAGACCCTTCCGCCTCTATTTCCAACGTGCAGGCCAGTCCCTTAGGCTCTCCCTCAGCGTTGGTAATAGAGATGACAGGGAAATGCTCTATGAAGCATTGAAATTCAACCACCTCGGCTTTAAAACGTTGTCTTGGGCGTTGGCTTAATGACAAAGAATAATAGAGTTATAGGCTATTGGTGAACATGTCTGTTATTGCTTTGATGGAAGAGATGATGCATGCTGGGTAGCATGTTTTTCAGGGTCTGGCTGACGCTGATTGAAATATACCTACATATGTAGCACTTCATTTCAGACTCCAGCTTACAGCTTCCTGCCTACGACCTGCCTAAAACCAGTATAGAGGAATGTTAAGCCCTCCCACTATTTTCCAAGAGGGCGTTGCCAGATTTTTCAATTTCAGGTTTTAACCAGGAGATGGCGCTTCATTCACAAATACAGAAAAACAAGTTTCATGGACTTTCAGTTGTGTTTTGAAGAGCATTTGAACACATCAATATTTTAGATACTATACTAAAGTATATCTAATCTTGTAATTCAATAATATATCGTCTTTATATATTAAATAATCATAATAATAATGTAAATGTTTACATTACACTTCTTTATTTGTTATGCTCATACTTTTACCTTTACAATCGTTTGCTTTAATATGCAGTATATTTTTGTGTTTGCTTCCTCCTGCTCCCTTTCGGACACATACTGTATGATTTATTATTATTATTAATATGAAGATATTATTAAGATAAGATAAGATGTTACTTTATTGATTGAACATTTTAGTTTAGAATGTGCTGTCCCACGGTAATTCAGAAGGCTCACAGGTCACATTCCGACCATTATTTAAAACAATAGGTGCTTTCACACCGTCTACAGTTTGATTTGTATAGAGGGAGCTCTGTGGCTGAATGGCCAGCGATTAGGTGTGGCGCATTTATCATAGTTGATCAGAGCTAACTGCCTGCCGTCAGATTTCATTTAAAAAACAGATCTGATTTTAAGACTATTTCTGCGCTCATAAAGAATGATAAGAATAATAATAATGCGTATTGAACTGGTTTCATTAATTAATGAGTTTATTTAACACTAGAACCACCAATCGGTTCAAATTTGTGTGATGTGTGTTGTGTGTGTGCAATGTAACTTTTTTTCAATAAAATATTAAAGTCTCCCAGTCCGTGACTTTTCCTGAAAGTGTGTTATGTAGCACCCTATGTTGTTAAAAATTGCATTCTAATAGCGGGATTTGACGG
>NW_011359125.1:898336-899035 GCF_000735185.1 Notothenia coriiceps | reverse complement strand
TAATGCGTATTGAACTGGTTTAATTAATTAGTGAGTTTATTTAACACTAGAACTGCCAATCGGGTTAATTTGTGTGATGTGTGTTGTGTGTGTGCAATTTAACTTTTTTTCAATAAAATATTAAAGTCTTGAATTTGCATTCTAATAGCGGGATTTGACGGTTTTTGGTAGGCCTATACAAAAACCTCTGGCGGTTCTAATGTTAAGGTAATTAGGTACAGTAGAAGCCCTCTTTTATCAGTAACTAATTTAGCAGTTGAACATAAAAGTCAACTAACTGAGGGTCACTTGCAATGACAGTGTTCTGTCTAACTGTAAGCTTGTCACTCAGAGTAACCTACAGTTAATTAGCTGCTGGAAGAAAGATCAGGGGGGAGGGGGGGAGAGAGCAGTGGTTGATGGGCCATTAGTTGTGTAAATACACAGCTGAGAGTTGCCGTTTCATTCAGACTGTTTAAAAAACGGTAACAACGGACTATTTTTCTTAGCGGATGCATGTCAATTTAAATCAATACATACACCTATTTTTTAAATCAATAAAAACATTTTCAACATTTTAATGAAGTTGAATACAGTATATTCATATTTGTCAGTGATTTCATGTCAAGTGTGTGTGTGTGTGTGTGTGTGTGTGTGTGTGTGTGTGTGTGTGTGTGTGTGTGTGTGTGTGTGTGTGTGTCTGTGTGTGTCTGTGTGTGT
>NW_011359125.1:891702-897857 GCF_000735185.1 Notothenia coriiceps | reverse complement strand
CCGGCCGAGAGCATGTTCACGTGAAAGGGGCGGGGTTAGCAACATTTGACCAATCACAAACAGGGACAAGCGTACTGACAGCGCAGCGTCATACTTCATGAATGAAAAGAAAACTATAATGTTAGACACATATGAAGAAGTTAAACTTTAAACATCCATGACTTAAACACTTTATCCAAGATACAAGCAACATAGTTGCACCTGCAAGGTGAATACAGAACAGCTGGTGAAAAAAAATTACAGTGTTTGAATGCGTACATTAACAGTTTTATTATATCACTGCCCCATCTAAGAGTGGATCTGATTTTAGTTACATTCGACTCAAGTGTTTCGTCAACTTAATGTGTTGTTTAAAATAACACTTCTGCATACAGTATTGGCGCCTTTCCCCTACAGCCGTGCCCGGCCCGTTTTTGATTGCGTTTCCACTAGGCGTAGTTTCGGCTAGAGGGTACTTTTTCACAGTTTTCTGGCTCTCCAAAATCGAGGTTCTTTCCGGGCCAACCACCGGGCTGAGTATGCTAAACTAGTGAGAGAATCGCTGGCAACTACAACAAAATGAACATATTTTACCGTGATTTAATTGTAATACACGTTTCAAAATAATTCCGAAGTAACAACATACTGATACCGGTTAGTAAAAACCATGAATTAATGAGTCTGCAGACAGACGGCAGGCGAAAAATCTTTTAAAATGCGTGTTTTCTAAATGGAGCTTGGCTAAGCTAACGCAGTATATGCTCCGACCGTCCACACTCACAACAACGGCCTATACAGATATAAATAAACCAGCGACTGTATTCACCATGACACAGACAGTCTGTGGTTTGTACTTGTTTAACTTTTGTCTAGCTTCTGAACAGATATGAGGAGCTGTGAGCTCTGAGGGCTAACAGCCAACGGTTGATGTTGGTTTTGTGTTTCGCATTGAAGATGACGTCACGGCTCCGCCTACACTGCGTTACTATAGTTACTACCCCAGCTCTAAACTGTAATGTAAACGCAGCATAAAGTGAGCCTGCACTAACAAGGCCTAACGAGGCCTAGCCATAACGTACTAAGCCAAGCGAGGCCCTGCAGTTGAAAAGCGCCATATGTAACAATGTACGTGTTGCACTGCCAGATACGGCTCGAGAATCTGACACAGATGAATGAGGCGAATAAACACAGCTGACAGCCGGCAAGAAACTCGAACGATTATTCGCATCGCGTCCGGTGTGAACGCACCATTATTACAAGTAGGCTATTACAAAATTATATAATTACAAAATAAAATCGCCACTCTCAGTACAGCGCCACTTTCCGAACAGGAAATGCACGCAAATACAATATTTTATATTATTATTATTATGAATAATATATATATAAATAAAGACATTTTGTATTTTAGTTACACCCTCTATTGATTAATTTAGTCAACATTGGACCTTGACACCGTCCACATAGCTATTGTGAAATAACATAATAGAAAACATCAAGCCTCTTTGATTTAATAATTGGTGCTGAAACCTCTCTGCCATCTCATATAACACACACTTCCTTATTTATCTTTGAATAATAATAACGTAAAAATAACAACGACTATACTACGGTTCATTCGGTCCTGAGATTAGCGCCTGCAGGCAGGCTCCATGGACCTGTCAGCTCCGGACAGCGCAAAATGCGTATATGAAGTGCTACGTCAAAAATGCAATAAATCATACTCTCGTGGGGGCGTGCTCATGTGATTGGCTTAGAATGGAGGTGACATCTGATTGGCTATAGATAGAAAAAATTACAAGTACGAATCAGGTGACCGTCAGGGGAGTCTCAAAAAACCCACACACGAATGCACAGCGATCCGTGCGCAGAAAGCGGTTTGTGTTTGCAGGTTCAGAGGATCTAAACGGAAAACAAATGTGTGGATCAAAATTACATATGTAAAACTTTTTTCTGTATATGGATTTTATTTACATGTATATAAAACGGAACACATTTGTGTGTGCATTGACAAACACAAGTGTGGATCCGGAAATACAAGTGTGAATCCTTTTTGCGGATCATGAAATACAAGTGTGAACACAAACTTCAGAAAGACAAATTCTGAAGTTTGATGAAATGATTCATTCACTAAATGATCTTCCATTTGCTCACCTCCTTTCTAGCTTCTAACAGACTCATAGCTTATACAGTTGCAAGAGGGTCAACAATGTAGCTTGGTGCATTTGTTGGACCTATTGATGATGATGTTGTTCTCCTAGACATTGCTTTTGTGTCTTTAAGAAATAAAGGTGAAAGTGTTGTTGTTTGTCAAACTGACAGCAGAGGCAAGCTGGTTACTGATAGATTAATAAGTGTTGGCATAGTGATTGCATTAAGGGACATCCCTTGAAGATTCAACCTTTGTTTTTTTTAGATATTACTATAAAACAAGGGATAAAAGGTAGGAGGGGGAAATGCTATTGGGACTATGGACATTAATGCCAAGTTTCATATTGATCTGTACAGTAGGTCCATACAATATTCTAGGTCTATGTGTTGGACAGACCACCAGACTCACATCTCATTCTTAGTCCCTGCTGCTGGCAAATAAAACAGAGCTGGAGCTGTTGGATGTTCCCGTCCATACACTGCAGCGGTCAGTGAGCTCCGGGGCCTATTACTCCTCAGTATGATGAGCAGACAGGGGAAGGGAGCAGAGACTGGGGATGTGCAGATGGATAAAGGTTAGATACAGTATCTTCCTTCTGGGAGCACAGAACAGCAGGAGTGAAGGATTACATCCCTCTGTCTCCCCTTCCTCTCCCCCAGCTGAGACGTAGCTCAGATCATTTGACCTCCCAGCGTGGGCCAGCAGCAGCTAATTAGCAGCCTGCCTGTCTCTGTCTGAACCATGAAACCAGTCATATCTTGAACTAAAATGAGTCTGGAGTGATAAAACACAAGTCTGATCCTACTAATAAACACTTAGAAATCCAAGTGTAAATGCTCCCTAGTTGCAGCTTTGCAGTGGAATTCACTGTTCTGGTAACTTCACTTGTCTAAACCTGGACTTGAGAACAACACATTTCAACAGAGCGCCTTTGTTACCAGTTATGATTTAGAGAAATAAGGCTATAAGAGGCAGGGAGGGTCTAACAGAAGATGCCATCAAGTTGCATTATGTGAAGAAAACATCTGTGTTGTGAAAAATTATGATTCTTTATGTTATACTAAATAACTGGTGTGCCTCTTTAGGAAGGTTTAATGACAATGACAACTATTTATTTGCATATCCTTGGAACAAATACAAGCTGCTTTGTTCAATATGATCTATCTCTTCCTGTCCCAGAAACAGTGTGGGTAATGGTTCCCCCCCTGACTTTCAGCATTCAAAGTCCAACGTTCTATCTTGGACAAGACACTGAGGGTGTCCTCTCTATTTGTCTGGAATTGCCGTTTCTTTACTGGAGTTGTATACTACAATAAAGAAATAACTTACCATATACTGTATATAAGTACAGATCACTCAATATTTGTCAATGCAACTACTTTTGGGACACCAAATAAAACACAAATATCAGCAATATTAAAGGTGGGGTAGGTAATTCACTTCAGAAAAACTTGTTGTTATACTCCAAGGAATCCCGATAGCAATGAATATATTAAATGCTTTGACAATAAATGCATAAAAAAATGTAATCTATGGAAGCCGTAGTAGTACTGTAAAAAGCACGACCAATCATCTGAGCCGGTCCGGCTAAAATAACTGGATGTCCTACCTGCCTGTCAGCCTTCCATCTGTGAACAAACTTATCTTGTGCCCTCATTGGTCATGTGCACGTCTGTGTGTGTTGGAGGAGGGGCTCTGTAAGGAAGTCTGAAGGAAGAGGCAGATTTTTTCCGGTTGTGTATTTTCTAATTCTAGCGCATTCGAGCTGGTTTCTCCAAAGTTACCTACCCCACCTTTAAGCTAAATAGCTATAAGGAGGGCCATCAATCACGCTTCACAGGTATTGATCTTGTATTTTAGGCCATCAAGCCTGATATGAAACCTGTTACACCTGGCTGGGTTGATTTTGAGTCTATTCATATTATCGCAGAATGTTTCCAAATACTTTTCTCTTACCATGCGTCTGAAACCGGACCTTTGCTTCTCCAGTGGGTACATTTTCAACTAAAAAGCAAAGGAAACAGGAATACACCCTGCTTGAGTCACCATTTACACCCTTACCTTTCTGGTTTTTCACTCTTGGTTTGGATTTTTGTTCAACAATTCCTTGCTGTCATCTTGCAGACCTTCCTTGTTGGGGCCATGCTATTCTCAGGCTGTTTGTGGCAGTGTGCTCAGCACAGTCATCTTTCTTCCGAAACAGGCATGTCACGTTAAGGTCGATTCTAAAGACCGGCCTGGATTCGCACATTAGACTCTCTGAAGTGCACCAGGTTCCTTAACTTTTACCCATGCAATTTTAGCTTTGCGTAACAGTTTACTCTTTATTGTTAATGCATTTCTATTACTCCCACTTTTGAAATCTTTTTAGCCCTTTAGGGCAAACACTCCTGCTGCTTTTCTTGGTATTTGTAGCAGAAAATCCTGCACTCGTACCCACCCAAGCACTTCCAATTGCTTTCGGATGACAAGCTGATCAGAGTCCACTGAAGGCTGTTGGTCAAGGATATCTTGTCTTTGATAAAGCAAGAGGTTGAGACCTTCTACTTTGGATCATTTGAGTTATCTTAATGCAATCACTGTAGTCTTGCTATGTGGTGAGTGGGCATAAACAGTGTTTGTAATAAGGTTGCATTCAAGCACAATATCCAGGAGAAATATGAACTAAGAAACTTTAAACTAATAAGGTCCATCCATCCATCCATCTTCTCCCGCTTATCCGTGGTCGGGTCGCGGGGGTAGCAGTTCCAGCAGAGAGCCCCAAACTTTCTTTTCCCTGGCCACATCAACCAGCTCTGACTGGGGGATCCCAAGGTGCTCCCAGGCCAGCGAAGAGATATAATCCCTCCACCTGGTCCTACACTCTAAAAACAAATGCCTTGGCTCAACAAAGAAAATCAACGCAACAGTTTGCATCGATGTTTATTGAGTTAAGACAACTTCTAATGAAATTGTCTTAAAGGTCCCATGTCATGCTTTTCCGGTTATTACCCGTCCCCTTGTGTGTTATGAAGGTTTTTATGCATGTAAACGGTCTGCAGAGTCAAAACCCTCAAAGTACACCCTGTAGCGAGTAAAACTCTAACACAGAAAATACCTCCCCAAAACGCCTCGTTGGAGATACGTCACTGTCCATTGATTCTCCCGGATAACTCATGATGTCATAAGTTACCCGGAACCAAATGGACCAATCTGTGGAGCCGTTACGTTACGTCCGCGGAGCCGTTACGTTAAGCCCCCGCTGATTGGTCCAAATTGACCAATCCACGGACTTCCTCACACACACACTCAGTGCATGCAGCTCTGCTGATCTCTCCTCCCTGGCTGCAGGCTGATAACAGACAGTTGGGATTGCGGCGAAATTCTCTCTGCAGACCCATTCTCACAGCGTTTATCAACCTTTTTCTTACTCAATATCAAGCCACATTTATTGTTTTTACTTCGGCTGTGACTTTGTGTGTGCTCAGGGTGAGTTTGGCTGTGTTTCGTGAATAAAACCTCATTAGTTGAATTTTTTGCATATAGGGCTTTACTCCCATTAATTTATGTATCTTGAAGTTAAAGGAAAATTAGTACACAATTTTGATCAGCTTGTTGAATTAGAAAACATTAGTTGAAGTTTTGAAACACAAATACGATGGTTAATAATTCATTCACCATTAATTCTTGGTGGAGACTAACATCTCCCTTTTCGGAAGAGGGGATTGAGGTTATTGAAACAACGAAATTTCTAGGGTAACAGTACCGGTAAAGTGACCAGTATTTAAGGTAACAACTCCAGATTGATCTTATCTAATATATAACACGTTAATAGGGTTTAAGGTGAAACCAAAGAGTATGTCCGTAGAGACATTATGATGCACAAAGTGACTTAAAAGTGAGAGACGGAAAAATTGCCGAGCAACATCGAGGTTTCGAGGTCGGGGGTGGGAGGGACACTTCGGTGTCCCACACGAGACTAACCACCTGCAACCTTAGCGCGACCCGGGGCACCTCCCACCACCAAAGGGAACAAAGTCGTTAT
>NW_011359125.1:874746-891657 GCF_000735185.1 Notothenia coriiceps | reverse complement strand
GAGGTGAGATATGTGCCCAAAAACAAGAACCATGTTCTTCCAAAGACTACGCATAGTATTCTCTACTTGAAGTGACAATATACCCTGCACTTCACCAATAACCATAAATTATTGCGCAATCTATACCTGTGAGCGTGCTGTGCAAGCTGAGATGAAGTGTTATGTGGTGTGCATAGTTGAACCTTTTCATAAGTTTGTAGCAAGTAGAGGGCTGCTGCTGCTGTGTGTGTGTGCTTGCAGTGGCTTGGAGCCTACCCTTATTTTCCCACAGTTTTTGCCCGTAGGACAGGAGACCAACAGGCGCCTATCAATGATTGTCAACTGACAGCACAATGAGTCAAAGGACTAGCAGCAGCAGCATGATGATGATGTTAAATCTGTTGTTTTAGGAACATGGATGTAAATACATGGAATTCAATAAACATTGAATAGCATGTCATGCAGTTTGTCTGTGCCTTTTCCTTCGTGTTGTCCTGGCATATCGTCTCCCCCATGGTTTGCTGTGCTGCCTGGGGATGCTCCAAGCGCTCAGAGAAAGGAGTATGAATGTAAGGTTTCCCCACTGACACAGAGCGGAGGAAAGAACGTCTGGCTCAAGTCAGCAGGAGCAATTTAACTATCACAAAAGACAACAACAGCAACAACACATGTGAGTTAATCATATTTTTCACAAAACGAAGACCACACCATTGGGAAGCTTAATTTCTGTTTAATCAAAATAAGGAACAGGGAGAGGCTTGCAAAACTCTGGGAGTTGAGACTCAGGTGCAGGGTGAGGGTCTCATTGCAGGTCTTCAGGCTCCATTGAATCCCCCTGGGGTTCTTGTGCTGAGAGAGGGAGACAGGAGAAAGGGTTAGATACATCTAGCAACCTATAGGATGGGAAATGGCTGACCTATTTGAAACTTACCTTGTATTTTCACTCTCACTTAAGTCCCTCTCCCTTTGCCATCAATCCAAAATCAGCTGAGCTGCAACATAATACAGAGAGGTGATAATCAACAGAATCACAAGGACATTATATGGCTCTGCTAAAAACACTCACCATAAGTAACGTTTTTGTTTACTGTTTGGAAGTCTCAAATATGCACTCTAAATCCATATCAATAGCGATGTATCACAAAAATAGCTCTCTTCCTTATTATTGTGTAACGTTAACTATATTATACTAGCTTGAACTCCAAGATGGATATCCTCATTTCACCACCTCCACCCACTACAATCACACGCCCCAATGTTATATTCAACTAATGTAACTCCCTCCACCCCGGATAAAAGCACGTTAAGAAGCCCCTTTTCTCTAATTCCACACCGTTGGAGGAAATAACAGCGGCTCCTACACCCGGCGGCGTGCGTTGTCGCTTGCCGCGGGGGGGGCTGAAACTCGACCAACAACCAATCACATGAATCTCCCGCCCCAGACACACAAGCACGCGGTTTGATTGGCTAGAGCTTGTACTGGCATATGATTCGATTGGCTGAAAAAAGTAGAACATTGCTCTACTTTTGCAGCAAGCACCGCGAGAGAAGCTACGACGAGCGAGGATTGGAAATGAAAATAATCGCACTGAGACTCTGACTGGTCTTTTTTCTTCTTCTTCGTGTGTGATTAGACAGATAAGAACCACACAACAATTAGCGGCTGCTGTCGGCCGTCAGCGCAACTTAAATGATGACGTTAAACAATTGTTTTTAAAAGGGCCGTTCCTTGACAACCGGCCGTTCTGTGGTTTTCCAGATTCTACAGATGGCCAGTCCGCCCATGGACATGACGTTAACGTTAATAATGGCTCTGTTCCATCCAAGTGTTCCATTAAGCTCTGACACATATCGAGCATGGAGAATCTCATGGCTTTGAAATTGCCAAACAACATTTCTTCCAGTCATAATTAATGATATTAATTTAATCTGCTAGTAAATAAAGCAAGTCACAATCACAAAAACTCAGAAGTAAACAAACTACAGATCGTTTTTGACACATGGCAGACACATATCTTAAAGGAGCTGAAGTCTGGCAGCTTTGCTGCAGCTTTGCTGCAGCTTTGCTGCGAACATTTGTGACTAGACTGCACAGTACTGTGTGTTGGGGAACATTAGCTTCCAGGCTTCTCATTTAGCTTCTGCAACATGTTCTTCATTCATCCATACAGTAGGGATATTTAAAACTGAAATAGTTATCTTTTGCCACATGGGAGAAATAAAACAGGCTGTAAAGATTGTAAAGAATATATATAAGTCTATTATGACCAAAATTAGATTGTTCTGGCTCTTCAGCAGCGATATGCTCCATTATGTTATTCAGCTAGCTGTATTGCTAGCTGTCTCTGCTTATAACAGCTGCCTGCTGCTAGAAACAGGCTGGGTGAGAGCAGAGTTTCTAGGCTGTCAGATGATAACAATTTACTGAATGTTTGTGGCAATAACTAAAGGTCAGTCTGAGCTCAACTCCTGTCAGACGGCCTCTCTATATGTGACCTCTTCCTGCACTCCTCTTAGCCCTGCCATGATGCCATGAGTGTTCTGAATTGCTGCCAGTTTTTCTGGCTCCATTTCTGGCATACCACCTGCGCTCCCCATCAGCACTTCTATAGTTACCGGCATCACGCTTAGCATGGAATCTGCCATGTCCACAGACATCACAGGGCTATAGAGAGGAATTTTTCTTTGGCAATGATCACCTTCTGAAAACAAAAAAACAAACAAATGAAACACACACAAAAAAAAAAATGCAGGTAATCAGATGAGAAAGTCAGTCCTCTTGCTATTGTGCGGTATATTTTGCAATATCTTTGCAATGTTAAGTTATTACTCGGGAATTCATTTATGATTTTGACTATAAACACCTCTGCAACCATTCAGAGGGCATGAATCCAGTGACCTTGATAATGGGTAGGGCTATGGTGTTTAGCATATGAAAAGAGCAGAGTTGTTTTTGTATTATCGGCAACAACTTAACACATTGTCATTTGATCCATGTTTATAAGTGCAGCCTCAATGAAACTTGAGTGCAGATGTTTTATACGTCATTTTATAAATCGCCCACTTTTTCCTTGACCTAGGTTATTTATGATTTGTAATGTCTGTTAGTAGCTCATTTAAGTTTCACCTGTGTGTATGAAATGTAGTAGGTCACATGTAGAGACCAACAAAAAGCTTGGAGGTATATCGTAAACCCAACAGAGTGTCAGCCATTTGGATTTATATTATATCTAATTCTACGTTTAGTATTTACATTTCTGACTGTTTCTGTCCAGGTGGAGTGGGAGTCACATCCGCTGGGGTCAGCCGTTCAGACTGAGACACGTGACCACAGGGAAGTATCTGAGTCTGATAGAAGACAAATCCCTGCTGCTGATGGACAAAGAGAAAGCTGATGTCAAGTCTACAGCCTTCTGTATAAGGTCCTCCAAGGTACAGAGTCATAATTCACAACACTGTCATGGCCATAATGTTCCCTTGACATCTTCAAGTCATCATTAAAAACTCCCCTGTTCTTTGACCGCTAACCCATCACACTCCCACTGCTATTTATTTATTTATACTTTATTATTTTCCCTACTGGTTTTTTGTCTGTCCTTAAACCATGTAAAGTGGCCTTGCGTCCCTTGAAAGGCACTATAAAAATGTAATCTATTAATATTATTAGTAGCATTAGTCAAGCTCAAGTGCAACCAAGCCTGATTTGGAATTTTGAATAGTAAAAATGATACATTAAAGCAGCCCTATGCCTCTTATTTAAGTTGTATTTCATATGAATTGCTATATACATTTTTCCCCTCTCTATTTCACTCCTACAGGAAAAGCTGGATCCAGGGGTGAAGAAGGAGGTGGATGGGATGGGTGTTCCTGACATTAAATATGGCGACTCTGTGTGTTACATCCAACATGTTGACACCAGCCTGTGGCTTACATACCAGACTGTTGATGCCAAGTGTGCACGCATGGGGGGAGTACAGAGAAAGGTACTTGTTGCATTCAACTATACTGCAGGTTTTAATGAATGTTTTAACAATAGTCTTACAACGTTTCTACTTTCTTTTAAGTATACTATAATTGGATGAATTCAGTGTGATAATTAAAGTTGAGGTGAGTGTATTTAGAGAGCGTCCTCTTGTTTCAGGCCATCATGCACCATGAGGGTCACATGGACGACGGGCTGACGCTGTCTCGGTCTCAACACGAGGAGAGTCGCTCTGCCAGAGTCATCCGCAGCACTGTGTTCCTGTTCAACCTCTTCATCAGGTGATTACCGCCCACACACACATCATAATCATACAGTAAAAGTCAAAAATAACATTTGACATTTACTGTGAGTTATCGAAGCAAATAGTTATGCAAGTGGGTTTAAAATTCAAAAGAATCACGATGATTGTTAATACCCTGAAACTTAAGCTTAAATATATATTACATTTTGGCCACGGTTGACCTGAATATATTTTCCTTACTGCTTTTCAGGGCTTCCATAAAAGCAGACATTTACATGTAAACATTCAACTTAATGCAGTAAAATGCCATGATGCTGAGACAAAACATTTTCTACTTCCTACGTATTTTCTACCATATCTTACTTCACATTTCAAACCGAGAAAATTGTCACAACAAAGATTCCTTTCTTAAAAGACAACTCATGTGGAAAAGAAGCAATAAATAATACATCAGTCAGCAGAACTCTCTTAAAGGTGGGGTAGGTAAGCTTGATAAACCGGCTCGAGATACACGTTTTGTTATATTCCATGGAATGCTCTTAACATCCCGATAGCAATGAATATCTTAAGTGCTTTGACAAAAAATCCATAACAAAATCTCATCTGTGGAAGCTGTAGTACTGTAAAAGCACAACCAATCATCTGAGCGGGCCCGGCTAAAATAACTGGATGGCCTACCTGCCTGTCAGCCTTCCATCTGTGCACAAACTTATCTCGTGCCCTCATTGGTCATGTGCGCGTTCGTGTGTGTTGGAGGAGGGGCTCTGTAAGGAAGTGGCCAGTTTGTTCCGGCTGTGTATTTTCAAATTCTAGCGCACTCGAGCTGGTTTCTCCAAAATGACCTACCTTAATTAATTAATTTTTGCCAAAAATATATTGCATAGATATAATCCATTTGTAATCAACATTTTGATTGGTGACTTTAATTAAGTGAAACATTTATTTGTTATCTTTTTTAAGTTTTTTATATGTTGCAAGTTATCCCNCTGTACCACACACGCACCTACACACTGTGCCACGCACGCACCTACACACTGTACCACACACGCAACTACACACTGTACAACACACACACCTACTCACTGTACCAACAGTGAGTAGGTGTGTGTGTTGTACAGTGTGTAGTTGCGTGTGTGGTACAGTGTGTAGGTGCGTGCGTGGCACAGTGTGTAGGTGCGTGTGTGGTACAGTGTGTAGGTGTGTGGTACAGTGTGTGTCTGTGTGGTACAGTGTGTGTGTCTTACAGTGCGTAGATGCGGCGGACAGACGGGTCTCAGTTGGTTTGGTGTCCTATGCTTACTTTTAATACAACTTTTGGCCCGTAATTTCAATTCCCCATTTCAGCAACCAAACAGAGGGGGGGATATATCCAGTCTCTGATTGTGTTACGTTATTATGAGTGCTCTCATACTTTAAATGTACTGTGAATGAATTAAAAGTAAATATATAAGTGGTCATGAACACATCTGTCCCTCAGACAGAGGGCTGATGTTTCTCCTGTCATCATTAATGGACGTCTCTTTAAAATGACCGCTCAGAGGATAGGAGTTCTCATTTCTCTAAACGCCTGCTGCTTCCCCTCCTCTCTCCTCGACTCCTCCGCTCTCATCTCCTGTGGGCGTGACTAAGACACGAGGAAAGGAATCGAGGAGGGGACATTTAAGAATTGAAAAGCCTCTTGGGACGTCCTTCAACATGGCGTGTCTTGATCGATTTCCGGGTCAAGTCCCGGAGGAGGGGAAGAGAGGAGTCGAGGAGGGGTATTGAGATGAACCTCCTATGATGATGGTGTATCATACAAAGAGAAGGGATTAGACAGCAGACAGGGAGAATGAAAAAACATGGATACAAATCAAAGAAAACTAAAAGAAAAGGGTGGGGCCGAGAAAGCAAGAGAAAAAAAGGTGAAGTCACTAGCAGCTGAAGCATCTAAATGTTGCAAATTGACAGACCTTTTTGGCAACAGCGCTGCTAGCACTATCAGCAGTTTAGAAGTGCAAGATGATGAAGAGAAAGATGAGGGCGCGAGTCTGAGTTCAGATATACAGCCAGCCTGCGTTCATCATGAGGGACAGAGAGTTGAGCTGGTGGAAGAACCAGCTCAACTGGCATGTACAAGTGCAGGGCAAGAGCTATAGAGAAGACAAGTATATTCAACCTAGTTTTTTCAGTTAGTGTGTTGCTCATGAAAGCAATAAAATAAATAAAACAATTGTTACATGAGAGTAGGTGTAGTATCTAATATTTACAAAAAAGGATGGATCAAACAAAAGTGTATTACTTGTCAACATTTTTAAGTTTTAATTCAAGTATTATAAAAATAAATGTTGACAGTTCACTAGTACCCCCCCTCCCCCATTTTGATTAATCAGTTAAAAGAAGAAAGGCTATTGTGTCCTCTCTCCTCGTCTCTTTTTGTCGTGTTATCTTTTATTTTAGCTACTTTATTTCTTTATTATGTGGAAGTATTTATTATGTTTTTTTTTTTTAAATACTTTTGGTATCCACTATGGCAAATGATAAGAAAGGTATCTTGATTCATCAGTGAAGCTAAACCAATTGATTTTAGAAAAATCTGTTTCATGTTATTTTGTATGTGTGACATAAAAAGAAAGATGTCATGTGTGTTTTAAAAATGAAATATAATTGTTCTGTATAACAACAAAAGAGCATTATCACAATGAAAACCTTGAATGGCTTACACATGGCAACAATTTGGTCAATTTGGGCAACCAACCTGGAAACAGCTGTCAAACTTACAGTCAACTTTCTATTCTGCTGATATTTCACAACTATTTAAGCCATTTAAAGGCTGTCAAGGCAAACACGGTGAATACAAGTAGTAATATGTTGAACATAGCAGCTTTTTAAAGTAGAATTACTAATGAATGCTTAATTGTGAACACTTTGAGGAATCCCAAGCAGCAGCTTGACCGAGGACAACAAGGTGAGAGCACATGAGAGATGTACACATATAAAACACAAACAGAACTGTGAGTAGTGATCATGTCTGCTTGTGTATATTTGTACATGTGTGGACAGAATGTGTGTGATGCATGTTGTACTTACACCACCCGCAGTGTCTCCAGCCTCCACAGGGACCTGGCATGAGTAGACACTGCTCCCCCCTCATAGTGCACTGTCCTGGGGGGGGGGGGAATTAAACGATCACACCTTCAAACATCCTCTCCACCCATGATAGTGTACATTCTACAAGACAATGCAACGTAGTACATGTAGATAATGTACTACCTGGATGACTCAGTATAACCCTCAGCAGACAGTCAGGAGGAGAACACAGTCTCTCTCAGCGGCACTGTTTAACAACATGGCTGTCCCCTTGAGGAACATCTTAAAACTACAGTATCAATATTAATACTCCTCTGTGTCAGTCACAGCAGAGAGCTCGGGATCTGATGAGAGTTTTATTCTTCTTTCCCTGCAGGCTATGGTAATTTTATTAAGGTGGAAACAGAATACTGTATGACTAATTTTCGATACGCGAGGGTGAAGAGCCAAACTGAAGCAGAGGAACAGGTAGAAGACATCACTTTAGAAGTGGAAGAGATGCAAACATATGTTTGTATGGCAATATAGTATTGGTTAAAAATGTACTCACAGCTCCATTGCCTCCTTTTCAGTTTATGTTTTTGGTATTGTGGACCTGCTAAGATTAAATATTTGTTTATTTTATTTGTAATGTATTTGGTAGAAATGATTGCACTTTTGACAACCTTAGTGTATACAGCAGAACACATATACTCACTGTAGGTATAACATGGATTGACTATTACTGTGACGTATTATTCAGGTTTACAGATATCACGCTTTGTGAAAGTAGTCTGAAAAAGCCTATTTGGCAAAAAGAATCCCTTTTTAAAAGCATCTTATAAGACATTGTTACTGGGGTAGCAATGTGTATAACTGAATGACAGCAATTAAACAAGACATTTACACTTCCCCTTGCGACATGTGAAAGAAAAAGCAAATACATTACGTTAAGAATTATCAGTGCACATTACCTCCTCTGCTCGTCCCCATGTTCCCCAGACGGAACAGTTAGACACTCGTCCATGTGACCGTGAAGGAGGCGCAGGACGTCCCCTCCTATCAAAAAACCTGCAGGAAACAGGGCAGAAAGAAGGGAAAAAAGGAAATGACATCGGAGAAATAGAGGGAAAAGGACAGCTCAAATAACTAAATAATCAAACACCCCTGCCTTGCCTAGGAATTTAGAAACTATTTTGAGCATTCTGATGAACATGACTGTGCTGACATGAGAAGAAGGAAGTAGGAATTTATGAAAAACTTCTTCTGGACGGAACTTTGAGATGTTAGCCTTTGCAGACCATTTACATGCACAAAAACCTATAGAACACACTACAGGAAAGGGAAACCCCAAAAAGAAGAATAGGGCCGAGTAGAAGGAAACATGACTAGGCTAATCATGCAACCTATCTGTTCAGATATAAATAAAGACCAGCAGTAAATGAAAAAGACCTACCTAAGTAAATACCTACCTAAGTAAATAAATAAAGACCTACTGTAAATGAACACCTGTGTCTTCAAATCATGTCATTCTGAGCATTTAGGGGGATGATAGTGGCTTACACGAAAGGCAGCCAACAACCCAGGAAAGTTGCATAGACTTAAACAACCTAACCCAGACTCAAAACGCTTAATTTTAGTGGGATGTAGATACTATTGTCTAACAATTGCATAAAATAAAATCAAGATGCTGCTCGAGTCTGCAAATCTAGAGAATACATTTTTAATAGTGGAGACACAGCTCCAGAAATGAGGATACAGTACATACTGCTTACTAGAGTACTCGCTGTGTTCATGTAAAAACAACTGTATCAACTGTTGTCTTTGAAATAATATTACATTTGTATATGTGTTGAGAAATGTAAATGCAACTACACATGGACATCTGTTAAAAGTGATAAAAAAAGAATGTACAAAAGCAGGAAGTGTTAGGAGTAAAGGAGAATTATTCCCTAAGATATCTAAGCTTTTTGCCCTTTGATGTTTATGACCAACCCTGACGTCTATTATCTGTCTTAAGGAATGGGAGGCCTCAGCTATGTTGATATTCCCAGTTTATGACCGGTCAACTCTCTGTCACAAATGGTTTATGGTTACGATGGCTTCGAGGCCATTAAGGGTCAGACATTTGATTCAGTGCCCCCAGATGTTTAGGCTATCTCCAGTGTTACGTAATCTCCCCCAATATGTTGATTACTCTCTGTAAACCATTTCAACGGTCTAGCAGGAGAGAGGCCCGGCAGAATTGATGTGGCAACTCTACCCGTGCAGTCAGAACCTCTGGCTGCTGTGACTTGTGATGTGAATCCTCCGGCCAAGACTTGTAATAAACCATCAGTGTTTGACATCAAAGCTCCAACTCTCCTTGTGTCTCTCTGAGTCCTGACTCTCCATTGCTACAGAAGTTTCCCTTACAGGAAGCTAAGATAAAAGATGAAAACAATCAGCAAGAAAGAAAGAGAGAAACGAGTAGACATAGGCTGTACCTTGTGCTACTTCACTGCCAGAACAGATGGGAGCCACACTCCATAATGTCTGCTGGAACGCTGCGTCTACATGGAGGCTGCCGTTACCGTAGGACAGATGCTGCAGGGAGAAACACACAGGAGACAAATACAATAAATCATTTACTGACCCATCAGACAGAAATACACACAAATATGCCATGTCTTATGAGTAAGACTACAACTTTAGATGGTGATATAACATAATTTCAAGTTTCAAGACATCACCAGGCCACCAGGGTGGGTGGAGGGGGTCAGGAGGACGGGTTTGCGCTGACAACCCAGGATCACGGCAGAGGACCAGGAAGGGATCTCGGGCGGACGGCCCGGGGGCAAGGCAGAGTCCAAGGATGGGGTCTCGGGCGGACGGCCCGGGGGCAAGGCAGAGTCCAAGGATGGGGTCTCGGGCGGACGAACTCAGGGGGCCGAGCATGAGAGCGAGGACCGCGGCCGGAAAAGTCAGGGAGCCGATCATGAGGGCGAGGACAGCGGCCGGGAAAGTCTGGAGCCCGGGCTTGAGGGCGAAGACCGCGGCACTCAGGGGGCCGGGCTCGAGGGCGAAGACCGCGGCTCACAGAGGGCCGGGATCGAGGGCCGGGATCGAGGGCGAAGACTGCGGCTTTCAGAGGGCCGGGATCGAGGGCGAAGATTGCGGCTCTCAGGGGGCCGGGATTGAGGGCGAAGACTGTGGGTCTTAGGGGGCCGGGCTCGAGGGCGAAGACCAGACAGCTCCAGAGGCCGAGCAGAGGCCGAGCAGAGCCCGATGTCGGCCGAACAGGAACCAGAGCCGGTGGGATAGGCCTCGGCAGGATGCCCCACGGAAGAGGACCAGGAGTTGGCAGGACCCCCGGCGAGACAGATGATGGCGGGGACTCCAACGGAACAGGACAAGGGGTTGGCAGTACCCCCAGCAGAAGAGTTGTCGGCGGGACCCCCAACGGAACAGGACCAGGAGTTGGCAGGACCCTCTGCAGGACAGGAGATGGCGGGACATCCAACGGGACAGGACCAGGAGTTGGCAGGACCCTCGGCTTGACAGGTGATGGCGGGGCGTCCAACGGGACAGGACCAGGAGTCGGCAGGACAGGTGATGGCGGGGCCTCCAACGGAACAGGACACAGGGTTCGGCAGGCCCCACGGCAGAAGAGTCGTCAGCGGGACCTCCAACGAGACAGGACATAGGGTTGTCAGGACCCCCGGTAGAAGAGTAGTCGGCGGGGCCTCCAACGTCACAGGACACAGGGTTGGCAGGACCCCCGGTAGAAGAGTAGACGGCGGGACCCCCAACGGGACTGGACATAGGGTTGGCAGGTCCCCCGGCAGAAGAGTAGTCTGCTGGACCTCCAACGGGACAGGACACAGGGTTGGCAGGACCCCCAGCGGAACCTCCAACGGCACAGGACATAGGGTTGGCAGGACCCCCGGCAGAAGAGTAGTCAGCGGGACCCCCAACGGGACAGGACATAGGGTTGGCAGGACCCCCGGCAGAAGAGTAGTCGGCGGGACCCCCAACGGGACAGGACATAGGGTTGGCAGGACCCCCGGCAGGAGAGTAGTCGGCGGGACCCCCAACGGAACAGGACATAGGGTTAGCAGGACCCCCGGCAGGAGAGTAGTTGGTGGGACCCCCAACGGGACAGGACAAAGGGTTGGCAGGACCCCCAGCGGAACCTCCAACGGACCAGGACATTGGGTAGGGACTTGAAAGGTGACTTGAGAGGTCACTCGAGAGAGGTCACTTGAGAGTGAACTCGAGAGGGAACTCGAGAGGAGACTTGAGAGGTGACTTGAGAGGTGACTCGAGAGGAGACTCGAGAGGTGACTCGAGAGGGAACTTGAGAGGGGACTTGAAACGTGTATTGAAAGAGGACTCGAGAGGGGACTCGAGAGGTAACTCGAGAGGAGACTTGAGAGGGAACTGGAGAGATGACTCGAGAGGGGACTCGAGAGGGAACTGGAGGGGTGACTTGAGAGGAGACTCAAGAGGAGACTCGAGAGGGGACTTGAGAGGAGACTCGAGAGGGGACTTGAAAGGAGACTCGAGAGGGAGCTGGAGATGTGGCTTGAGAGGAGACTTGAGAAAGAACTTGAGAGGAGACTTGAGACGGTCGGTTCGCCAACAGAACATGGGGGTCTGGAGTCGGCCGGAATGCCGACAGGACACGGGGAGCTGGCGTCGGCCAGAGACGAGGGGCTGGAGTCGAAACCATGGCTGCTGGGGCCAGAACTGGGGCCGGAACCATGGCTGCGGGGGCCAGAACTGGGGCTAGAACCATGGCTGCTGGGGCCTGTACTGGAGCCNTATTCTTTTGATATTTTTCTTTTTGTACTAAATTCTTTCATGCTTTCTATCTATACTAACAGCTGTGTGTGTGTGTGTGTGTGTGTGTGTGTGTGTGTGATACTGACCTGTGCAGAGTCAGCAGGTCTCGGTGATATCCTCCACAGTAAGGCACTTCCTGGTATCACAGTCACAGTTTCTTGGACGTCCGGCATCTCGTCCGCCTCCTCAGCTTCACAACTACGTCCCTACACACACACACACACACACACACACACACACACACACACACACACACACACACACACACACACACACACACACACACACACACACACACACACACACAATGAGTCTAACGGCCTAACGATGTGCGATTACAGTACGTGCAGAACTACAACTTTACCACAGACTCAACACAGTGCGAGTCATTGCAGGACGGCTGAGTGCAATGATCTACACACTAACAGCACTAATAACAACACACACACACACACACACACACACACTAAACTGCACCTTACCTTCCACTAATGCACTGCATGTTATCGTGGAAGGAAAACCATTTGAGAGAAAGGATTTAGAGCCACATTGACTTCATGAGGACAGATACACACATCAGAGACATGGTCAGCTGGATTCAGGAAAAACCAAAGTATATTTCTAAAGTTTGCTAAAAAAACATCCTCTTATCATAAAGTATAATTGAAATGTGTCTGTGGGAATATGTATTATTGATGTTTGAATGTGTGTGTGCGGACCCCAGGACGAATAGCTAATGCTAATGCTAATGCTAACGGGGATCCTAAAGACTGAGCAGCTTTTTCTCTCACCTTTTTCAGCTTCTTCGAGTCTGCTGCCGTTTTCTTTTCAGACTTTTTGTGAGCGTCGTACACTTTGGGGTCGATGCTGTACATGCACTCTGTCCACTTCCCGTACAGGACTCGCCTCTTCTTCTTACTGCAGGAGGAAAGACAGAGGAAATTAATCACGGCCCCCGTCTATTAACTACAGAGGCATGATAACAAGGCATTTCACGAGTTAAAAATATAAACAAATGAAAACAAAGAAATATCACTTAGAAATAGAAATAGGTATAATATTTACTTTTTAAAATAGAGTTAATTTTTAAATGTATTATACAAAAATAACCTATGGGACCATGAACAACGTATTATATTGAATTACAAAACAACATGTTTGAATATTTTTCGAAACTTTTTTCTTTATAAATTGCAAAATTTGTTGCACATTTTTTCTTATTATAGAAATAAGATTGGTCACAAAAGACGGCCTACATTGATTTGTGCTTTCATTGAGAACTACAGAAGGCTACAAGAGAATAATGGTATGTATTGAGCGGTGCAGGGAGGACGTATTCACCCTGAAGGAAGCTGCTGGTTCCCTCGACAAAAAAGCAACGTGATCTCTCCAGAGGATTTTGGAAAATAGCTGGAAATAAGATCTGTGGAAACGAACCTGTTTGATAAATGCACGTTCTGTTCAGCCGGATAATCTCCACATGTCTACCCTACTTTTATAATTTTCGAATCATAAATCTAATGGTCAGAAGCAAAATGCTAACGTTATGCTATAAAGGAACTACAGCCGAGTCCAGCAGCACGACTTCAACGTCACGCCATCTTCAGATCCATATTCAAACACACAGATTCTAAATGGTACGAGTTGAAGCGTTTGTTTGAACAGTCTGCAGGAGGCAGGGACTTGCTTTCAAGCAGAACAGAAACTAACTTAGAGGAGTGTTTACGTGTTCGGCGTAATGACGTACAACGGCCTCCACGACTTCTGTAGTCCTATTCAGCCACTTGGTAACAACCATCGTTTTTCCAGTGGGATCACTGCTGATGGATTTAATGTCCTAGAACAAAACGTGATCTGTCTCTTCAATGTGTTTCAACCACAGACCTTATTTCCCAATATTTTCCAAAAGCTAGTTCAAACATCTCATTGGCTGACTCACTTCCTGGTTTTAGGACTCATTCCTGCACCTCTCTATCTCCTGAGCGTGGAGAGTGAACAGCAGTCAGTGTCTCCTGCTCTCAGTACCTGCAGGGCCCCGGTGCCCGGCTGCTGCAGAAGCTTCACCGCTCGACCTCCTGCTGACTTCTGCCCGCGGCCATCGTGCCAGGTTAGATTCCCGCCTGTGCGTCGACTCAGCTGGTGCTTGAAGTCCTCGGGCAGAGCTCTGTACTCCACAGCCGGCCTGACGAAACTGAAACTGGCCGCCGCTGGAGAGATGAAAGCAAGAGGCATAATGATTAGACAGCTGGGTATCCATGCTACTTCCTGCTCTGCATTTTCCTTTCACTTTACTTGTGTTGTGTTGTGAGCACACTTCACTCTCTGCGCTGTTGACACGTATGTGCTGCCTTAATCCAGCCATTCATGGGTCAGTGTGTAGATGTTAAACTTCTGAATTGGGTCTTTGTATTCATGCATTTAATTAGTTTTGTCACCGCAAAAATGCCATTTCTCCTCGAGCTGCAAGTCATGATTTTCCGTATTAACCAAACTGCCTATTTGGTTGACAAAGGGATTCATTGTTTGAACACTAAATATGAAACATGTCAAGATCACAATATCCTAAAGCCAAAGGCAGCTTATTCTGTACAACCAATATTTGTATTTTATCAAATAAGAGGAATACAAATTGCAGACGCCGGCAGTCAAGAGTGTTTGGTATTCTGGCTGGAAAACTGACACATTATAATTATCTTCCTGCAACAATACATGCTACAACAATGCGGCTACGTGAGTTGAAAAACAAAAAGGGATGATGTCACTGTGGAACCTGCTCGTACCTGTTTTACTGAGCAGCTGTGAGGTAAGCTTCACAGACACCTGAGCCTGGAGCACCTGGGTCATTCAGGAAGTCAGTGTCTGTGCAGTCTGTGTGTGAAATGTCAGGTCTTGTGAGAGGAGAAACGTTCTCTTCATAACGAGGAGGCATGCAGGCAGACATCAAACGCCTCCTACACAGCGGGGGGGGGGGGGGGCTTCCAGCAGCCAGTAATTAAAGAAAGTGTGGATCTACAGTAAACAAACTGTTACTGGCAGAAAGCCACGGGTCATTACTGATTCATGCGCCAGATTGGGAGAATGTTCTCACCGTGTTTGAAGCCATGGTGCAGCTGTGTTTGTGTGTTAGCGAGCCTCGCTAGATATCTTCAACTGAGAAGAGGAGGATTTGAAAAGAGGACAACACGAGAGCAGGGACGCGGGTTGCAGGAGATGAAAGAGTGTCTTTTAGTTTTCTGTCACTCCACATCTGAGCATGTCGACCCGCTGAGAGCCGAGCTGAGTCCTGCAATCATCGAGGCAAGCCAGTGGCATTATGACTCTGATTGCCATCTTTGGTTTCTTTGAGCTGAAACTCCAAGGCTCTGTGTGTATACGCTCCTCCAGAGCCATCCCCCCCAGGATGCAGCTGTACCCACAAACGTGCCCTTTTCCCGGATTAAACACATTTAATTAACACCACTTGTCAGGCCCAGCCTTTTCCTTCCATGGGAGGAAAATAGTCCTCATTAGCTTGCACGCATATAAATTGCAAGCACCAAAAATAAAACTCTTCCATGCACAAAGATGTTGTGAATAATCTCCCGCAGGCAACATGTTTCACTTGGTATTGAATCTGCTCTGTGGATCACTTTATATTTCACTCAGGCTTTTACCCAAAGTGACCTAAAATAAGTGCAATCAACCATGAGGGTCCAAATTTAGAATCTTGCAAGTGCATTAGCTTCAAATAAGCCGTCAAGTTTAAGTGCATTCAACAGGGGGCAAAGCAGATCCTGCACTAGCTTTTTTTTTTACTAAGAGTAAAGCCTTCCTGATCAAAAAAAAAAAAATTCATATATATATATATGTATTTATATCATTCGACACATGTAGAAACTGAAATGCTAAACTGACCACAACAACAGTGAGCATTAGACTGGGTCGCTGTCCTTTCAGCACCAAGTCACTGACCACCAGCAGACCCCCCTTTACCTACATCTGCATACTGTCTCTATATTGTGCAAACAGCTGAGTTTAAGCAGCTGTATCATAGTTCCTATTCCCTAAAGTAGTTTGATTGTCATGTTTAAACCTCACACTGTGTCCTCTCTCCTGTCACAGCAGGCTTTTTATCAACAGACCACTAACCCACTTGGCAAACCGGTCTCACGAGGATTGAGTTAAGACAACAAGCTCGACGTCGAACTTTCTCCCCCCTTTTTTTTAAGGACAATTTAGACTCATTGATTATAATTGAATTAACAGAGAGTGGCTTACCGTCCACAGCCATGATGGTGTTTCCGTTTCGGGTTCAGTGAGAGTCTCCCATGTCTCCGCTGACCCCCGGGCTGCGGCTCCTGCTGCCCGCCTCTCCGCGCTATATTTACCGGGAAAAGTTTGAGAGGCTCGGCAGGAGGAGTGACGCTACCCGGACAGCCGGTAAAATGCGATAAAAAGCAGGTCCTGTGCGTTTCTCGTAGTTTCTGTTGGACAGGAATGTTCCCGAGCAGCTGGACGGCTGGATCCACTGGCTCCCGGCGTGCACGCGCGCTCGTTCACGTGTGTGTGTTTTTATATGTGTGTCGTGAGAATGGGACGTGCGGCTTCTTCTCAGAGCAGCCCGGGCTCAGAGTGCTGCTCCGGGCCTGTAATTACAGCGAAAGAAAAGGCTTCTCATCACTGCACCGTCAAGAAAGAGGGCTCTGTGTGTGTGTGTGTGTGTGTGTGTGTGTGTGTGTGTGTGTGTGTGTGTGTGTGTGTGTGTGTGTGTGTGTGTGTGTGTGTGTGTGTGTGTGTGTGTGTACTGTACGTCGTCGTACGGTACGTACGTACGTCGTACGGTACGGTACGG
>NW_011359125.1:861202-874701 GCF_000735185.1 Notothenia coriiceps | reverse complement strand
GTTTTTCCGTGTACCAGGCGAACTTGTAGGACCTTTAGAGTCCCTTCCTCCCCCCGTTAAGAGAGTACTTGACAGGTTCGAACAGACGAAAAGGGTAAGTGAAGGGGACTTGAACCGAAATCCGAGTCTTAACGTGTTACGGTCTCCAGCTACTCGAGGTAAACTTCGTGTGGTCCCCGTAAAAAGGTGTAGTTTCCTCTTCCCCAGACGGTTGTAAACCTTTCACCGAGACACACAGAACTTCAGACGTTTTGGCGACTAGCTTAAGGAGGACATCGAAGTGTTACCGTTAGTTATATGAAGAGTGGTGACTTACGACCGGGGACAGGTACTCTCGGAACGTAACGACCCTTTACCGTCCTCCAAAAAGACTCGTCTTCGATCCGCGAAAGGTCGTTATTTGTTGGATTGTAGTCAAACATCTCCTACGAGATGTAACAGTATACGACGTGATTGTTTCTGACGGGACCGGGACGTTGGAAGAATAAGTCTCGTAAGTCGAGTACGCATCTATCTAAGTTGTTCTTGTTCTGATTTTTTCAGGTACTTGTCGGGTAACTCCTATGGTGATAGGTCGAGAGCTTTCTTGTTCGTCAGTAGGGTGGTGGAGTTCTTGGACTTTTATAAAGTTCAAGAGCAAGAGTTGAGTTTTTTGTGATGGAAGTAACTTGTTGAAAGTGGTAGTACTTAGAGCGTCTGGTTGCGGAGTACACTTGTGTCATCTCGTGTTATGTTGAGTAGAATTAAGCTGAGGTATACACGGAGGTTATCTTGTCGTGCATGGCTGACCGGTGTCCACTGTTATGAATTGCGGAGTTTAGGACCTAGGGACTGTGCGATACCAACTACGTAAAGTTAGTGTTGTCTGTGCTGTGTTAAGTGTAAACAGTTTTTTGAGTTCGTGAACGACTGTTTGCCGGAGATCACTGTACCTATTACGTCATCTGTCCCGTTATCGGATGGACAGGTGTGTGGAAGGTGGAGGTCAATAAAGTAAACTGTGTTCACCGTGTGGTGCTGTGGCAAAAAAGAGGGATCAGTTAACTACTCGTCGAGGTCCAGTGCAGGTCATTATAGTTGTTTGTGAGAAGGTACCCGTCTGGCTATAGGCGTTATTCGTAAGTGTGTCAAGCGACTAGTTATAGAGGACGTCGCCAACCGAGACCGGTACGTAACCAAAGTTACATTCATGTTTGAGAGACAGTGAAGTTTTAAACAGTAAGTTGTGGTTGCCTGTTTATGTACGCTGGACTCGCCCAGTCACTTCGGGGTTGGTCACAGAGCACGGAAGTATTCTCTGGTGGCGTCTCATACTGTGCTAGTGTTCAAACCTCTGTGTAAGACACTGGTTCTGACGGGGTAGTGGATTTTATACAGGTGTACGTATTCAGCTTTACGCGAAGTATCGTGTGATTATCATCGGATCTTGTCCGACTGGACAACAACTTCTGGGGTAAGAAAGGCTCTGTCCGCGAGAGAACGTCGGTACGTGGTGTACGGTAAATATTAAATGTTTGGCGTGAAGTTTTTCTATATTGTCTTGTTTACGGGCGTTTTTGTGTGTTATCGTTTTAGTAGAGTGAGTGTGTGTTTATCCGATTGAATTTAGCGACGGATGGTTAGGTTCGTGTAGTGTGTTAACGAAGGAAAGAACCTTCTCTAAAGAGTCAAACGAGGGTAGAGAGCGTTATTAAGAATAGAATCGAGTAGGCGACTTGAAAATAGAGAGTAGTGTAGATGTGTCCATGAAAAGCAGAGACGCAGAACAACTCATCACTCAAACGAATATGAGGAGGGGGTGACGAGTGATGATGTGCGTAAAAAGAGGCACGTATATTCAGTGCGAGCGCGAGAAGGGACAGAGTTGTTTGTTAGTGAGAGGTCAGAGGGTGAAGTAGGACTGTAAGAGAGACATTCTAGTTAGTAAGCTAAAGAGGTAGGAGAGTTGACTTTTTCAAGAGAGCGAACGTCTGGATATGCGCTTATATAATAAGACTGTAGTAGTGGGTGAGACGATCTTAGGTGAAAACCTAGGAGACCTTATACTAAGCGACCGTCGTCTGTGAACTAACGTTGGTCTGGTATTTGATCGAGGCCGCCTCAGAGGAGGCTCGGCCCTCCTGCGGCGCGCGTGGCCCTTGGATGGTGCGCGTCGTCAAGGTGACGTCGGTCGTTCGTCGTCAGTGTCGGCCCTTGATTTATTTTATACTTTGGTTTTAGTGATTGTCGCGTTTGCATTTGCGTTTGCGTTCCGTGGGTCGTTATTATGTTTTGTTGTAGTGTGAGTGTACTGAGTTCCGCGCGGTACTCTTGACAGGACCTGTCAGACTCTGTGTTGTGACGGAATCTCCGATAGAGTTAATGTATGATGTAATTAGTTAGGGTAGCTTGTGGAGTGTCTTGTATGTAGGGAGGCGACAAATGATTGTTCCAGTGTGGGCTTCTGTTGTGTCCTCTGATACGCTCGCCTCCTTGTGGAGTTTTCTGCTTCTCCTAAGAGTTGTGATAAGGAGTTGGTATGAAGGAAGGCCGTTGAGGGAGGGTTCAGGAGTTGGAGGGAGCCATTCTTACGCTGTACTTACAGTCGGCACGTACTTAACTTTTCTGGTGAGTAGCAAACGATGATTGTTACGGTGTGTTAGCTCCCTGGCTCTCTTTTTAGCTGGGGTTGTAGTCCTCCGAGAGCCTCCGTCGAGGATTAGGCTTCCCTGTGACTTTACGTATGTGAGGTGTCGGGAGTGTTAGGTGGTGGCCTGATCGTGGAGAAAGGTGTCCCGTGCACCTCCGCACTGCGCTGTTTTGGTTTGTGTTTCCGGCCTGATATAGAGTGCTGGTTAACTCTGTTGGGGGTCGAGACGTTACATGTTTGAGGAGGGACCTAGTATTATATTAAATATTGCGATTGACTGAGTAGGCAGTGCAAGGCGGCCTTGGTTGTTGTGTTGTTTGGGGGGTTTTTCAAGAATAGTTCTCTTTGCTTGTCCGACTATACTGTTCCATGGCACGTCTTTCTTGTCGGTCTGTTCCACACTAGTTTATCATATCATTGAGTCATTATAGTTGTTCTCGTAGTGTTAGTTGGTTGAGAGATTTGATGAGTTATCTATATAGACATTATCGGAAATCTCAGGAATCTTATTCTGATTTGATGTTGTGTTTCTCAGCTATGAAAGATTCCTGTCGGTGAATCACGAAGTGTATTATTTTTAGGTGTTGCTCCGAGCAGGATCGCGGACTGAGTTAGCGATAATCTCTCGTTTCACAAATCCACACAGCACCAAAGTCACACATCCTACACGGACATGTTCGCTATGTCGACACATCCATCATCTACACTTAGTGTACTATGTCTACACATCCGACACAGCACTTAGTGCCTGTTATTTGTCATACACTGTATGCCACTTCCACACATCCATGTCTACCATTCCGACACACACAACATCCATGTCGACTATCATCCGACAACACACATCCATTGTTGCACACTGAGGCACACGTTTTCTTCACAACAGCATGTTCGTACACAATCCTCTACCACACTAGGGGTTTTTTATGTCTGTGGCCATGTCACACGTACAGACTATCAGCCTTATGTCACGCATCTAACGCGACTGTATGCCGTCTAGAGTCAAACCATAACCAGGGGTATGTACGTAATGAATAATTATGTAACTATGTTGACTTATTAATCTCGGGATTAGAATGTAATGTTGGGTAAAGTCGGCTGGTGCGTTCGTCTCCCTTCTCCTCTTCTGTTGGTTTTTTTTGTTTTTGTTTGATTTTTTTTATATTTATGTGTGAACAGCTCTTCTCCACCATGAACTTCAATAAGTCAAAGTACAGGTCCAGACTTACTGATGCACATCTTCAAGCCATACTGAGGGTTTCAACTGCTTCCTCACTCAAACCAAATGTGGCTCAGCTGTGTGAGAGGAAGCGCTGCCAGGTCTCTACCAGCAAGGAGTAGGCAAGAAAGAGCAACTGTACATAGTTATGTTGTGAAGAACAGTTCATGTTAAGAAGATGTTGAAGAACTGTTAATGTTGTATTTTTTAATAAATGTTTTGCGGAATACTTGAAGCGGCCCAGACTTGCCCAGACTCTACGTCCAGCGGCCCCCAGGTAAATTGAGTCTGAGACCCCTGCTCTAAGGTCACTACCTGATCTGCAGCTCTGCCGATCTGCAGTGCGCATGTGCGAGATGGTCCGCCATATTGGACAACCCCGTACGACAACCCAAGTAGGACACTTGACACAGTGGCTTTTGGCAAAGCTCAAAAAGAAAACTCGAGAGGGATGAGTTATTGTTATTACAAAGTGACTTCACTATTATTTAACAACTCTTTTTATTGGGTTCTTTTATTTGGGATGAAGTACATTGTCAGAATAAGTGAGAAATGAATTTAACTTCTGTTAGACAGCTATCATACTGAATAAATATTTACTGTGAATGTATGCAAAAATGTATGGCATATAGCTGTCTAACAGAAGTTAAATCCATTTTTCACTGACGGAGCGTATACAACGTTAGCTTAGCCTGGTTGATCCGATCTTCATTCAGAAAACAAGCATTTTAAAAGGTTTTTTCGCCTGCCGTCTTGTCTGCAGACTTGTCAAGCATTAATTCATGGTTTTTACTAACCGGTATCAGTATACTGTTACTTCGGCATAATTTAGAAAGGTGTATTACAATTTCTTCACGGTAGAAATATGTTCATTTTTGTTGTAGTTGTAGCCCCCAAGCCAGCGCGTCCTGTTTGAATGATGCGAGTAAACACAGCTGACAGCCGCGGTGAAACTCGAGCGTTTAGAGCGATGCGATAGGAGCGATTAGAGCGGAGCGTCCGGTGTGAACGCAGCATTAAGGAGGGAATGTAAAGCTAATTAAAAAGGAATAAAGGAAAGAACAAAGAAAATATAAAGAAAGTGAGAGTAAGATTTGATCCACCTCTCTAAACAGATGCTACTTACCAGATATCTTTCAGAGGACACGCTGACCAGGATGAGATCATCCCCCACTCTGACCTTCTCCCCCTCTGACCGCTGCTTTGATGCTGGATGGATGGTCCACCAGCATGCCTCGCCTACACAGTAGGAAACACACACATACACACAAAGCAAACTATCAGATAACATAGCAGACATGGGACTCAGAGAGGAACATTAAGCCCTGTTCGGGTGCCTATCACCTCAGCCTGTGTACCACTTTTGGTAGCCTACATTTGTCTTGCAGCTGTTTTGCTTATAAAGTGCACCATTCTATACAGAAGCAGGTCAAGAACAAAAACAGGGCACACAGTGTTCTTTGCAGTCGCTTATTGTTCTGACTTTGTTAACAAGAGAAAAATACAGTGGAGAAGCACCAAGAGTCATTATGACACAGACAGAAACAACCTGACAGTATCATAACACGGAAAATAAAGACTTTAGTTTAATTCCAGAAATGACGCAGAAATACCAAACTGGACCAAGTTGATTTCCACAAAGCCTGCTCAGAGCTAACCTCTAGAAACAGATGTGTTCATGTTTGCAGAATATGAAGGCTACATTTCTGATTTCAGTTCAAGTAGAAAGGATCAATCAGGTTTCAGCAGGCTTCAGTTGTATTGAGATAAACAGTCATTGACCAAAATGCTCTCTCTGAACCCATCAGCTATTTGACAAAGATGTTGCATTTTTATTATCTTTAAATTAAGTTGAGGCCATCTATTTGTGAAACAATCCTGTCATAAACGTTGTTTCAAAATTCCAAGTCCATTCTCAAGTCTCAAGTTGCTGGTCAGACTGCGAACAATGGCAGTCACACAGACGAGGAAGCCTCCGTCCAGATATCTGGTAACAGTGGAAGCCCTGGAATATTGCTCCTTAACCAATGTGGAATGGTTTTGTTGGTAGTTCATAACTTCAAGTGAAACACTACATTTCGTCTTTATTAAAAAAAATGATTAGAGCCGTTTTAAGACGGAAGTTAACAACGACTGTGTTCAAGCCATACCTGTTGTATCTTCCTGCAGTCCAACGTCAAAAGCCAGTTTATCGGTGGATGAGCGCGAGGTGGACAGACAGCACAGGTACTAAACAGAAACACACAATTAGTTACTTCAATCCATCTGATCAATAATGTAGATCATCTTCTAATTATGTTAGGGAATTTGCAACATTTATTTTGTCTGGAGAGTTTCTTTGTGTGAATATCTACTCCTACCCTGGCAATAATTACAGGTACTGTTACATTTAGAACATTTTCATCCCAGAAAGAAACAGTATCACCTTTGAAGATTTTTCACGGAACTAACATTGTTTACTTCATATGCAGTTTGAGTCTGAAGAGATAATGGAAAGAGTAAAAAAGGTCTTTGCAAAACTTCATGCCAACAAAAAAGGTTATACTTGCTAATCCAGATAAAAAACAGAGAAACATTGATTATTCTAAAAAGAATATTTAAACAATGAATACATTACAAATAATTAAACAGTTTCTGCAATACATTCCTTATATTATATTATTATATCTATAATACTCTTAGATCCAGCAATTTGATAACTGGATTTGTATGATTTTCTCTGACAATGTTGTTGTGAATAACAGAACTACCTGTAACATGTCAATTGCTTCAATGCCATCTCAAATATTGACTCACAGAGGAGCAGGGTGAATATTACATTATGCACTACTACTCTTGGAATATTTAATTATTTTTCCAAATGAGCCTTTAGAAAGTTAAAGGTGGAGATTTAAAGTAATTGCCAGTTTAAAATGAAATGAAAATAAACCAATAAACATGAGTTTCTCAGACTGTGTGTGTGTGTGTGTGTGTGTGTGTGTGTGTGTGTGTGTGTGTGTGTGTGTGTGTGTGTGTGTGTGTGTGTGTACTGACCATCCCACTGTAGGAGTGTCTCAGCAGGACAGCGTGTCCGTACAGTAGGGTGCGATGGCCGCCGCCTTGGGCCGTCTGACGGAGACACAGTGACAGTGAGACGGAGACAAACAGCAGTTACTAAAGACACTAAGAGAAAACAGTGAGAAACAGTTTCACAGAGATATCAATAAACAGTAGAGACAGAAAGGTCAACAAACAGATGCAGACAGGAGGAGAGAGGGGGAGGCCAGCTGTACTCTACTATAGCTCTTTATCTGTAAAGCTGCAGGAAAAATATTACCTGCGAGTCTACACACTGCAATTTAAAAAAGAGTATGCACTATACACTGTAATGCTATCCATCCATCATCCTGCCACCACAGTAGATTTCAAAGGCCCTTGTGAAGGAGATAGCATCCCTAAATGATGGTATAATAACCATCCTCAGTGCTGTCTCTTCAACAATAATCAGGATGATGATTCGGGCCTCTGCAGTGAATAACACCTGATCAGGTGCACTATTGCTTTGTGTTTGGAGTGCCTCCTGGTGCATTTATTCAAACGCTCCCTATTCACAATGTGTTGCTTCCCAAACAGCTTCTCTTTACTACTTTAAAAAACCAACAAAATGAATAAAACATTTGAAAATATTTCTATTATGTTGCATGTTTCATGTGCAGGTATGTGTTCAAACACATTCTGCTCATTTTCAGGGTCATCAGTATGTAGTGTCTCTACTGGGACATGTCTCCATGCTTTAATGTTCAAAAAGCTCTTTATTTTCTCATACTGCCTGTGCTGCAGCACCTCTTTTCACCCTCTGTCTGAAACCAGAGCCCAGTCTGATCTGATCGGTTAGCTGGTTGTGATTGGGCAACCGCTATGAGATTTGTCAAAAATGTCTAGTCCCCTAGCCTATCACGTACAATGTGTTGGAAAGTCAGCCAATAGAAGGAGCGAGTGGACTTTGGGAGGGAAACTGTGGGATTGTAGCCTTTGCAGACCATTTACATGCAGCAGGACTCCAACACTGAGCCATGTAACTGAGTCCTGCTTTCTGACTGACATTTGTCTTCTTAGCAGAAAGTGCTCTAACACAACTATCTGTGTGTGTACATAATGTCTCCTGCTGCACTGCAGCTATTCTGCCCTACTCCCAGTGAACACACAGTGCAGCTTCACAGAGCAGGGCTGCCTCAGATACACATGTGTTAATGGATGTGTGTAAACAGTGGTTATGGGATGCAGACAAACTTGCAGAGAAGAATATTTGTAAATCCTGTTTTTATTTTGTAATCATGAATCAGACATCTATGTGATTGAAGCTTACTGAGGCAGGTATAGGCTGTATTGAGCTAAAACACATGCTGTTCCTGAGGTTGGCCTTCCAAAGATCCTCCTACAAGTATAGTCGAATATACCAAATTGTGTAGTTAATACAATATGTATTTGTTCTGCTTGGAATAATTCAGGTATTCCCTAATGACACTGCATGTTCAGCAACTGTTAAAAAGGATGTTATTGAAGCCACATACGTTTGTTTATTCATCTTAAACATAGATGAGTAATGCTAGATTGATGGTAGTGGTGATTCAACCTCTCGAAAGGGCTCTCCAGTTTGTTGTGTTTTATGTTCCTTTGCTGTTCACTCTCCTATTCTGGGTCAGGCATTTGGACTGTGTTGATAAGGGAAGAGGTGGATCTGTCTGAGTCATTACAGAAGTCAAACTGGCCAATCTGAAACCTCCCTGTGAGTGCTGGCAATCCTCGACTGGAACATTTACTACAGAACAGTTTTCTATTATGGCTCTAGTGGGGACCTCCTTTGGATCTGATCTCAGCAAAGTCCTGATGCTGGGGGTAATTTCAAAGGAATAGTTCAACATTTTTTGCAACTGTTAACAAGGGTGAATTTAATGTCTGTGTGCTAAATATTGAGCTACAGCAAGCAGGCTGATGGCTATTAACTTTTACAATAGTGATCACAAATATCACGTCCTACTCCGATGTTTATGTCGGCAAAATTAAGATTATACTGCTTGTAGATGAAGACTATAGCAAAAGGAATCGAGATCCACCATTGGTTGCTGCTGTGTGTTGTCATTATGCATAATGCTTGTCTGCCATATTGGAGCACGCCAAGATTCACTAGTAAACAAATACAATGTGTATTGTGAGATGCACACACCTTTGCGAAATGACTGTATCTATTACAAAAATGTGTAGATCTGATCAACATGCAAATAACGTGCCGACTCACGTTGCCAGAATATCTGCGCATGGTTAAAGCATAGATAGCTGCAGAGAAAAAGATGCAGCTAAAAAAACCTGTGTGTGTGTGTGTGTCTGCCTCAATATCAGCTTGTATATCTTTCAATACTGGATCTATTTTCTTTTTGTACTACAGCTTGACATTCAATAGATAACAACAACACATATTAGTATGGGATCGCTCCTAGTACTGATACTGTTGATGCTCATGACAGTGACTGTTATAACCAACAAAAGGACGGTGGGAACCATGACACACACAGACATCGAGTGGAGCCACACCTACCCATATTTCCACCACTACATGCTGTGTGGAAATGAGAGAGAGGAGGAAAAAGTAAGTTGCCGTAGTCATTTTAAACACGACACATAAAAACACATCTATCCAACAGTTAACGCTATTGGATTATGAGGTTATGACAGTGAGTATAAGGTTTTATACTTGACATACCCTCTAACTGAAGGTAATGTCTGTCTGGCCTATGCAATTTGAAGCTCGATAAGAGGATCAATACTAATCTTCCCAGCAAACTCTGAGCAATAGAGAAAATAAGAGTTTCCAAAATGTTGAACTATTCCTTTATAAATAAGACGGACATTTCATTTTTACAGTTAAGGTTCATATGATGGAGTGTCTCCTATCTTTGAGGTGTCTTGAAGCGGATTTCTAATGCGAGCGTTTAGACTCCTTGTGGGTGAAATTGTTAGTGTGTGATGATAACAAGCAGCCCCTGTGAACTCTTTCAGCAGCTGTGGTCCAGCTTCAGTACATCATGTATCAGTAGAGACCAGCTGAAAACACAACTGCTTGTATGTGTGTGTGAGCGCAAATGTGTGTGTGACAATTCCATCCGAAATGTTCAATTCAAGTATACAGTATATAAAATAAATTAACAACCCTGTGGCTCGATTTTAACCTTAGAATATTATAATTACCTTTTTACTGAGAAACAAAGGAAAACAGCAATAACAGTTTAAAACGTATTAGACTCAGTATTAAATTCAAATCTCTCCGATCGAGGACCCATTTTTCTTATTTTGTAAATTATGTATTTGACCCAATTTACAGGGCTAGTGGACCATTATTCCAATCGCAAATCCAGGAGGAGGAACAGTGGACCAGATCTTTACCCTCTGCCCATCTAGTCAACATGTGTGGGCTCAGAGAACGATTTAAACCTTGTCCTCCTTGTAGTATTTTCGGGCCTAATGTGTGTGTGTGTGTGTGTGTGTGTGTGTGTGTGCGTGCGTGCGTGCGTGCGTGCGTGCGTGCGTGCGTGCCTGCGTGCGTGCGTGTGTATTTTAACACTAACCCCGTCAGCCTTGTCCTCGGTGTTGGCCAGCATCTCCTGAAGGGCTCGTACCGAAAGCGACTGCTCCAACACAAAAGTGCAGATGGACAGATCTGGAGGCACATTCTGAAACAATAGGAACATACCTTAGAGAATGTATGTGTGTCATTTTGATAGCCAAATAACTCAAAAATAACTTCACAAATCTAATGTAACTCATACTATCTTCCTGTGATACAGTAGTAGACAGGGTTGACAGGAATGTATAATTATCAGACATAAGGACATTTCTGTCAGTTTTATAACCACTCAAATCTGACATCAGCAGTGATTTTAGCCTAATGCTTCTCAGAGATAAAGCCCTGTCATATCCCTAGCATTATCCTATGAACTGACAGTGGGTGTGTAGCTGTCAATAATTAATGTACAGCAGAAGATTGTCACTGATTAATAATATTGCTAGAACTACGATGCAGTGACTAATACTGCTTCGGGCTTCACGCCAGCCAGGTTAAGCTGAACAAGTTAACACCAAACCACTGAGAAATTGTATTCTTTACTTCCCACATACAACTTAACTCTTTGTAATTTGTCAGAGATTACTAATTCATCCTTTTTAAAGAATTTATTATAAGGTTTAATTTATTTTCTGCTTTGTCAAAACGATAAGGTGTATTTAACCTCAACTTTAAACATGAAGCAAAAGACTATTATGACTTGTAATTCATATTGTTTCAATCAATATCGTCAAGTTTTATTTATGTGAATAAACTGTTAACCTGTATTTGTGTTTAGAGAGTAAGGCTCCATATCCAAATGTGCATATTCTGCATGATATTCTGCTTCATATAAAACCATATGCTATTCCATTAACAATTCAGTGGACTCGAACATGGTTTAGACGTCTGAATCTAAGGTCCTGAAGCAGGGGAATGCATTAGAGCCTGTAGAGTACCTTGGAGTTGGAGATGGATTCAAGGAAGCAGAGTCTGTTTCCGAAGCCTTCAGCAGCCAGACACAGCTTCTGTTGCTCCTTGTAGATTGTGGCTGAGCACTGTAGGACCACCTCATCATCCTAAACACACACACAAAGGTACAGTTACAAATCAAGACATTCATTGACATTGATCTAGTGCCTATTGTAGGCGGTGGCTAAAAACAGCTTCTTCCTGGAGCACTCTAAATCACAAACTCACTCACTTTCACATCCGAAATGACAGAGTTAACACTACATCTCCTCACTGCGAAGTGTCAAATGGCACACACACATGTATGTAAACCGTAGTAAATAATAAAGAGTAAACAAGTTTGCCCAGGGCAGCCACAAAATGAAGCAAACAGACAGGTGTAGACTGAAGCCATTGCTTCTTACATCTACCATTCTCACTCAGTTGATGAACAAACAGTCAACAATACAGACATTTATAAAAAGTCTTGATTCTCTTAAATATTTGTACACAATAACTATTGCTAAGTTAAGGTTAGAGAAACATTGTGGTTACTGTTGAGAAGAAAATGCCAATCCGCCAACACACATCCAGCAATTTTGCAAAAAAAGAAAATGTCTGTTCTGTTGTGCCTCTAATCCTGGATTAAACCAGATAACCAAGCCCATTGTGTAGCTCAGACAGATACATGTTGCATTAGCCATTCTCTTTCATTTGTGCATTTAAATCAGGAGTTAGATTGAAAGGGGCAAAGTGGCATCACCGAATATCTCTCTCACACACAAATACACATACAGTACATACCTCTAGAAAAACCAACACATACATTTTTGTGTTATAGAAAGTGGACTGTGTCTTATTAATAATAATCCATGTCAGTATCAATACCCAACAGCTAGCCCTCATTCAAAACGTAATAAAATGACAGACTGTGAATTGACCATGAAATTACAGCAAACGGCGCTACAGAGGAGAGTGTGTTGGAGAGGAAAGGCAAGCCAAAGACATCCTTTGTAGACAATATTCAAACCATAAACTTGCAATTATTTAATCAACACTGTAGTAAAACTGTAGAAATAGCTAGTTGCTGCAGTATATTTTGCAGTGTGTTCTGCAGCAAGCCATGATGATGGTGGCACATACAGTACAGATGCGGCAGACAATAGTTTCCAATATCTCAACTGCATTTTTCTTTTTAATGTATTGTCTTTTTGCCTTTCACTGCCCACAACATCGTTAGACCACCTATTAAGGCCACAAACCACACATTATCAAAGGGGCAGAGATAACTAAACCTGGTTCTTATGCTATGAGACAGTAGTGCCCACATCTTTTCAGGGACATTGCTTACTGAAAGATTAAGCTGTTGCACTTGACAAGCAGAACATGCAGATACTCCGGCAAGATGAGGCTTATACCTCTATTTAACTTATTTGTATATAACTATACCTTTTAAGACCTTTTTTAAGACCCTTTCCATACATTTTAAGACCTCATCGCCACTTTGAGTTTTAACCGGTTACATTGGCGACCCACTTTACCTCAGATTGACTATATACCAGCGACGTGCAGTCAGGGGAGGCAGGGGAGGCAGAGCCTCACCTGTCATACTCCAATGTAACGCAAAAACAACTAAAGAAAAACGAAATAGTAATAATAATAATAATAAAATGTCTCCACTGATCTATGATGTAAGTGTGATTAATGTATGATTCCAATCCCTTTTTTAAAAGTCAAAATCAGCAAATTGTCCGAGCTTCGCTACAACTACGGGTAGCGATGTGAAGTGAGGCAGGGACGAGCTCTGCCTCTCGTAAACCCACGGCCCGTCTACACTACAGGCATGAAAAAATCTTGAAGCTGGGCGTGTCTGAAGCTTGGCGATTTTTTGCGAGCAACCAATCACATGAATCTCCCGCCCCCGACATACAAAGCAATAGCAATGTTAAAACGAAGTAAACTGGATATAAACTCTCCAAACAGGCGAAAAAACGATCAGTTTCAACCCCCTGTCTCTGCCACCTCCCTCCATGCCTGGTTCCTCCGGTTTGTATCCCGGTAAATAGTTCCGGTCGTAAAGAACAGGGTGATTTGCTACCGTAATACCTCAGACTGCCAAGGCACAC
>NW_011359125.1:853723-861157 GCF_000735185.1 Notothenia coriiceps | reverse complement strand
AGATATTCATTGCTATCGGGTATGTTAAGAGCATTTCATGGAAGCTGAATTACCACCCACCTTTAAATGTACTACTTTTGAATGCAAAAACATTTACATCGGTGTACATCTTGCCTTTTTGCGAATCACTTGATTTGGACTTAAAAATACAGATGTATCAATTTTCCATGTTGTTAAATATAATTTATGGCAGGCATTACCGTGAGTGTGCCCAGCGACTTCCTTCCAGATATCTTCCAAGTGGTCCCCTCCACCTGACTCTGGAGCTCTCTGCCGCACCGGACAACATCTGCATCGCTTCCAGCTGTGTGGAGACAGCGGTGCACAGGGGCACAGCGTCACCCCCGCCAGAGGGAGTGGCACAGCAGGAAGGTGTGTGTGTTGTGTGTGATGTGTGGTGTGTGTGTTTGTGTGTGTGTGTGTGTGTGTGTGTGTGTGTGTGTGTGTGTGTGTGTGTGTGTGTGGTGTGTGTGTGTGTGTGTGGTGTGTGTGTGTGTGTGTGTGTGTGTGTGTGTGTGTTGTCTGTTGTGTGTGTGGCATAGCGTGGACATGTGTTAAATGGGGGTGCTGTGGGGAGTGACACCAGGGCTGGTTCTGGACCAATGTGCTGCCCTATAAGCAAGATTTACTTGTAATGAAAAACCCTCTACAAACATCAATACACTACAAAAAGATAAATATTGACATAGGTGACAGGTTATATAACAAGGCTTCAAATTTATTTAGTATTATAACATTGTTTTAATTGGGGGGGTGGAACTTCACATCCTCTAGGGGGTCCGGGGGTACCCCTCGGAAGATTTTTTATCATTTTAAAGTAAAATGTTCAATGTTTTGGTGCACTTTTGAGCGCCCAATTAGAAGACTTGATCTAGGGGTTACAACTCTAAACAGCCCATATGAAAAGATCGGTTTGCATTTTTATTAATCAAATAAGCTAGGTATGTGAACATTTCCAATAACCTACCATAGCCAATAACAAATACATGTAACTATTTTATTTTGTTGCTTCACTCATATCTTATTTTACCAGTTAACATTTTATTTATTTTATGTATATTTTTAAATTCTCCAGTTTTAAACGATATTTTTGGTTTACTCTCCTTAGTCATACATTGGAAGTTGAATTCAAACCTGTTTTTTATTTATCCTATAATTATAAAGGTGTTGCTTGGAAATATTTGTTACATACATTTTGATCAAAAGGTTTTGAGACCCACTGAGATAACTAGACTAAAGTGACTATCTAAACCCTTCAGTGTCCTTACTCACTGAGCCTCTCAGTCTGACAGACAGAACTCTCCCTCCACATTATTTGTAGAAACAGTTCTTATATCCGTTAGCGCAGGCAGAAGCTAACAACAAATCCCCGCCGGTACCGTGGTATCCCTTCTCTCTATCTCTCTCACTTTGGCTTGCGGGCGCCTGCTAAAGCCAACATCCTCCACTTTCATCACTTACAGCGCCCATCGTACTGTACAGGGCAAATGGAAAATGTAACCGGGTGAAAAGGGGGTGCTTAACTTTACTTAATTATGAATGTTGTACATCAAGGCTGAAAATTCGTGTTTTTTGTATTGGTGGAAGTGCAGATCCCTGTCCTCCACCAGGGGGTGCTTGGCAGCACCCTCGAGCACCCCCTACTTCCCACGGCCCTGGTAGTAACTTACGTACTTAGTAGACTACATATATAAGTAATAGTAGTGTGTGTGTGTGTGTGTGTGTGTGTGTGTGTGTGTGTGTGTGTGTGTGTGTGTGTGTGTGTGTGTGTGTGTGTGTGTGTGCGAGCGTGCGTGCGTGCGTGTGAGTTTGTCAGGAGAGTTTTCTAACTGGGATGGACAGCGAAATACTTGAATGAGAGTCAGGGACAGTGGAAACAAATTGGCTGAAAACACTTTTTACGAGGCTTGTTTTGGACATAAAACATTTATTTAAAGAAATAATAGGAACATTCTTGTGCTGCAGGGTTAAACGTTATAGAGTTAGTTTAAGTTAACCCTAAGGAAACGTGTGTTTTTCTGTTCTCCAGTCCCAGTTGGGTGTTGCAGATGTGGAGCTGAAGGGTCTCATCTCTGAGAGAGAGAGGAAGGTGGAGGAAATACACAACTCCCTACGAGAGATACAGGTGAGTTTCTCTCTTTACAAAGGTGAACCCTTTTTTAGAATGGGCAAAAGTTCAATCTGAACGAACTATCACTCTTACAATATTACAGACAGTAGCACCTCCAGTATATATATTCATTCTTAAAAATCCTATTAAAACATTTATTTTTGATGTATGTGTTATATAACGAAAACCGTGATTTCCTGAGAGCTGTCTAGCTGAGAACAGTCCCAGGGATTGAAGGTATAACTCATTTCTCATACAGAGATTTTACATTCAAAATAAATGCTTTCAGTTGCAGCGCCTTTGCCAGTATGCACAAAGTAATAGGTTGGTACAGCCTGGAAGTCTCCTGATCAGTTTGCCCCCCCGCCCCCGAGCTCTCTTTTCATCATGTCCATCTGTCCCCAGGCTGCTTTGGAGACACAGACTCATGGAACTGTGTGTGTGTTTTCCAAGCTGATCTCCAGGTTGGAGCGCTGCCAAGCTGAAGTCTTGGAGGTAAATAAAACCAACATAGGAAGTATGCAGAGAATCTCCAGGCTTTTTCTGTTAGCGTTGACATAAGACTTGTGATTATTATGGTGTGTGTCCCCCAGGTGTTGGAGAGGAGCCGGTGGGCGGCTGAGCACAGAGCGGAGGTCCTGCTGACGGAGCTGCAGGAGGAGGTCTCTGAGCTGAGGAAGAGGAGGGAGGCCGTGAGCCAGCTGGCTCTGACTGAAGACTACGTACTCTTCCTCAGGGTACTCAATGCAGGAGTCAATACAGAGATATGAGATACCACAACTAATACAGTAGTGATACATACACAGGTCTACAGGACACTGACAAGTCTGAAGTTAGTTAAAGGTCACCTATTGTGCAAAATCCACTTTTATTTTATACATCAACATGTGTCCCCTCTTCTTCATGTCTCTTCTACATCAACATGTGTCCCCTCTTCTTCATGTCTCTTCTACATCAACATCTGTCAACATGAACATCAACATGTGATTCAACTCTGGGAATAAGCAGCAGATATAATGATTTACCAATGGCACCCTCTCTGAATGTGTTTCTTTAAGCCTGTTGATATCACATGTGTTTAAGACATTCCCTCTGTGTGCAGAGCTTCCCTGCCCTGTCCAGCCTTCCCCCAGCGAAGGACTGGTCCTCTGTCTCTGTGGTGTCTGAGCTGACCTCGGGGGCGGTTCTCAGGACTGTATATCAAATGATGGAGCGCGTCCAGGAAGAGATACAGCAACTGCCCAAAGTCTGTAAGTCTAAGAGAGATGTTGATTTCAAGGGGAAGATCATGACACAGATGGAATTATCTTGAATCTTATGTGCAAAGTCTTTAGAAATAAAAGGATCACCTGAACCATAGCAGTGTCTACACTTGTGTTCTACGAGCTCTAATAGTGTTTATTAGTATAGTGGTATAAAAATCATGTTCATTCCCATATTTCACAGTCCAGCAATCGTCGGAGCATGCTGTACCAAAGACCAACCCAAGTAAGATCCTGATTAACTAACAGCACAACATGTTATTTAAATCAGTGGCAGAATCATTTCAAAAGAAAATATATTCTATTCTTTGCAGAGACAAGAAAGGTTCAAGAATATGCAAGTAAGGATTGAAAGGAGTCTGTTGTCATTGTAAACAGTGGTCAGTTATGTTTTCATTGCTGGTGTAATCATAAACATCTCTCAATCTGTCAGCAAACGTCCTTTTAGATGCCAACACAGCCCACCCACGGCTCATCATCTCAGCTGACGGGAGGCAGGTTCAGTGTGGGGAGCGCCACCAGTCTCTGCCCGACTACCCCGAGCGCTTCGACCGGGTGGTGTGTGTGCTGGGCCGCCAGGGCCTCAGCTCAGGGCGCCACTACTGGGAGGTACAGCATGTGGACAGATACTGTTTGTTCTAGAACGGTGCAGTGATAGCGTCTTTTTTTAGGTTGACCCCTCGACTAGTAGCAATGAGGATTTTTCCATTGGATTTGGGAATACTGCAGAAACAAATCATTATAATACTGTCAGCATGATTATCTCCACCTGCAGTATTAATAACACTTTTTTCAGCGTAAATGCATTTGCCAGACGGAAATAGTTAACGTTTGGCTATAAACAAACTATTTACACATGAAAATCTCAAGGAAACTGGAAGAAATAGTAACTAATTTCCAGGTTCTAAGACACATTCCTGCAGCTCTCTACATTGACAGTACTGACCCCTGACTGTCTCAAGAAGCATGCACTGCACCATGTGATGTCAGGCTGAGAAAATACCTGTGCACGCAAACATGCAGTTCACCCAACATGAATAAGTTTTGTTTTTGAGGATTATGTAATTTTTTTTATCAATCTACAGAGACACAGAAGGCTGTTTAATTTATTTTGAGTCAATGATGAAACTTTTCTTGGAAAACTGCCTCAATGTTGAACAACAAAATAAGCAGATTACAATTTGAAAGAGCTTGTGAAATACTGCTACTGTAGCTTACATCTAAGGGAGGCATAGATAACTTGGCTGATATTGGTATGTCATTTATGGGAAACTCTCTTGAACACAGGGATTTTGGCCTTTGCAATAATTTCCAAGCAAAAAAACCTATAAAACACACTACAGGAGAAGGAAAAGCCCAACAAGCAGAATAGGGCCCTTTAACTCTTGGCAGTAACTGCAGCGCTCTGCTCCTACAGGTGGAGGTTGGAGGAAAGACTGACTGGGACCTGGGAGTGGCAAGTCACTCCGTCAATCGGAAGGGCAAAATCACTGTAAGCCCCGCCCACGGCTACTGGTTCCTGAGCTTGCGAGATCGGACGGACTACGCCTTCCGAACAGAACCCTCCACCAACCTGACCGTGAACCCCAGACCCACGCGGGTGGGCGTCTTTGTGGACTGTGATAAGGGGGTGGTGTCCTTCTTCAATGTGGAGGCCAGATTGCTCATCTTTACATTCACAGATGTCTTTCCTGACACCATCCATGCCTTCTTCAGCCCCTGTACTAACAAATCAGGGCGGAATGAGGCTCCACTTATCATCTGCCCTGTTGCAATGCCAGAATGAAATGTGAAAAGGACTTCTTCACTTCCACTCGCTTCATGTATGATGGAAGATACCTCTGCAATATATTTGATCATCTGCAATTTAATGCTGTGTAGACTAAGTCATGAGGCTAAAAGTTTACTTCATTTATTTATGCCTGAGGTGTCACTCATGTGGCGGTCCATATGTCAATACTTTAAGACTGTTCTCACATTGGTAATTTCCATTTTTGGTTATATCTATTCAGACACACTGCAGCACAGAGACATAGCTGAAACCAAGGTAAACAAAATGTTTTTAGTCTGAGGGAAAACATTAAAAAAATAAAGACTACACCAAAAACAGTGTGATGTACAGTATGAGAGTCTTGGCTAAATGTGTGGCTCTTTGCAAAAGTCCAATCATACCGGACCTAAAGGCTTACATCTAGTTCAAAATATATTTTTTATGACGATTGTGTCTGTTTAGAATTCTGTCAATTCAGTAGTCGCTTTAACTTTAACACTACTTTAACAACGTGTTAAAATGATTATTATTACATATTATTATATAAGATGTTATTTTATTGTTTACTTTTATATCATGCAATGGTTTACAAACTACATTTGAATATACTGATCAGCATTTTTAAGATACCTTCATTCATTTTGTTCACGATCACTGCACTGTACTGCAAATTGAAAATGTTTGCAGCTGGGTGTCCAAGCAGCAATTAAGTGGCACAAACACAACAATACCATTTTGAGTTGTCATTCAAAGTTGACATGACCACAATTTACAGAATGCTGTCAGGCCAGTTGGGGCATGACATTTGTTCTGTTGTAAAGAGCAAACAGGGAAGCTTAAATGGATCATAGAAGTTATTACGTAGCTATTCTTCGAAACAGCGATCTCATGTATCAGTCTTTGGAATGTCCCGTTCTGCTTATTGAGTCAATACGGGAATGGAAACTCTAAGTCAAGATTAAATAAAAAAAATATTTTTAACACTTTTAAATCACATATTGTACACATATTTAACAATACATTCCCAAAAAAATTTAAAGGAAAAAAATCCTTTAAACCCAATCATATGTGATGTGAACTTATGTAATATAAAGACCTCCTCTTACAACCCAGTCTCATGGCATTACGTGTTATAGTCACAACATTTAATCTATTGATTCGTGTTCACCAACACGATTTTCCCCTTTTTTTCGTGTCACACAGAACGATTTAAAAAGCAATGTATTTCTATTGGTAGTCTGTTTCATGCCTGCAGTACGTCTTTTTGTCCGGTGTCGGTACCAGATGTGTTCGGGGTACCATATGTGTTCGGGGTCCGTCTCTTACCAGTGACGTCACGACGTCATGACGTCAATGACGTCACACATTGTGATTGGCTGTACGGTAATTTACCCACGCTGTCTAGAGTATAGAGGGGTTTTTTGATCATTACATTACATTGCATTTAGCTGACGCTGAAGTGCATTCGACCAACAAGATAAAAACTTGAAGAAATACAATAAAACTTGAAGAAAAACAAAGACGAATGAGGAGAAGAACAAGAGAAATCGAAGGTAAGAAGTATATAACGTAATATGGTAGGTAATATGTAATATGTTCAGTGCCGTTGGTACGTTAGTTCAAACAGTAACAACGGACTATTTTTCTTAGCGTATGCATGTCAATTTAAATCAATACATACAACTATTTCACATGTACAATATTTTCTTAGCCCTAATACTTAATACTACTTATTTCGTTTTGATTGTTATATTTGATTATATTATATATTATCAATAAATTATATATTATATATCAATATGATATACTTTTCTATATAATAGATTATCAAAAAAAGTATTTATTAAGTAAGGGATAATGTGCAGCAATCACATCCCGAGCCTAACCGTTTGGGTGATTAACCCACACTAATCATAATTGTCAGAAGCACGTCTTCATTATAATACTTCTATCCGGCCGCTCGCCGGGCAGCCTGGCTTCAATCCAACCTTACCCCGAACCAAGCAAGGACCACCCTCACACCTCCGATCGGCCGATGGTTATATCTCCTACACCGAGACTTCGCTCTTTCCACAAACTTACCTCGTACGCCGCTCGCGTGTCCGAAATGAATATCCCCACCTAAGGGACTGCCTCGACGCAGTTCTAGAGTGGTTCAGGTTAGCCTAACCGGCATGACTGCGTAACTACGAAGATCAAACGAGGCGCTACTCCCGCGTAGGGTTCACCTCATGTAGCTTGCCACACAAACCTTACTCTTCTTTTTCTAAAATGAAGAAGAAAACCTAAGA
>NW_011359125.1:840867-848367 GCF_000735185.1 Notothenia coriiceps | reverse complement strand
TCCTCCTGACGGAGCTCTTCTGCAGTGCGTCCATCGTCAGGGTCCTCAGGATTCCCGGCCCGGGGCAAAAAGAGAAGGAGGGGAACCGGCAGAAGAAGAGAGCGGTGAACATCATCTGCATGGTGCTGGTTATACTAGTGTTTAATGTGGTTCCATTCATTCTGATGCCTTTCCTCAAGGACGTTATAAAAGTTGACTTGACAACTACAGCGTTCACACTGTCCACTGTAGGGAGCTCAGTGCAGGCTCTCTTATTCCTCAGCAGGACTGGGAAGCTGCCATGTTAGAGCGAGAGCTCAAATCAAAAGCTGTGTAGTAGAGTTTAGGAAATCTTATATATTTGGGAAGACCAGCAGGTTAAAGTAACTAAGTAGGTTATTTGACTTTACTTGAGTATTTACATTTAAGGGTACTTTCTACTTCTACTCCACTACAATTCAGAGGTACAAACTAGCTGCACCTTTACCAGCTTTGAGAACACTTTAATGATCAATCATTATAAAACACATCATATATATTATTATGAAATGGACCAATCTGCACAATGACTACTTTTACTGTCGCTAAGTATATTCTGATGCTAATACTTTTCTACTTTTACTTGGGTACTCATACACTCCGGTACTTCTCTAAGATCTAAGTACTTCTTCCACCTCTGGGTAAGACAATGAATAAACAATAGGGTTGAAAAATGACTAATCATGATTTTTTCCAAGATTTAAAATTCTAGCTGTGTTTTGGGGGGGCAGATCAAACAAATACACGTAAGAATAAAGAAATGCATGACAAACTGGTCAGAGAAATCAGAGGGGTTTTACTTGATTTATTATTTGTATTATAACATGATTTCTGGATTATTAGAATGAAATCTGACAACTGACCGACACTTAACTAAAGCATGGACAAAGCCTCTGTCAGGGAGCTGGGACCCCCCTCTGTATAACGTGTGCTACACTGTTCTCTCTGCTTCTATCATACTGGTCTATCCGTCCCTTCTCCACCTCTTTTATAATAATATACTTTTAAATCAAAAATATTGTGTTCAACTTAATATTACAGTTATGTGGAATCCGTTGACACAATACATTTAATTAAAGTCAACGTTTCAGTTTCCTTTCAGTGTACATGGAGGTAGTTATATTTGCTTACTGATGTCCATTGTCCAGTGGTTTCCAGTTGTTTTCTTTGCATCTTCGTGGCCATGCAATTCATGGTCAAAATTCACTTTTGAAAAACGGGGAGTTTTTTGCTGATAGCGTGTTACACAAAGAAATGGTAACACTAACTTTGTACTAAGGAACCAGCCCAATGGTTTGGCTAATTTAAAGAGAATACATCTGCATTTGTTTTGATGTTCTGAGAAAATAACAATACAAAGTACCGTTTTCAAAAGGAAAAACAAAGGTACATTTGAGTCAAATTAAAACCATTTTGTATTCATTTTAAACTTGTGCACACTTCTACATTAGGGAGACATAACGTTACTCTATTAATGCAATTTAAGGGAGATTTCCTTCTTCCACTTAATTTATCATTTTCTTAAGGTTGATATGCCTATTATCATAATGTACTTTTTTCAGTAAGGCTTTCATGAAGCCAGAATTAGATTTTGTAATGCATGTTACAGAAAAGCAACAGTGTGGACTCTGTATGTGAACACCCTGCAGCTTCAGTGTGGAGAGAAATGCAACGTGACTCATGGAAAAGACACATTACTTTATTTAAAGACTCAAATCAAACAGCTCTTTTTTAAATCCCATTTAATATATAAAGACTTATTTGGCTCACTTGATCCATACTATTCACACTTTCACAAAGTGTGATTGTAACAGTTCTGACAGTTTGGCCTGGTGTCAGGATTCACAGAGCAGAGAGAGGCTGCACCTGTAGAGCAGGTTGGACTGCATAGTGTCTGTGTGTGTGTGGGGGGGGGGGGGGACAGCAACACGACTGACTGTAGAGAGGGAGAGACACAGAGGACTCAGAGGAATACAGCACCACAGAAACCACCTCTCAACAGGTAAGGCACATTTAACACACACTTTGATATATTATACAGTTAACCCACTCTTTATTATACACTTATCTACCACTAACAGTCTCTTAACATATTATAAAGTGAACTAATACTCAAGACTTCACATAATGTTAGGTTAACCAACTCTCACATATAGTCTCTTAACATAGTTATTTATATACTGTTTTAGGATCAAATTGTGCTAATGACTCAGCAGTCTGTCGTACTTTAAAAACATGCAGAAAGCCACACTGTTGTCTCTTATCTAATGTGAGATAACATTCAACAGTAAGTATACAATATGTACAGAGTTTGAGCTGAGCACCTCTCGATGTTGCTTTGGACAAAAGCTAAAGGAATGTAATACCAATGTGTTGAAAGAGTGTCAGATAATACAGGTGCAGACTGCTGGAGCCTGCTGCATTAGCTTTATTGTTTCCCCATGCAGAACTCCACTCATGACTAGTTTAGCAACAATGCACTGAATGCTGCTGTTGGCAGGATAACACAAACAAACATGCCTGGGACATTTCTGATCAGAACAATCATAATAACAATAGTTCTGCTTTCAGTATTTCCGCTAAGCTAGGCTAATCTTTCTTGGTAACACACACTGAAAGAACTGAACGATGTCAACAGATTTGACAAGTCTGTAATAGGTCAGTTGGAAGCACTAATATTAAGTTGAACCTTATATTTGTATATAATCCTAATAGTATTGCTTTCAACTAACCTAATACAGTTTTGTGAAATCTTTTGAAATAAAATATTTAATCAAAGTCAACCTTTTGCCCTAGGACGTAGAGCTTTGAAAATGCACCTGAATACTGAATTGTCCCTGCATTAGAGGGGTTAAGGAGTGGGTCATAAAACACGGAAATTAGTCAACATTTTCAGCACTTTGGGTACGCTTGTCTCAATGTTTCTATTTTAACTATTTTAACTTTTAAATACCTGCTGCTGAATGCCGGACGCTTTTGTTTGTCTTAAAAACGGCGGTTGCTAAAAAGGGTTAATGAGAACGCTAAATGCATCATGCAAAACATTAGCATTAACGTTAGCTTTTTCATTTCATATATGGGCAAGGCCTTGTGATCATGCTGCTGTGACAAAAGATGTTCCCAAATTGGGATGAATAAAGTATTCTAATCTAATACAGACATAAAGCAGAAGAATAAGAAAAACCTAAAGGCAAAAATATACTGTATGACTGTTAGGGCCTCTGTAAAGTGAAAGATAATAATCTGAGATTTGGAGAAGTGGTAGTTATATAATAATACAACCAGACTGGCATCTACAAGGAACCCACTGTGAGCTGCACCTTTTTCAGAAGTGTCTGGACAATAAATCCAATCTAGTCAGATTAAGCCTGAATGTGTTTTATGTTTCTGAGCAGCACTCTCTTTACTAAACGTTGTGTCATCCAGAGCCCCAAACTGTGCCCACTGTGTGAAGGGGAACACTTCTATCAGCCATTCTGATCCCTCAGAAATATGTGACATGAACACAGGTCAGGTAGAGTTTCTCATCAAAATATGACGTTGTACGGGTAAAACAAAAACAGAGTGTGTGTGTGTGTGTGTGTGTGTGTGCGCGCGCGTGCGTGCGTGCGTGCGTGTGTGTGTGTGTGTGTGTGCTGCTTACTATACTTCCTACAAACACATTGCAAACAATGAGAGTAACAGGGAAATATTATGTAACTATTAGAGCTATTACACTGACACTTATTTACAATGATGTTGTTGTTAATGTAAACCACAAAGTCATACAATCTAAAATCACCTTGATCATTGCAATGTGAGTAGTATTAATGCAATAGTAACAGATGGTAATTTGTCATTAGTTGCGCTCTGCACTATAATCTGATGTCTCCCTGTGTGAACTGACCTAACCCTGGTGACATCACTGTGACATCATATTGATATTACTGTTACAGACTCATTAGCTGTTCAGTTTGAGTTACTGTTTTCTTCTGACAACAGGATACAATTGGAACATATCAACCCCGGAAACCAGTTGCACTCCTGCTAACCAATCAGAATAAATTATACTCTGCCTCTATTGTAACAACATTTTTGCTTTACTTTAAACCCAAGCAAACAAATGTATAACTTGGTAAACTTCAGAAACACATTGGCGTTTGACTGGCACTATTTTTAGCTGTGGATGTGGATGACTTGCACGTTTCGACTTTGTTGCCATGTTTAACTTTTTCATGACAATTACAATTAGGTATTACCATCTCCAATCAACATCAACACAACATCCACACTAATTATTCACAAGTGAAAATGGGACGCCCAAACGAAGCTTGGGAATAGGGACCCAGACACTGAAAATAAATTATTCATATTATATATAATATTATTATAGTACCTACAGGGGTTAAATTGGGCCGAGGCTGTCCGGGGCTCAGCCCCGGCACATGGGTGACCGGTATAAGTAGGCGCCTCCAACTACTATGAAACCTGGCATTGGCTCTCAAACACCTCAACCACGGCTCACTGCCTATGGGCTGTCGCCGACTATTAAAAGTTTGTGTGAGCCTCCCACGGGACCTTGGTCTCAGCCTCACCCCTGACCAGGCGCCGACAGTCGCACCGATGTCTGGCCACGCGGAAGTTACTGACCTTTTTCGTCCACAACACACGCTTTAAGTCCCTTTTTTCACGTCTGACGGTTACCTCCTGCACTAAAAAACCTGAGAAAGTGAACAATAAAACTGGTCCTCCCGTAACACAACGTTCAGTCAATTTCTACGCTATTGCAAGTACTTCCACCAACAGGTTTGACCATATTAAGTAGGCAGTTCCCGCAACTTAGTGCAGTCAAAAGTGGAAGAAAGCCTATTTCTGGTGTTGAATGCCGGACGGAACTGGTGGGCTCCATTCGTTACCAATTCGGCTCCGTAACACGACTCGCAAGAAACTAATGCTCTCCGTTTGAACTTTAAGTACTTGTTTTCCGTTGGTCACAATCTTATTCAGGTTGTCTTACCTACGTCTAAAACGAAGTACCACCTACAATGCTCTCGTGAACTATCTGAACTTGTGTTTACGAACGTCCGCCGCGTGGTTCAACATGCGTCCATATACTGTCGCATACACGGTCAATTCAACTCGACAAGAACACCCCTGCGTCGAGCGCCCCTCCACTACGTCGCGTGAAAGCAACAGACTTTTTACCAACGCTATGGGGTTGTACAGCGTCTGTACTGTCGCCAAGTTTCTTTTGATTAATCCTGAACGCCCTCAAACTCGTGCGAAAAGTCTAAAAACCACTTGACCTCTTCTGAAGTTTCAAAAGACCGAGCGGTAAGGTGGCGCTTACGGAGACTAGACCGGGCAGTGAAGTGACTTTATATCTGAACGTCACACGTGAGCAAAACTTCCCCTTTAAACGACGTCGAACGAACTCTGTGTAAAATAGCAAATGAAACGGTCCACATGGGGTTGAACTGTCGGAACGCGACGCCTTTCACAACACGTACAAACTGGTGCATATAAAACTCGTCAAAAGAGAGCCATACTCGTAGTATGGTTTCGACGCGAGTTCCGAGTGCGTGTTCGTGAATTTACTGAGGACTTTAACCACGGTGAGTCCGAAACTGGGACATAACGTACGTGAATATCACTCTTCGATTTTCTACGTCCCAAAGTCCTCGTTTTGTGGTCACCCAATTGGGTGAATTTCACGACGTATTCTGTGACGTGGGACTATATCATAGGATTTTATAAACAAAGCACGCTACTTTCTTCACTTGTCACACACTAAAGACCAGTTATTACTGTCATTGAAAGTCAAGTATTCAATCCAAAACAACTTTTAACAAGTACCGAACGGTCGGAAATATAATAGTTATTCACTTTACTCGGATGGTCCGTCCTGTCATCATGGAGTTGGGAGAACTTTCAAAGGAGAGTTAAACCAGGTTAGTAAACCACTCAATCATGTCCTAATTATCAATTTCTACTGTTAACAGATAAACCTTCCGCAAAAACAAAACAAGTAAGGGTCATATACTGAATTACAACAACATACCGCAAAAAAACAACTATGCGGTTCAGATTTACACGAACATGACAATAACGTGATTTCAAGTGATTGAATTTGTTTCTTTTGTTAGACTTAACACAGTAAAAAAACAATAATACGATACTAAAATGGCGAGGCCGGTGAACCCTTATCTAAAAGAGGTACACCGGGACTCAAAATTTTACTCAAACTGTGGGACCCGGGATCCCGATAATGGACAAGTATACCCGGGATTTCGTGACGAGGTAATAGACATAGTTTACTTTATTACTCACGGTGGTTTACTGGTGGTTAAGGTTTGACGTAATAATTGAAACTCCAATAAATGTCAGAATTTAATAATTACACCTGGTGTTTGTACCAAATGTTTAAGGTGGACAGTTCTTAAGCGATAAAAATTATGTATTAACGAGACGTTTGAACGATCTCTTGTAAAAACTACTTGTAGAAGTCCCAATATCCAGACGCTCTAAGACCGGTTTTTCATGACGACATGTAAAGTGACATTTGGTCGAAGAAGGCGTCCCCCGCAGAACGGGCGGTAAACTGCGGGAATGAAGGCAGCCTGCGGGACTTGCGGCTCGACTCCGGCAGTTTTTTTATAATTATTAACGCTCCTTTCTAGCTCTCAAAATAACGAACTTCATTGTGTTCCTTTTTCGTTCCCCTGCGTGAGGGAGACAACCTCACCGTTTGTCCTCCCCAGACCACCCCACACAAAAGCCTCATAACTTCTAGCAAAGGGGCGTAGGCTTCCCGGACGATGTCATGTGGTGCCTTGCACGTGCTAACACCTCGTGCGCGGCACTCGACCTCGCGAGTCTCGGAGCCGTCGCCGCTTTGAACTCCGAGGCAACATTGACACCGTGTACTTCTCGGAAACCCCGGCTTTGTCGCCGGCGAAATCCTCTCCGTCTCGGCTTGTACTAGGCCCGAGATGATTGCATTTTTCTGTCCATAGTTATTAACCTGCCGAGTTCAGTTTTAAGTTTGGGGGAGGGCGAAGCCCGCACCCTGCGGAGAGTCGGGACCAGACAGGCCTTGGTGCACGACATATTGCTAAAATTAGTAGTGGTTTTCAGCTGCAAAATACTAGGCTAGTCTTGAGTCGACAGACCGTGAGTGTATGTATGTAAATCGAAGCCAAATCCTTGCACGAGCGCACAATGTCCCTACCAGCGCCCAAGCGCCGATGGCGCCGAGGCGACGTCTGAGAGGAGTTTACCCCTCGTCGCCTAAGGCCCGCCCCCCGACGCCCGGCACGTGAGGACAGCCTCGTCCTCTGTGTGCACAGTGACTCGGGTTTTCGCCTTAGGCTCAGTGTCTCTAGACGAGTAAACTTCCATGCAGTTATGTATGCATTGTGATATAGATATAATTGTGCTTTTTCAAGAATTGTATACAAATAACAGATACTGTTTAACGCGCTCCCACTACGACATCCCTGG
>NW_011359125.1:811342-840822 GCF_000735185.1 Notothenia coriiceps | reverse complement strand
ATATAAAGTGTTACCATAACCTAACCCCCTAACCCTAACCCTGCCTTTCCTTGTTGTTAGTTTTAGACAACAAATGACAAGTCTAGGAATAGACTGACTATTGAGTATACAATTAATTGTTGCCCTGTATCAGTTAAGAGCATCCGAAAAAAAAAATCTAAATTTCATGGTGTTGTTCAGTTACAAACAACTTTTCATTAGTTAAATCCCATGACAAATAAAACCTGTTCACCTTTATCAGTAGTTGCCAATCTTAAACTATTATAACATTCTCCACTGAATTCTTTAACTCTCTTAATGTAAAAAGGCAAATAACTGCATTCAAGCCTCTAATTAAGTTTCTAAAGGTTGTTGGAGTGCTGAACTGACTGCAACTCTATTGACTTGGAAAGGTTGCAATGAACTTCCCCATCTATAAGAGAGGAATAATGCAGTTTATTTACACTTAACCATCACTCACATCCTTCCACCTCCTCCTCCTCCTCCCTTTCCTCCCTCTTTCCTCTAAGTAATGGATGAACTGGCATGTGGGAGTCCTGCTATAGAGAGTGAATCCACTTTTTGTTGAGATCATACACTGCTTGTTGTCCCTGTACCTGTGCCGTTGTCTTCCGTACTCCAGACAATTCAAGAGTGATTGTTACATCCCTGCTGTCTGCAGGAAAGACCTCAAGGCCAAGTGATGAAGGGTTGCTTGAAGTTTGGCTGGCAAGCTTTCTCTTGTTCTGCGATAGCATGCCTATTTTTTCCAGTTTAGATAGGACAGTATGACATTGTGACCTGCACCTATTTTTCACCCTTATCCTCTGACATCCCAAATAGAGTATTGTGCGGATGAATTACTCTGTCGTCCAACCTGCCTCCTGGTCTGTTACTCCCTGTGAACACGGCAGCTGCCATGTCAGTGCAGAAAACTAAGGCTGACAGCAGGGGCTGTGATACTGACCCAGGTACAGAGTGATGACAGAGGTTCAAGTGATGCCTCATGAATAAACCATCTGAGGATTATGATTAGAAAGGCAAACACTACACACTGGTTTACACTTGAACCAATATGTTGAAAAAATAGTAATTGGAAATCTCAAGCCTGCAATTTAGGGGTGGCAGTTCCATGACACAGTATTCAAGGTGCACACTGTTTTGTACCCACAGAAAAGAGTGCCAAACATTGCTCCACCTATAACAGAAGCACGGTCATAGGCCCAGCTCTGCAGTATCAGAGTGAATTGTTTTGACCATGGACGGTTCCCTCACCGCTAAAAGCCCCGTTGCAGACCTTTTGAGAGCTCCACAACTCAAAGTTACCTTCTAAAGCTGGGCATACACAACATTTAAAAGGTTCCCACATCAAGGGTTACAAATAATGTTCATTAAAAGAGCATATTGCACTAATTGTCTTCCAAGTTAACATTTTTACCTGTGTTATTTACTATCGGCCATCATAATTATCCTAAAAATAAACAGGAGACAGAGAATTGCAGGTTGCTAAATACAAAGAAGACCTTCATATCCAACCAAGAAAAACATACTTGGATTATAATCTTACTGTTTTAAACTGGCATTTGGAGAAAGTATTGAATGGAATTTACCTGTAGTACTTTACTTTAAGTGCACAGAGCAGATTGTGATTTATTGAAGCAGTGTAAAACCACATTTTTCAGAAAGAAAACACCACATGGATCAATATTAGTTCCACTCATATACCTTCATAATGATTCATTATTATTTTTGTATTCATCCACTGCCAGCATCAGGGTATTGCCTGTAGTCACCTCTGACTTCAGTTCACTCACACAGTCTATGCCCGCTATCTGCCCTGTTCATTATTTTGTAAATGGTTTATGTACACTGGTATGGAATTCACCATGCAATGGTGCCAAGCTCACATGAAACACATTTTTCCCCAAACCTACTGAATTGTAAATGAAAACAAAATAGGTTCTATACTGGCAAACAAATGGCATGCATTGAAATGTTAACTCTGGCAAGCTTTAGGCCATGCTTATTAGATCTGTCACTTTTCCAAAAAACAGTTGCTGCTGTTGTTTCTAATGCTAAGAAAGGAATATGGCTGTATAAGTGAGCCAAGCGCCTTGCTGTATTTGGGTCAACATATTCTCTCTTTACTTTCGTGGCCTCAGCTTCATACAGGCAAGACATAAGGCACTGATGTACAATTTGCCTTCCAGATGCACAGAGGTGTTGTTTTTCCAACCCGCACATAAAGTATTTCAGAAACCTTCCATTTGCCAAAGTGGTGCAGGATTTCTGATATATATATATATATATATATATACAGTATGTGCCCTCCACCACACACAAACTCAGTCAAGGTCAGCAGTGAATGCATGCATGTTTTTCTTTCACACTTCAGCTGTCAGAGATGCACCTACAGTCCATCCAGAATAACAAAACCCCAATTGTATTTGTCCAATTGTTGTTATTGTTATATACCTCTAAAATAAAGCAAGTGAATCAATTTGTGAGGTATTCTTCCCCACATGACCACAGCACCTAAGGCTTGTAAATTGATGCCGGAAATTACATGTTCAGACATGTTATTTTAGATGCTTTCATGGTATATATCAAGATACCACTGCTGTGAAGTCTTAGTGTCGTTAAGGGCAATGTAGCCCCTATAACTCTCCTCCATCCCTGTTTGTCCTATGATCTTCTCGGAGAGATTGGGGGAACTATTTTCACGCCTGGAATAGACTGAGCAGCGGACCAGTGGGTGATGTTTGTGGAATGCATCAGCAATATCCAGCCTGTTGAAATGTCAGCGACAGGCAGCAACACAATACTCCCACATATCGGCGCTGATCCCAGTGGGCAATGTAATAGAGCTTCGACATTTAAAAAACAATGCCAGAGAATATCGCGCAACCAAGATGTACTAGTTAGATCCGACATGTAATTGTGGTCACACTTGTTCCTTTGCCATGCAAAATGCCTTTTTAATTAATGCTGTTTTGTAATGGATGCTCAATTAAAGAAAGACACATTTCTGCAGGGTTTGTGTGTTTTGCATAGGGACCAAGAGTTTTTGTTCTCCTGTCTGCCTGTACTAACGCACACAAAAGCACCATCAAAAGTGAAGAATGCTCATATGACAGTGATGAATGGCTTGTTTAAAAGCATGAATAGCTCTCAACTCTACAGAATACTGGTGTGCCCATATAAGGGGCTTGATCATGTGGCATGTAATTGCTTTGATGAGGGACATGCATAATTGCAGCTAATTATTTTCAGATTGTTGATGAAATCAAGTGTTTCCTGAACAGAGGGAAGTACATTCAAACCATTGGAATGGTGCCCTTGCAGTTAACTTCCACCATCCTGTGTCTTTGTGAGGCATTGAGTTTTGGCAAATGTACATTCAATCACATGCATGTGTGTAATTTAGTTTGGAATATTAGAGAAGCAAGAAAGTGGCCATACATGAACAGAACCTGGAGTCTCCATTAGTTGCTTTGGTTTCCCTGCCAACGTTATTGATGGCAGACGGAATGTCTCCAAGGCGTCATGCACCCATGTGTGACAGAATAAGAGACGGCTTCCTCTGTGAGAAAATATTGCTGTGTTTATCAGTCAGCACAGTAAGCCACCATAAGAGGCATTCTGTTGCATACTGTACGTAATTGGCGTGTAGCAATGCCTCCTTCGCCCTGATTGCTTCCACCTGCACTGTCCCCTGTTGTCCCTTTTGACAGAGCAGTTTGACAGATAGATCACAAAGATGCACAATCATTGCATGCTAGGGCCTGGGATGGAGTGCGCCCATTATTCTAAAGCAAAGCTGTCTAGCGGGGCAAGGCCTGAGCGCCACATGGTGCTGTGATAGATGGGGACCATTAATCAAGGCAGGACAGGGCCCTGAGATTGATGTGCAGAAATTCAAATGCTCAAGCAGCATTTGGAAGATTAAGGCTGTGTGGGCAAGGTTAGGAGGCTACCTTTCTGTTGTGGAGACACGTATGGTGGTGGAGCCACAGCCCAGGGGTGATGTGGTATGGGCCTATAGGGAACGCTCTGTAATGCCCTATTGTGCTGCTTTCAATGCTCTTTTCCTATAAGGCTCTCGCACGTTTCATATTGAATCAGATTCCCTACATTTGTCATTGTTCCAGTCACTGTATGTCCTTGTTGTTGAAGTCTTCTCAGGATCAAATATAATTATTTTAGATTCCATTCACTGAACTGAGTACACATAAACATTTCCCCATACACTTTACGGATTAAAGGCATGCGTATATGAAAACAAGTGTTTATCATAGCATAGTACAGGGGGTTTGTGTTTTTTAAAGATCAGAGAACAGACACTTTTACATATTTTAAATAGCTTTGTTGAATATTTGATTTTGCTAGGACCTATAACGTTGCTTTGGTAAATACACAAAAACATACTCAAGCTTTCTGAATAGACTTAGACAATGTTACCACAATTTGAAATTGCTGCCTAAAGAAATACCTTATGAAGGACCACAGCTGTTTTTAGACCATCCAATCATACCATGTTAAAGCACGCATGGGAGTAATACTGTATATTGGCATTGTTGTTTTTCTATTTACATTTTTCAGTTGTTTCAATGTTATCATCGGATGATCTGAATAGGTCTACTACGTATGACATTAACTTGATGGCATGCAGATGCTTCAATTCCTAAATGTTCACCTTTTTCTGAGATAAAAATGAGAAGGTGAGAGATTCAGCTTCACAAATGCGCAATAAACAGAGAGTGAAGACAAACTGGTTAGAAAACGTTCCGTGCTTTTCCTCCAGGCACTGTGAGTCATGCTGAAAAATACCTACAGCATTTATATTGCTACAAATATAGTACAGCAAACTTTTTTTAAATGTCATTCAGACAGCTGAACTATTTTTGGTGTGGTTTTGTTGAACCTGTTTTCATCAAACACTGTTTTATTCTGTGAGTGCTGGCCAGTCATATTTAAAGTGTCTCATCTAATTTCTCTGCTACCATCTAACCTCATGCATCATCTGACAAATCAGCACAGATGGCTAAGACTATGCTGTTGCCTCGATAATTTTATGCAATCAAATGTGTTATTAACATGTTGCTAACACACAATAGAAAGCATTGGACTCCACAAATAGCACCAAGGCTGTTAAACAAATTATTTTCCCCAAAAAATTACACTTCCTTTTGAATAAAAAAAAGAAAAAATATTGTGGTATGATTTTATGTGTGGGCCTGTACCAAAAAAGCAGAACAACACGTTTTAATTTAAAATTGTATTTTGACACATATTTGACCTAAACCTAATCAAGTGCCTCCTCTGGTTAGTATTCAGCTGTACTGCTAATACATTCGGGTGAATGTGGAACTGAAATCAATATCAAAGAGACCAGTTTAAAAATGGTACATGATCAAATGTGATATAATTGTCCCACAAATCAGTAAATTATGTAAATTACACAACATTTATCCAAAACTCAAACTAACATTAGCCACACTAACACTACTGAAGTCTGTAGCAGCACATCTAATTGTATCACTAATAAGTAGTGCTGAACGATTAATTGATTTTAAATAAAAATCGCAATTTGAAATGATGCAATTATCAAATCGCAAAGCCTGCGATTTATTTTAGTTTTTTAGTTTTGGTTTTTTTCTTCTTATGTGTCTGTCATCCACACCAATCAGAAGTGCTGTGCTCCACATGTACCAGTCATTGTTAACCAATCAGAAGTGGCCCATGATAGTAGTTCAATCAGGAGAGACGTGATGTATGAAATACATGTTTATTACCGGGACACATAATATGAATGAATAGTGATTGACAGATTATAATAGTGATTGACGGATTATAACAAGTGAATGAAATGGTGTATGGCGATTAGGCCCCGGTTTGCAGGATAATCATTCAGGAGGGGAAAAACCGCTCCGATGAACCCCCCGGGGTCTAGACACTGGTGGTGCTGATAAGTAGGTCCGGTCTGAAGGGAGAAGGTTTTAGCTTGGCCATGTCTTAGGAGACAGGAGGCGAAGGGGTGGAGGAGGGTTGCGCGTTGCCTCCTGAAATGACAGCTGACGGAGAGGGAAGAGCAGATTTAAAGGGGTTAGCGGGTGCAATGATAGGCTTGTGAGAATGGGGGGAAGTGATTGGCTAGCTGGGGAGTGACGCCCCCGATCACTTATTGAGAGAGGAGACAGTATTGAAATGACGTGTAACAGACAGAGGATATTGGTCTTCCTGACTGAACTTGCGCTGAGCTTCATGTGATCCAATCATCTGCCAAGTATTTTTGAAATACTTTTCTAAATGGCTTCCAATGGAGCTTTCCTAGATGGTTTAGTGAAACAAACCATCTGAGATATGGCAGCATTTTACAATAAACTTCTGTTTGGTCGCTTAAAAACAAATATCCCAAATCTAATCGCAATCGCAATATCTGTCAGAAAAATCGCAATTAAATCATTTCCTCAAATCGTGCAGCCCTTCTAATAAGGACACCTTTTTGTTTGTAAAGGGAATATTGTGTTAATTTGGTATAATATAATAAGGATAAGGTTAAAAGCTAACCTTTAGAGTCGGGTATGTTTTAATAGTATGGCATCAGATTTGACACCATTCCCATCTTGTAGCATCTAGAAGTACTGGTCAATATATTTATTGTATATTTGTATATGATTTCCAATAATGTTTATAGATTAATGCGAGCATGTAGAACATTTCGGCAGCCCCAGTTGAAGTGAAAAAGAGACACTGGCCCTGAATGTCACAGATTTAACTTAGTGCTCTGGATCACCGCCGCTGCATGCAGCTATCATGAGTGCTTACTCATTTACAGCCCAGTTGGTTGCGAACTGAAATTTAAAACCTGACCCACCTTCATTTCATAAAGCTGCTCATTATAATCTGAGAGTACAATATTAGTAGGTAATTAATTGCAAAGAGGATCTCGTTTAGGGTTACATCATGTAATGCGAGTGTGACTATGACAGAGTTGCTTAAGCAAAGGATAAATCATTATTTAGAGGTAATACTATATGTCTTCCATTTGAATGGGTACATTTAGCTGACAACACTGACATATCCTGGATTCAAAGACTGGAATACCATGTGGCACTAGCACATTTATCTACATATTGTTAGACGGTGACACACTTTGAAATGCTATTATTAAGGATACAATCAAACACATCTCTACTAGTATATATAGTATAGTATATATGTGTTTAATGTGCTTCAGGTGGCTTAAATTCTCTTGGGCATCCAGCTAAGGCAAGAAGTAATACAGTAGAGGCTATAAAGTACAAGATAACTAGGAGAGACGGCTTGTGAATATGATTCAAAACCAGACCAGGGCCATTTCCAAGCAGAAAGCCGTCATCTGGCTTTGACAAAATGAAATACATCAAGAAAGCCCTGAAAAATCCAGCTTTATCATTTTTATATTGTTCCCATGACAAGAAAGACCTTCAGCAACTCTTAACCCATCCACAGAAGCATCATCCCTGGCTATCTTTCCCCCAGGGAAGACTTAAGCCATTAGAGGAGAGGGAGTGAGATTGAGGGAGAGGGAAAGATACTGAGAGCCAGATCGAGGAAGAGGTTATGAAGTGAAAGCAGCCAGCACTTCTGATGAATATTTCCAAAGGGAAAGTGCAAGCAGAGGTACACACATCAATCATTTGCAAAAACAAGCCTGAGGGAATGTGGAGAGGATAATGCTCTCACTACAATATTTCCTGTTTTTCTATTTTTATTCACTGATTTGACAAACTCTATTCTAGGAAACAAACAATATGTTCTGCACGTATCATGGTGTAAAGAGTAGTTCCTCTTTGAATAAGATGTGGTCATATATTATTTGAAGAAGATAACCCTCTAAAAATGTAGAATAAGTTATCCCCACCAAGTTGGTGACCACTGAAAGAGAAATAATCTGTGTGTCTTTATGCTATGTTATATGTCCCATCCCTCTGTATCCACTGCCACCTACTTTCTGGAACCAAATGATGTTGTTGTGCGGAAACGATTAATTTATTGTTGGTTAGTCAATGTATGAGTAATTAACAACAATTTTGGTAATTGATCAAGCAAGAATAATAACCTCTTTCTTGTTCTCAATTGTCAATATTTCTTAATTTTCCCTTTTTGTCATTGCCATTTCATTATCCTTCTTTTTGGCGCTCCTTTCCTTATTTACACTGGAAATTGGGCATTTTTTCACTTTTTTCTAATTCTATATATACTCACAGAAATTGAATTAAATACTTAAAAAACATTAACAAAATCATTTTAATAATGAAAAGTGTCTGTAGTTAAGCTTGATGCTGGTTTTCGGGCATTTTGTGGTTATTTGACAAATAATTCAGACCGTGCCATTTGGCAAGTCACTGTGTGGATTATTGCCTTGCATGACCTCTTGTTTCTTGCTGGTTAACAGGTAACGGATGTCAGTGACAGCCGATTGCATGTGGTGACTTTCCTTTTCGCCAATTCTGGGCACTGGGCACAGTGGGCAGAGACTGACAGTCCTACCTTTATATTATACTGATATCATACAGTATGAAACAATATCAATCTCACTGATAGGTAAAACATACATGCAATAAAACAATGCTAAAATATGTTTAGAGACACTGCAAGGTATGCATGGTTTGAATACAACAGAGCAATCCATATTGAATGGTGTTATGAGAGATGGTAGTGTGCTCTTTTAAAATACTGTTCAACATGTGTTTTAAGTGAGAGGAACATTAAAGTAACATTTAAATGTAAAATGTATATGGTGGGTTCATGAACAATGTTACTGATGTATTCTATTCAGTGACTTGGGAAAAGAGCCCACAAATACTGTTCCCATACATTTTAAATAACGTAGTAGTAGTCATTCACATGTGTCTCTAATGTGTCTCACAAGACATTGTGGATTCCTTCATCAAAGTACACAGAAATGTAGTAAACGACTGAAAAAAACAAGTTTATTAAAAGTAGGGTGGAGCTGACCTCTTTACAAATACTTGCACAATGTTTACCAGACCAATACTAAACTATACAGGATGAACAGAAGCATTATATGATTTTTAAATGGAATTTGTGTTGTAGTCTCTCTGTAAGATTGTGCTTCATACTTTGCCATAGTAACTCTCCTGCCGTACGCTTATCCGATGCACAGGACATCTCCGCTTTTGCAAATTGGACCACCGTTTGACTTACTATGACCCCATTGAGCTCTCTGCAGAATCTAGTTAGTCCACATTTCTTGTCTTTGTTTCACTTTTTTCTGCCCACATTTGTAGAAAGTAAACAATGCAGTATTTCAATTTCAAATGCAGGCAGGTAGAAAGGGAGGGAGGAGATCTCAGAAACTGTAACCCCATTGCTCCCTCTCTCTCTGCAAGCGAGAACAAGTGGACTGCCAAAGGGAGAGAGGTACCAAAAATTGCTTCTGTTGAATGCACTTCTACGCCTTTATTGCTTCCTGTAATTGCTTCTCTGAGAGGTAACTGGTCTTCTCTTGTCCATACTTTTTACCGTTGAAGGATTGTACCCTACAAACAGGGAGCAAACCACACCTGAATCATGAATCCCATTTGAAAAAACAAGCCAACGTTGAATGTTTTCAACATGACAGCGACTGAAAGGTCTCATCCTACTACCAACACATAACTGAACTTTTTTTGAAAAGACACACAGATCTATTTCCAGATCCATCATACTTGATGAGTGTATCTCAGCAGTTTTCAGTGCTTAATGTGAATAATACTATAATCCTGCATCCACAGATCCATACATTGCCCTGCCCTAGTCTGATCTCTTGCAAGCATATTTTAAATGGTTCAAGCATGCAGCTTTGTGCTCAGAGAGAATACTAGAGCAGATTATAATAATATGATGGACTAAGTCTAACATCTTTTCAAAGATATAAGGTTAAGGGTGCACTCCCTCACCTCATTCTTTATCGGTGTGTGTCTGCGTGGGTGTGTGCGCGGTGTGTTGATGGAGCAAAGCTCTAACGCTGTGAGGGTTAGAAGTTTAATCCCTATTGGGAGCAACGATGCTAATGATGCATGCACTTACTGCATGATGAACGCAATGGAAATTAAACATGGAGCGAGTGGCATATATTAACTAGCTAATTTAAGAGGAAATCGAGGTAAGCCCTCAAAGAATGGTTTCATCCTTGTCTCCAGGTGTTCAATAAAAAGGTTTTGTAGAACACACTGATATCCAGGGATTAGAGATTACTGTCACTACAGTGGATTTCCTTTGGTTGGAAACCAGAGAGGCAGCAGACTATGACAATATGAGGGCAGAGTAAATATTCTGAAAAAAGGGTTGGGGGTTGTAAACGCAGGGAAACGCAACAAAGTGTGTGTTTGATAAAGGCCAAAAACATACTGCCAAAAAGAAACATGTGACAAATGCGGACATTGAAACTCATACGCCGGTAAAGCTGGAAAACCTTTATTCTTATGGAGTAAAGAGTTTTCCTCGCGATTCAGAAGTAAAGTATTTACATGCCACATTAGTGCTGAGGTCAAATCCTGCCTCTATATCTTATATTAGATCAGTGGAATTTGATATATCATGTATGAATTAATAATTGTGACCTTTAATTACAGTCTTCTAAATTAACCGGCTATCCTGATTCAGGCCTCCCTGGAAGCCATCAGCTGATGCACTTGGCATTAGATTCTGGGTGTGAACTTTCCCTGCTTTACAGCTAAATTAAAGGCAAAGTAGGTTAGTGCTTTCAAGGGCATTTATTATTAATGTATGTTATTAAGCATTGTTAATTGATTAACTGTCCATAAGACATGCATTACTCTAGAAGTTGCTCAGCTGTATCTACATTTATTAAAGATGAAAAAAGCAGTTAAAATAATATTTCAATGTCAACAATGTCTATTAAAGCACTTATGAATATTTATGTATGTCTACTCATGGTGGCTGGCATCAGCAATGCATATGTGGTAGCCAAGAACTGACCACAGAAAATAAGTATACATAAGTAGTGCAGAAAGGGAAGCAGAGCTAATATTTCAATATGGAACAACAAATGCATTTAGAATGCTGGCACTGCATTTGTCAAGCAGCTATAAGTGGTTGAAGGTCTTAGCCATTGCATTGTTCAATGTTGATGCACATATTCTCATGTGTTATCCCCTACTTGTCATGCCTACATTGTGGTTGGGTTATGAATACCTCCATTACAAAGTGCGCTTTCAGCTTGAGTCTCCATTACTCAATATATATAGTTAATATGGGATTTTGTTTTAACAATCTATTAGCTAAAGTGGACTTGCAACTTAGAATGTGGAATAACAAATTAAATCTCAGTATTTAGCATTAAATACATACTTTATGAATATTAAAACTCTGTATCGATTAGTAATCCTACTAATCGATACAGAGTTAAAGTGTATCTGCTTGCAAATGTATCCAACCTTATATTAAGTTGTAGAAGATTTATTAATGCACTACATTTACACATGGTCTCCTACAGTTTAGTTGGGTTTAATCGAGCCATACAGTATACGAGTTTGATGAAAATAGGTCATATATTCTAAAACACAAAGGTAGCTTGAAAGGAATTTGCAATCCCCCCCCCCTCCCCCCTATTTTCTGGAGTTCCCTGCTATTCAGGTAACCTAGTTTTTACACTTAAATTGATTTAAAATGATATATACAGTGTCTGAATATGTGTGTAATTACAGTATAGCCTGCCTGCACATGTTCAAATCAGCTGCACTTAATTCATCGCTCATTGCATGTGCTCATCAACCGTTTTTCCCATACAGACAGTGTGCCATATGCAAATACTTTACACTTTTATTCATATTATATGATATTTTTGTATTCTTATGTTTCTCAAATGATTTGTTCTTCGGTTGGAGAAACAATGTGTGGAATGAAAATACAGGTTTTCTTTCTAAACTTGGTAGGGTTGATTTTCTGTCTAAGAGAAAGCATTGGTAAAATCAGATTGGGTACTGACAAAATATAAACAAATCACGATACAGTAAAGAAAATAGGAGGACATACATTTATCACTTCATGCATGAGGCTCATTGTTGTTTCTCATTCCAGTGGTAGTTTTGGCTGTGATGGAAAGCTGTCTGTTTACATGTGTGCACATATGAAACACATGTTTATTTATATTTGTGTTCTGTTGAGATTGAGCAGCCTGGAGTGGAAACTGCAGCAACCAAATAGTTTTCAGCAGGTGGTGTTTGCACAATGAATATGCCGTGTCTCTGAGTTCCACTCCCTGTTTGAAGGCCTGGAAGCAACAATATCCATCTCTAGTCCTCTTCTTACATGCCTATCATTGTTGCTGTCACTCCTGTAGTTGCCTGTTCCTGGCATTTTGCATTTTAACATTTTTAATTTAGTCATCTTCTTTGCCAAGCACACTGCATTTAATTTGTGATGAAGGAACTGGAGCAGGAGACAAAATGTTCCCAAATTGTGGTTACATAAGTCTGAACTTATTTAGTAAAATGTATATATGAAGATGAGATGCCTCCTGGCTTTGGGGGAGTTAATTAGCATTTTTTTCCCCGGGAAACAAACTGTGGTCTAGTGTAAATTGCAATGCCTTAGATTACACCAGAAAAGAACCGCAACGCTCATTACACTATCACCTAGTGCTTTAACCACTAGGCGGTGCGGGTTCAAAAAACAGTGGTCTAGTTAATACAACATAATAATATCAAACATAATATTACTATTAACTTTATTGTGAAATTAAAACAGAACGGTAAAGAAAAATACAGTTTCAGTCTCTCGATTTGAAGCTTATGCATTTTACCATGAACCTGTATAGACCTGTAGCGGCCCGTCCACACAGCAGCTTTAAAAAAATCTTGAAAATCTTTGAGCTGGGCATGTCTGAAAGCTTGGGGATTTTTTGCAAGCAACGCGACCAACAACCAATCACATGAATCTCCCGCCCCCGACATACAAAGCAATAGCAATGTTAAAACGAAGTAAACTGGATATAAAATCCCCAAACAGGCGAAAACCTACCAGTTTCACCCACTCACTCTGCCACCTCCCTCCATGCCTGGTTCCTCCGGTTTGTATCCCGGTAAGTTATTAGCGACTGGTCATAAAGAACCGGGTGATTTGCTACAGCAATAACTAATTTCTCCTCCACTTTCAGGAATATAGAAAATGAACTGCGGTCTGGCTCTCCCAGCTTGCACGCGGTTTGATTGGCTAGCGCTTGTACTGTCATATTTGCATAAACGGGATTTGATTGGCTGACGCTTCCACCTCAGCTTCAAAAGTTGAACATTGCTCAACTTTTGAATCCTGAAAATCCTGGAAATCCTGGAAATCTTCGCATTGCTTCCCCACAATGCAGTTCGGCGAAAAGCGAGGCAAAGTGACGTCACCCCACTCAAAGTCAATGGGCAGAGAAGCGTTGGAAGCGTTGGAAGATTTTTTAACGCTGCTGTGTAGACGGGCCGTAGCAGTCAACTGCATGAGGAGTTGGAAAGGTAGTTCAGTAAATCAGTAATATCTTTAAAAACTACAAGTCCCTTTCTATCAGCTGTGCACCGTTATGGTGTAAATATAGCCAAGGCACACGNAATGTTTATTTATATAGCCCAATATCACAAATGTTACATTTGTCTCAGTGGACTTCACAGTTTGTACAGAGGGTGTCGTATTGTCATACTGATATTCTGTACAAACTGTGAAGTCCACTGAGACAAATGTAACATTTGTGATATTGGGCTATATAAATAAACATTGATTGATTTGACTCAGTGTCCCATGGCCACATATTGTGGCTGTTGTAAATTAATATCCGGGTTTCTGTGTCTCTGTGCTTCATTTCTTTGCCCCTCCTGGGACTATAGAGCACCTTTCTCACAGAAACGAGTCTGGACTCTGCTCATTTCCCATTAGGAAACTGTCTGCTGCTAAAGGCGAAGAGAGAAGTTAATGTGATTGGACACTTGGAAAGCCTGCCCCAACCGTATATGCAAATAATATATTCCTCCCACTTATAGTGTATTCAACCTGCTTCAGCCCCTTTTCCAGATTGCATTGTACAGCCAGCATTGTCATGAACTCCAGTTACCCAAAATCTGGATTGCAACATGAACTTTCTTTCTCAAAGTTTGAGCATTTATTTTCCAAGTATGTGCATGCCAACAGCCTATTGTGCTTGCCTTGCCAACGAACCATGGTAACAATAATTAACTTATTGTTGTTGAATATTTAATGAACAATGTTTCTACAATTGTGTACTTTGGCACTGCCAAGTAGATTTTTTATAATATGTTGGGTAGGCAGTATGCCGTGCGTAGACCACTTGTGTTTGTTCCTATGCAAATCATTGGACAATTGTCTTATTAAGTATTGGGCAACAATGTGGCTTTGGCTCTAATTATCAATTGTATAATAATATAATTGTCATATGCAATTTTATTGCCTGTTAGATTTGTTTATTTTCAGAAAAATAATAATATTTGCCAATGGGGGTTGTGATGGCTTAGCTCCTACTAGGCACTCTTCCCTGTTGCTTATCTGGCTTTCTTTATACTCTTGTCAAGTGCCCTGTATTACAAGGATGCATCACAAAGGTAACATCTGATAACACATTGTGATAGTACATTACATAGTACATTCTCTGCTTCTTTCTTTTATCTCTTTATTTTTATTTGTCCCCTCAAACAGTATTTCTGTCTTTTTAATCAAGTCTTCAACATCAGGGAACGAGCCATTAGCAGCATCAAGAGATATCCCATTATGATAGGGTAATATTCCCGTTTATTCAGTCACTATCTTCCTGCAGCATTACAGCAATTTCAATAGAGTTGTCAGTCTGCAGTCTCTGTGTACAGTAATTATGATGAAATACTAATTAGGGCAGACCTGACCTGTGCTGAAATGCCCACGTTTTCAAATGTCTACTCCAGATGGCAGCAGGTACAAAGGATGCCTGGGGAAGAGACCTTTTTCAGGCTCTTCTTCATTAGCATAGAGAGGACCTTTCTTATTAAGTGAATATTCTAAACATGTCTCATTTGGTTTAGGTTTCAAATTAGCAATATGGACAATGTGAAAAGATTATGGGTCCCATCTTAAAAAACTCCTGGATTGGGCCAATCATTTTTGTTTTACTGCCAATGCAGACAGGATTTGGTTATGGTTAGGGAAAGTTATTGGTTACAGTTAATACAAATGCAAACTGAGGCTTAAGGCGGCAAATGTTGATCTCCTGCATGACATGTCCTTCAAATCAGGGGATAGCAAGTTTGAGTCCCACTGCAGTCAGCATGTCGTTGTGTCCCTGGGCAAGACACTTCACCCCAAATTGCTCCTGTGAGTATTGTCCACAGTACTGAATGTATGTAAGTCGCTTTAGATAAAAGCGTCTAACAAATGACATGTCATGTAATGTAATATGTGCAACTACATATCAAACTTGATGATGTAGAATATGACATTACAGGTGTTGTCTGAGTGTTCCTATGAGCCCTTTCACTCGGGGTTCACAACTCGCAGTGGGACATATCATTGCATAAAGGTTACATTTTCTCATTTTTGCCACCTTTTGCAGGGACAGAGGCATTCACAGCTTCCAATGTAAACTCCTTGAACTTCTTGGCACCTGTTCCAAACTGTCAAGCTGGCCAGAGGAACATCATCAGCAACTAGCAAGGCATAGAAATGAGCAGTCAGGAGGTCAGTTCTCTGTTTTGTGCTGTGCTGTCTGCATCCAGCTCCCTGACAGCCTATGATACCTGCCACTTAACTGTTCACCGAGGAGAGTGCAGGGAATAGATAAGCCCAGAGATGCACCCAGAATCATACACAAGTCTAGGTCTGAGAAGATACTAAATGAATCGCACATGTCATGAAACTCTTGTTAGATCAGGTCTTAAGTCTGCTGAGGGATTAATTAAGAAATGTAATACAGTACACTATTACCTTATAATCAAGTTGATGCATTAGAAAAAACATTATTGGAGGTAAAGAGGCATCAGAAAGCTTGACAGGTATGCAAACATGATTCCATCATACACACATCTTGTGTTTGTAATACAATTTGTGTCATTGTTTCAGAGTAGACATTGAAAATGTAGCTAACGCACATGACACATGTTTTCATTCAGAGCTGATCCCACCTTTCATTATGAATGAATCTGCCGTTTGATTTGTAAAATAATCATTAGGTTTCAGTGGCGAGCCGTCAGGGCCCTCTAGGCCCTCTCTGAGGCCCTAAGATATTGAAAAAGAAATCCTATTTGAAAACATAAAAAAAAAAATGTTTAGTTATATTTTTCATTAGTTTTTACCAAAATAACTTCATTTAAAGGTGGGGTAGGTCATTTTGGAGAAACCAGCTCGAGTTCGCTAGAATTTGAAAATACACAGCCGGAACAAATCTGCCATTTCCTTACATTAGTGGCACACACAAACGCGCACATGACCAATGAGGGCACAAGATAAGTTTGTGCACAGATGGAAGGCNATTTTGAGTTATTTAGACACAATTAAGACTTATAGTTTTATGTCTTGTTACATAAGAACAGATCATATTTGTTAAGTGTTATTATGGTAGAATTATTATTCTTGTGGTACTACTGCTTTATTAGGCCCATATTGAGCAGAGCATATTAAGACAAAAACTCATGTACAACAACTTCCTTAATTGCAATAAATAAGCACTAATTAGAGGGTTATTGAGGAAAAACTCTCAACTAATGGCTTATTACTTATATAATATGGTCATGTAGAATAAGGCATTAATAAGTGTTTAATTTGTGTACCTTAATATAAAGTATTACCTAAATACAGCAGAAACACTTAATAAAATGGCATTTAAAAACAGGCATTAAAAAGCAAAGATAACTAAATAAACACAACATATATAGAATACATGAAAAAAACCATACTGCAGTGTGGATATAAACAGTTCACTCAAATGCAGCGACAAAAAGATAGGATTTTAGCCTGGATTTAAAAGTAGTAAGAGTTGCAGTGGACCTGCAGGATTCAGGGAGTTTGTTCCAGATAGTCGGGGCATAATAGCTAAAGACTGCTTCTCCATGTTTAGTTCTTACTCTTGGAACAGAGAGCAGACCCGTCCCAGAGGACCTGAGACTCCTGCATGGTTCACAGTTTTGCAGGAGATCGTTCATATAATTTGGTCCTAAACCATTCAGTGCTTTTAAAACCAGCAGCAGTACTTTAAAATAAATAATTTGACGAACTGGAAGCCAGTGTAAAGATTTCAGAATTTGACTGATGTGATTCACTATTTTAGTGTTAGTGAGGACTCGAGCAGCGGCGTTCTCAATTAGCTGCAGCTTTCTAATAGATTTTTTAGAGAGACCTATGAAGACACCATTACAGTAGTCGAGTCTACTGAAAATAAAAGCATGGACAAGTTTTTCCAAATCCTGCTGTGACATTGGTCTTTTAATCCTAGAACTTAAGGTGATAGTATGCAGACTTAATAATTTTTGTAATATGACTGTTACAATTCAGGTCAGAGTCCATCACTACACCTAGATTTCTGGCTTGTCGTTTTGATGTCTGCCGCCTGAAGCTCTGCGATGACTTTTGTTCGTTCCTCCTTTGCTCCAAAAACAATAATCTCAGTTTTATTTTTGTTCAATTGGAGAAAGTTCCTACTCATCCAGTCATTGGTGTGCTCAATGCACTTACTCAGTGTTGTAATTGGAGAATAGTCTCCTGGTGAAATCTTTATATAAATGTGGGTGTCATCTGCATAGCTATGATAACTTCGGTCGTTGTTTTTCATTATTTGAGCCAGTGGTAGCATATAGATATTAAAAAGCAGAGGTCCTAAGATGTAGCCTTGAGGAACCTCATATGTCATATTTGTCAACGCTGATGTGTAGTTGCCTATAGAGACAATGTTTTTTCTATCCTTTAAGTAGGATTCAAACCAATTTAGAACTGTTGCCGAAAGTCCCACCCAGTTTTCTAGTCGGTCTAGCAATATGTTGTGGTCAACAGTATCAAATGCAGCGCGGAGATCTAATAATACTAACACTGAGATTCTGCCACTGTCTGTGTTTAAGTGGATGTCATTGAAGACTTTAACAAGAGCAGTCTCAGTGCTGTGGTTTGGTCGAAAGCCTGACTGGAACACATCAAAACCGTTATTTAAAAGCATGAAATTACTCAGCTGTTGAAAAACAACTTTTTCAATAATTTTGCCTAAAAAAGGGAGGTTTGATATTGGCCTATAATTATTCATTACGGATGCGTCCAGATTATTCTTTTTTAAGAGNTTGGCATACCCCCTCAGTCTCACGGTTCATGCACTTTGGTCACAGCGCGCTCTTTTGTGTTTTGGTTAGTGGCCATTTGGCCTCATAAACTGCAACCTGGACCACCACTATGTGTACTTCTACTCCGCACACTGGCTCTTGAGCATTTCCGCTCTCCTCTATTGACCTCTTGCTGTGGTCTCCTAGTCTAGGCTGTCCTCATATGGCCATAGCCCCATCATTTGGTCTGTTCTCTGCTGTCTTGTGTCTGTTTCTCTACGCTGCACTGCTCACAAACTTCACTAAGCTCCTGAGTTTCTGTGTACTTTATTTAAGTATCTGGATTATATACCAAATATGCCCCGTTTTTGTCATATCCCACAAAACCCCTGGTCACACCTGGAATCCAAGTTTACCTTATCCTGTTTGTACATGTCGGCATACAGACCCAAATTTTCGCAGTGTTAGATACATTAGCCTTCTTGCCTGTCAGCCAGCTGTAAGGGGTCTGGACCCTGTACGCTAATAAAGCATACTGTACGTACCACCCGCTGCGGTTGTATTGCATAGTGCCATAGCTGTTTTCGGTATGCTTGCTTTCACTAGCATGCACGCTGCCCTCTCAAATAGAGTAACGCCAACCCCTCTCAGCCAGTCCGTTCTGGTGCGGGAATACCGGAGCTGACGTTTCCATGTCTCTGCTTTTATTTTTGTCCTCATCAGTGTTTTGGAACAATCATTGCAATGTATACTCCGTTCCGTTATCTGAATCGCATGCACATCACTTTCCCCATAAGGGACTTATACTCCTGCTAGGAACTTTTCCGTAGCTTGTACTGGTGTCGCTTTTCTTTTTCAGAAAATATACGAACACTGCCGCATCGAGTAATCGTCAGTGAACGACAGCGCATATTTGTAACCATACTGCTGACTGTGTGGCTACAGGACCTGCTAGGTCTGTGTGGCACCATCTGTAAGGGAGCCTCTGCTATGGTATCAGGGTTAGTCAATTCGCCGTTTGGGCCAAACTATCCATGAACACACCTCACACTCATGTTGGGAACTAACGCTTTGCCTTTGAACTGGCATACACTCAACCACATTCTGCAACATTAAGAACATCGTCATAATTACAGTGGCTAATATCTCATGGCCATGTCTGAATGTCATGACATGCATGTACATTGGAGCATATAGAGTCACCCTCAGTATTCCAGATAGTACAATTTTCCATAAACATGAATGCAAATCTGGTGACCGTCTCTGGTTAATACAGTGCGTCTTCCTCTTCTTTAAAGACAATCGATGCCCCCACTGGTAGGTCGCGCTTTACCGGATGAAGATGTCTGGGGGTACGACGGTATGATAGAGAAACGTCTCTTAACGTCCGGCTTGAGGTCAGTCCTACGCTTGTCCGATTAGGGAAATCCCAAGCATCTGAACATCTCTGAGAGATCTAAAGCTGCATATCGATGATCGCCGTACTGATCCACTCGACGCTATTGCATACATTCAGCGTTTGGTACTGTACACAGACATGTTCCATTTTCGAATCTTTGTACTGGGTACATAACAGGAATGATCATATACAATAGTGGCCTTACGTGTACATCCATCAGGCCCTTCTTCATGGATGCGCTAGCCGTACTCTGCTCCGCGTCCCACCTTCATTCTTACAGAGCACCGCGAAATACCCGGACCCGACGTCATCAACTTCTTGTGATTTTACACGCTCCATCCAGAGCTTTAATACTTAAAAACCCATATCCATACACCATACATGGTCAGCGTATTTGGTAGTGGTGTCGACATTTCTGCATCGACTACACCATGTGTTCTGTCGACAGTCCTTTCGCTCGGCTGACCATTTGGTGCCACACTTGAAGCACATTCAATCTCTGTGTCACTTCTTGTACCGTCACGCTGTTTGTCTGGCTGGAAAGTCGCGCCCTTCACACTGGGTACTTCATCACACTGTCGCCCAACTCAGCTGCATTATTTGTACTTCTCTGTATCTTCAAAATGCGGAGCTTAGTCTATGAATCACGCTAAGTGATATAATAACAATAGAATGTGACGGACGATAACAATGCCTTACTGCACGCAGTGACTTGTAGAGCATGAGCAACAAGCAGACCGACATCCCAAATACTGGAACATTCTGCATTTTTCGCCAGTGCATGTGATGGCTGTTTCTGCTCTGATGATCGTAGTCCATAATACTTTCGTCGGCCGCTTTCTGGACGATGTAAGCATGGGTACAGTTAACATCTATCCGGGGTTTCCTTCACGGCATATAATACCTCTTAATTGTTTAAGAGCCTTTCTTCCATCGTCGGCAGCATCCCTCATAACTAATGCAAGAGGCTCTCTTTCGTCCAAACAGTTGAATCAATCTCGGCATAAGCGTCGGCATGCTTCTTGTCGTCTGCCGCTCTTTCCGCTTCAGTCCTCGATCTCGCCAGGACCGTGTGTTTTAGTCCAATTAAATGGAAATGTCCCAACATTTTGGTCTCCCAAATCTCATATTTGGTCTCATCTCCGTCGAACGCCAGTCGAGGCAACCTGCTTGTTCCTCGTTGATCCATGATGCTAGCTTGCTCTCCTTGCTAGCTTAGCAACCCGTTAGCACGCTGTTTGTTGCGACTACTACACGGTGGAAACCGACAAACTTTTCTTCCGAACGACTCCTGGGCCCATAACCTGTTAAGTTACGCTTAGTTCTGCAGCTTAACGTTGCATTCGGAGAAAAACACGGAGATGTAATCCATTTAGCCAAGCCTGGCATATTTTATTATAAGGGCTGCACGCATCACTCTCACGGGGACAGCCTCCACTGGAATGAACTGGTTCCACACACACGTGGCAATCAAGAGCTGTGATTAGCCTATAGGAGGCAGGCATGCATCCTATACCCCTTGTCCTTGCGCCTCACTGTGGCACAAGCACAACATTGCACATCACATGGAACAGTACAGTACCACATACAAGTGAGGACATATATCCCATCAAATCTCAACAGTTTGGATGTTCATTTGTGTGCCTTTCTTATAAATGTATGATTTATGATTTTGTCAATCAGTATTATCTGGATAGCGAAATGCAGAATGTTTCATATTTGGGATGTGGTTGATGAGTCACATGACCACAGTCAGGTCAGAGGGCATTGTTTCGTCCCTCCAATTCTATTAAGTTATTATTTAATCTAAGTGATCATAGGCCTGCCTCTTTTGAAATCCAAATGTAAAATAATAACTGTATTGATATGTATTCGTGTTTTTACACAGGTAGGCCTACTATTTTCAGCCAAAACAAAAGAGCCTACTTAGTAGGCCTGTTTATAATATTGAATTCATCATAGAAATGGTGTTGACATTTTTAGTCTGGTTCTTGTTATTATGTGTGAATACATTATTTGTTCTATAAAATGTTCTATTCAATTAAATACCCATTTGAAAACCAATTTATGCTGTATTTATGGTTTTTAGTTTAAGCTCTGAAGTGGTTTTTAAATCTACAAAAAGTTGGGGTGCCTTGGGGTCGAGAAATATTTTCAGGGGTGCCTTGGTAAAAAAAAGGTTGGGAACCACTGGCCTAGAGGGCCCTGACGGCTCGCCATTGCAAGAAAATAATAAAGTTAAAGTAACTTTTGTATTGATTAATTCCTGTTATGTAGCAATAGAAAAGCTCTGAAAATGGAAACATGTTCTGATGATACAGTACAAACGCTAATGTATGAAATATTAGGTTATGAAAATACTAATACGGAGACATCAATATGAGCTTTAGATCTGTCAGGATGTTCAGAGTTGGGATTTAAGGATTAAATTCATAAGACTCACCTCAACTCGATTGTGTTACGAGAGTCCATCAGGACCTGAGCAGCAAAAACACGCTAATGTCACCTTGCCTGTGCTTCAGCTTAAAAGTGTGGCATCCAGCATGGCCCTAAAGTATCGGAAGGAAGCATGAATTATATAATATACTGTATGCGGGCTTTGCATTTGGACTGGGGCCAATTGCCGGCTGATTCACCATGCACTGCACCACAGATGAATACATAACCACTTTACTAATCTCTGTCATCATCTCCAGATCACAGATTCTGCATTCATTTACATAGCCTTGACTTGATTAAGTTCCTTTCAGCACATCCTATTTGATACGTTTCATATGATTATTTAAATATTAAATTAACCACTTAGCTGTAAAAAGTAGATAATGGATATTGCATAATTAGAAACTGCATGTATCTTAACACGAAGAAATACACATAGATATAATACAGTAAAAAAAAAAAACTGACACTAATGGAGCATTTTTTAATCAAGAAGGGAATTTAATTAAGCAGAGACAATAAGTTCTACATTGTACTATGATTACACACACAATACATAATCAGCTGCTATAATCAAACCCCTGCCGTCATAATATTGACTTTCCCTACTGCTTTGATTTACACAAGCCTTTAACTGAACTACGTATAGGTGGTTACTCCTACTGCTTGCCATTTGCTGCTTCCTCAGAAGGTGATACCCGCGGAGAAAGAAAACCGTATGATACTTTCAAACTCCCTGCTGATCTTGGTCTACTTTTGGTTCTAAAATTATATTGTATGGTCTACTTAAACAACAGAGGAATAAATAGAAACATACTCCATACATTACTGACGTCAGCTGCGATTCCCGACTGAAAGAACTAATTCCAAATTGATTGTTAAAGCAGACAATGCAGATTTTGAATTCTCTGTCGGATACCTATTAAGGCCAAGCTGGCTGTCTCATCAATTGCCTGAAGCGATTTAGCACAATTGTGTGAGCAATACTATAATCCTGGTTGGATTTATCTTTTTTTCTTCCTTTGCTTCTTCTTAAAACCTCTGTTCCTACAGTATGGTGGAAGTTGCATTATGTCACAGTTAATGAATTAAGACTACTGTATATACATTTGTTAACAGATACTGAAAATGGAAATTACATATGTTTGGGTCTATATGTTCACATTATCGACAGTGCTTCAGTGCTTTTGTGTTTCTAGAAAGGTTTCTTTGCGTAAACTAATGGCTTATCCATCCTAGTTTTTTGTTTTTTTTCACTTGCCTTCGAATGACCAGTCTGCAGTTTGAAAGTTATGTTTGATAGCCTGTTGTTTCAAAACTCCATTCAAATAAATAAATACATCCTTTATGTGGGTTCCTGATGGATTAGTGCTCCCAACTGCAAGCTCCCTGGTGACCTTAACTCGCCCTTTTGTTCTCTCCCTCCCAATTTTCTTTTACTTTCGGCTGATGATTGTTAAATAAGGGTTTCTCTGTGTCAAATAAGAGGTAGTCTATCAGCTTTCAGTTGACCTTGCACAACTCCTGGAAACTTAAGTGTCTGGCATCATTTTCACTTGCCAAATGCAGGTATTACAAATCTAAAAATCATCTCATACACTCGCATTTACTCGCAGTAAAATGTGTTATTAACATTTTATCCAGACTTATTTAGAGAACTGAAGGAACAACTGTATTATTCAGTAAAACTAAATGATGGAATGAAAATGAAATGAAGAATATTTTCCTGTCACTGTAATATCCACTAAAATATCTCACACACACACACACACACACACACACACACACACACACACACACACACACACACACACACACACACACACACACACAGTAAAAACATGACTTAACGATGCTGCATGCCTTCTAATGCTGTGTTGTGTTGGACCTGACCCTGAACATTCTTCTACAATATTTTTCTCAGGCTCTTGGTATTGTATTATGCATGCGTTTTTAACATGCAGGGCTGTGTGAGAACCAGTCTGCATTCCCTTTGAAGATCCCCTATTTTTCTCCACAAGCAACTGCAATAGTATCCTGTAGACACAGTTATGAGGCAGGTTGCGTGTAAACCGAAAAACAGCAATGAAGACTGAACAGCAGTTAAGATAGAACACCAAAATTAAAAGCACTAGGGCAAAGTGTTATTTACTGAATATATTTCAAAACAATACAACATTGATTATTATGATAAAACAACAATCAACTGACTCCTACTGTTATTGCAATGTTCATTAATAAGAAATGATCAATCATGCAAGATGCATGTTTGAGCTTTGAGCCAATGCATGAAGTGATTTGTTCAATATTTCCCCTTCTATTTTATAGGAAAAATGTTAAGTATGACTAATCTGGAGCAAATGTAATGACAAAAGCAGGCGTGTAGCTCTCTGTCATTGCTTTTCTTTCTTCCCTCTCTATGTGTGTGTATGTGTGCATTGACGACTGCCTCGTTAAGTCAGCTGGCAGGGAGTGAGAGTTTTACTCGGATTTAAAAATGGCCTCTGCCTCCTCTTCAAGCCCCCCTGTCACATGCATGAGTTTGAAAAGTATCATGAAAGAATAGAAGGCTAAATATTTCCTGCTTCTGTGTGGGAGAGAATAAATACATGAGGAAATTGCAAAAGTGTGCCACAGGGTATGTGCTGTCATACGTGGAGGAGTATGTGATGTTATGCAAAATGCCTCAGGAAAATCAAAACACCATACTCGGAACATAAGGGTCCAAACGGAGAATACTCTTCACATTTCCTGCCATCACAGGCGTCTCCTTTTGCTAATGCACTAATTAGCTTCCACGTGTCTGTTTTTACTTCATTTTCACAATGACTTGTCATTGTGTGTTCATTACATTTCATATTTTCTTTCTTATTCCCTTTTCTGTGAATGTTTTATGTTATATATTATGTTAATACATGTGTTGAAAAAGAGAAACAATGATGCAGTGGGGGGAAGAGCAGTACATAGGGTTCTAAAGCCTTGACTAATGAAGCTTTAATCTGAACCCATTTCCACACTGAATTTACAGCCAGGCCCACTCCAGGGAATCAAAAGGGCTTCACTACTCAGACAAAGACAGCCTTCTTGCGTAATCACAAACAGACACACTGAATGTAAAAATAGAAACTTTTTTGTATTGTACGTATTTTTTGTTAATTTGCTTAGCATGCTCTTTGGATTCTAAAGCGTTACACATACTGTCTCATTAGACATACTGGTATCAATTGACAGCCCTGGACTCATAGACAAATTCTACTTGATCCTGTGTTTTCTTTGAGAGCTCTATTTCCGTCCATACAAATGTTGAGAAAGAGGTAACCACTAGATGTTATTTATGTGAAAATGCACAGGAAATGTTTCTTCAGAATTATTCTTCCTCAATTGCCTGTGCTAACGTCTCAGTAAATGAGCTAGTAGACCATTTTAATTCTAAAATAACAAATGTCATGGATGCCATTGCTCCCATTAAAATAAAGGAAGTATCTGGCAAGAAAATATCTCCATGGAGAAAAGCCATGACCGTGAGAACAGCATAAACAGAGTGTATAAAAGCTGAACGCAGGTGGAGAAAAACACATCTCCAAGTTCACTTGGAAATCTATAAAGAGAGACTCTGCATTTATAATCAGGAAATAAAGAAGGCACGAGAGTATTTCTTCTCTGACATCATTACCAAAAACAACTCACGTGCCCTGTTAGCTACTGTCAACAGACTAACAAACCCCCCAGTGTCAGTAGCCTCCGAATTTCTATCCACCAGGGCCTGCAATGAATTTGCCTCTTTCTTCACTAACAACATTCTGAATTCAGACATCATGACACAATTCGGTCTGATAAGTAATAAAGACCTGGAGGACATTATTCAACTTCTGAAATCCTCCTCCTGCTGCCTCGATATTAAACCTACAGGTTTTTTCAAAACAGTTTTTCATTGCATGGCTCCAGATCTACTTCACATAGTAAACAAGTCTCTCCACTTGGGTGTATTTCCACAGGCCCTGAAAACTGCAGTAATCAAACCACTCTTAAAAAAGAATAATCTGGACGCATCCGTAATGAATAATTATAGGCCAATATCAAACCTCCCTTTTTTAGGCAAAATNACACTTTCATGATCAATCATTATAAAACATATCATATATATTATTCTGAAATGGACCAATCTGCACAATGACTACTTTTACTGTCTTTCACTATATTTTGATGACAAAATATAGTGAAAGACAGTAAAAGTAGTCATTGTGCAGATTGGTCCATTTCAGAATAATATATATGATATGTTTTATAATGATTGATCATGAAAGTGTTCTCAAAGCTGGTAAAGGTGCAGCTAGTTTGAATGACTTTGTATACTGCAGGGTAGCTGGTGGATTTACTCCAGGTGGAACTAAAGTCTGATTTAACACTTGATTAGATTTCACATCATTCATCCACATCTGTGAAGTAACTAAAGGTATAAATACATGTAGTGGAGGAAAAGTACACCATTTACCTCAGAACTGTAGTGGAGTAATAGTATTTTAAGCACTTGAGTAACTGTACCTAGGTACTTTACACCCCTAGCTTATGAAACAACACAATGTCGCTATTTAATAAAAAATATATAACTAGTTTCCAGCACATTTGTATAAACAGGCCTACTTTAGCCTGTTAGCTTGATCAAACTAGTCCACTTTTCGTCTCTTTTCATCCAGTAATACCTCTCAGAAACACTCATGAAACATCAGGTTAGGAAGAAACAGTTCCCTCACATGTGTTGTACCTAAAATATATAATATTAATGATCGTTATCTTACCTCTACCATGATGCACAAGGTTTATGTTGTGTTTGTTTTCCGCTAGCCTCTTTTAGCATGTGCTACGAAATAAGCACTCCGGAGGGGAACCTTTGTTCGATAACGAAGGTTCCGGTTGTAGAGATAACCGAAAAATAACAAATGAATTAAAGCTAAAATAAGATGGAACTTTATTGATGCCTGTGGGGAAACTCAGCTGTCATAGCAGCAACAGAATAAGAGACGAACACATATAGCATATGGAATATACACGGGAATAATAAGAAAGTAAAAATTATTATTATTGAATTAATATTAATATCATGATTTTTATTTTATTTAAAAAATGTTTTAATATATTTTATTATCATTATCATGGTATAGTATGTTTTTTATTATCATTATATTCTTTATTAGTATTATTTGTATTTTTTTTTATTGTTATGTTTTTAAAATGATTAGTATTTTAATATTTATATTCTATTTGCCCCCATACGAATCATGACGTTTAAAATAGATGTTCTAATCATTGTTGGTATTCATTATGAATATCATAACAGATTACTCTTTGAATGTCCCAAAACACAATAAGTAAAATACTCCAGAATCATAAAAAGCAACAAAAGTAATATAAATCTTTATAAAAAGCCGGAAGTGGCTCAGTCATTAGGGGCTTGGACTGTGAGCCGTAGGGTCGCCGGTTCAAGTCCCCGATCAGACCTAAATATGGAGTGTGGACTGTTACTAGGAGAGGTCCCAGTTCACCTCCTGCCCTACCGTGGTGCCCTTGAGCAATGCACCGGACAACCCCCTTCCCCCCCCCATTCCCATTGCTCTCCGGGCGCTGTGCAATAGCTGCCCACTACTCCTAGTACGAGACTCCTGGTACTAGACTTCTGGTACTAGGATGGGTTAAACGCAGAGGACACATTTCACTGTGTGTGCTGTGTGCTCTGCATGTGAGACCATTAAAGAGGGTTTCATCCCTCCCAATTCTATATAATATATGTTTTTTTAAACACTAAAAGAGCATAACTTAAGAAGAAACTCTGGTAATAAATGTATCTTTCTATGTAAGGGTTTCATTGTGTTTTTTGTTATTTTAGATGAAGATATTTACCTGTTAGATGATGACAGATTCATTTGGAGTTTGTCTATTTCTTTATTCTGAGAGCAAACATTGACGGTACGTCTCCACGGCAGCGTCGCGTTGAAGCTTGCCGGTGGGCGTGTCTGGCGTGCGGCCAACAACCAATCGCATTAACCTCCCGCCCCGGACACACAAGCACAAGGTTTGATTGGCTAGAGCTTGTACTGGCACATGATTTGATTGGCTGGTGCTTCAGTCGACGCTTGTCAACTTTCGAAGCGAGCAACGGAGGAAAAGCGGCGCGACGGAACCACAATGCAATTCGGCAAAGCCTGACGTCACCCCATTAGAGTGAATGGGAAGCGTCTCCGTTGAAGCACGCGACGCTGACGTGTGGACGGGCCGAAAGGATTTCATGGTCTTTTTTGTTATTTTAGATGAAGATATTTACCAGTTAAATGATGACAGATTCATTTGGAGTTTGTCTATTTCTTTATTCTGAGTGCAAACATGAAGGAGGACCTATGAACAATATTGTTGTGCACTTAAGTTGAAGTGGAACTAAATAAAACAGCAGTGGTGATCCAAAGTATTCGCAGTAAGACATGCACGGATACTGGAACTGTCTTTCTTAATAAGACCCGACCTCTCTATCAGACTCAGATGTTGTATTTTAATTTTAAATGCATGCGAGAACATCCGTTTTTGTTTCTGTTTCCACCACAGAAAGATGTGTGATTCTCAAGAGAGGTTTCTGGCCTTAGTTGTGCAAGAGGAATTTTTTTTTTTTGACAATTCCAGTAAAATATCATCTTTAAAAAACGCTCCCGGCCTGGAGACAAAAAGTTTGAGCAAAGACAGAACACACAACAAAATATGATATTTATTTAATAGCTCCATGAGAGGTTTTTAAAGACAGTCAGCCAGCATTTAAAGCGCTCTTAAAACAGTGCAAATAGTTAGAAAACATGTCACAAGAGGATTCAATTCACTTATTCACAAACAGGTTAGAAGTGCAATACGATCATGAGACATAATGGAGATAATCCATCTGACGCTAGAGAAAAGGGGCCAAGATAAAAGGTCTTAAAGAGGACATATACTACATTTTCAGATGTATATCAGTATGTAGTGTCTCTACTTTAAAGAGTCCTCTCCTGCTGATGTTCAGGTGTATATCAGTATGTAGTGTCTCTACTTTAAAGAGTCCTCTCCTGCTGATGTTCAGGTGTATATCAGTATGTAGTGTCTCTACTTTAAAGAGTCCTCTCCTGCTGATGTTCAGGTGTATATCAGTATGTAGTGTCTCTACTTTAAAGAGTCCTCTCCTTCTTAAATTCAGTGTATATCAGTTTGTAGTGTCTCTACTTTAAAGAGTCCTCTCCTGCTTAAATTCAGTGTATATCACTATAGAAACAGGCCATTTACATGACCAAAAACCTATAGAACGAACTACAGGGGGAAAAACAGTTAATGTGGGACTTCTTCTCGTAACACAGTATTTTTACGGTGTGTTTTAAGTGATTTAA
>NW_011359125.1:807574-811327 GCF_000735185.1 Notothenia coriiceps | reverse complement strand
GCACACACACACACACACACACACACACACACACACACACACACACACACACACACACACACACCCACCAATAACCACAGCAGGCTTTATAGACTACAAATGCATATAGAGAGTGTGATGTACTGTAAAATAAAAGCAGCAGCTTTCATTTGGAGATCACAATCAGGCAGTGATCATTTGGTAACAAATCAAAGTCTATTGGGGATCAATTTCCTGATTTTATACTTTCAAACTTCCTCCCACAGTTGAATCAAAACATTTATTCTGAATGGCAATAACACTGAAAGTGGCAGATATTAAACTTAGAGTGGATTGAAGAGGCTATAGGTGCAGTGTGACTACCACTGTTTTACAACAACTAATGTGAAATGCAGGGATAAGCTGCAGAGCTCCAAACTGAGGCCCATCTGAGCTAGGACTGGAAAGGGACCTACGGAGGAAGTGAGCCCGTGCCTAGAGCTCTGCAACTAGACCCCATCTTGTGATATTCAGCTGAGGATGTACAGCTGAATATAAAAGTAATTATTGGTGCAAGTATATGCTGTGGTAGTTTGCCAAAATTATCTTTGTTCAACGTCAACTTATTATCTTCTTCCATTTCTTTCAAATGCATCAGCACACTCCATATAGTTAACTTGAGTGTATTTTCTTATACTATATAAGTATTAAATAAAAAAATGACTGTAGTGAAGTGTGTCCATTTTGATATTTCAGATTATGTAAATCATGTCAAGGTATTGTCAGCAAGGGATTGGTTTGTAAGCAATTGGGTTTGGTCATGGCATAGTCAACTTTATGTCTTTTTTTATGATGATTATATTATTAACAGTACACACCGAACATTAAAGACTTAAGCCACAAGTGATCAAAAACAAAAATGAATGGATATACTTTAACGTATAAAGTGTAACCAAGGGTCTTCAACCGTAACATTGTAGACTCATAACGCCAATATAGGGGATTGCCTGACAAAAACAACAGCGGTGATAAGTTGTCGACATAAGACATTACATTACATTACATGTTACTTGTTAGACGCTGTTATCCAAAGCGACTTACACACTCAATACTGTGGGCAATCCCCACAGGAGCAATTTGTGGTGAAGTGTCTTGCCCAGGGACACAATAACATGCAGACAGCAGTGGGGTTTGAACCTGTGACCCCCTGATCCCAACACCAAGGCTCTATCCACTGCGCCACACGCCTCCCTAAGATAAGGATAAAAAAAACACTAGGACTGTGACGGACCACTATTGCGGTAAGCATGTTGTAACTTCCGGTTGTTGTTGTCATCTCCGGGTATCCCGTGTGCCTGTTCTGTTGCTGATAGCTTATTATCTTAACTTAATCGATCGTTTTAAAACTCTTGATCACGGCAACTGCCTGACGTTGTAATCACACATTACTACAGCTTAAGCACTCACAACTCTCCTTCTCTTAGCGACTGTAACTCCACAGTTGCCTACACTCTTTTCGGGTTTGCTAACGGTAGCTACTTTAGCTTGATAGCTAGCCATGGCTCTTTCCCCACCCTCGGGTGCTATTTCCTGCTCTAACTGTCTATGTTTGGTTACTTCCCTACTGGTACCGATACATGTGTTAAATGTAGTATAGTTGTTAGGTTGGAGGCGGGAATCATAGCCATAGAAGCNTGGCTTTAAATGATATGTATTATGTCAACAAATTACACATAATTGTATTATGTTAGTTGGAATATTAAGTTTAGATAAAACACATTAGGTTCAACTATTAAGTTGAACCTAATGTGTTTTATCTAAACTTAATATTCCAACTAACATAATACAATTATGTGTAATTTGTTGACATAATACATATCATTTAAAGCCAACGTGTGTGTGTGTGTGTGTGTGTGTGTGTGTGTGTGTGTGTTCTTGACTTCCTTCACAACTCTCCTTCGTATCTATCAGACAACGGCCTATTGTTTGTGCTTGTATTATTTTATTAATTGTTTACTTTGTTTTTACCTTTTTCTTTTGTATTTGTACTTATTTTTGGGTTTGTGAGCTGAGCTGTGTGATTTCTTTTTTTATGGGGGGATTTTATTCATTTATTTACTTCTCACTTTGGCCTGGAGGTTTTAAAGTGCTTTCCAAATAAAGCTGTATCGTATCTCTACCTCAGACTTAATATTATTGCTTTCAACTAACCCTAAAACCGTCGTTTGAAATGTGTTGACGTAATAAATCTAATTTAAAGTAAACATTTCAGTTTTTTCAGTTTAGTGTATCTCTACCTCGATCTGTTTACATTCTCTATGCCCTCATAGCGAATCTTCTATCTTCATATTCGCACACGCACACACACAGTCACACACACGCACACACACAGTCACACACACGCACACACACAGTCACCCACGTCTTGCTTCAGGCATGTGTAGCAGGCCTGGGATTTCTGTCTGGCCTCCCAGTGTAAACTCTCACTTCTCTCCAAAGACCCACGGGGTCGTGACCTCTTGTAAAGGAGACAGAACGGCACAGTCCTCTCACACTGTTGTCTTAACTGACACACAGCAAGCAAGGCTGAAATACTCGCAGTGTGTGCCTAAATAAACAAAGAAGGTTGCGACGAGTTACCATTTTTACTTCTTCTTCTCTGCATCGCTGTGACTCTGAGACCTGAGAGGCGTCAGCCTGCAGCAGTTTGAGAAGGCGCCAATTTAGATGTGGTTTACAGTCGCCTGCCAGCCTGAAAGCTGACAGAAAGCAGAACGGCAGCAGGGAAACTTTATTCAAGACAAATCTCATGCTCAGAATATGCCAACTTTTTGTTAATTAGTGCTGTTGGTTCTGCTGGTGTGGTGGCATTTGGGATGTCTTTACAGTAAGAAAATGAGATTTCTTTTCAATTTTTCCCAAGTTCTTATCTTCTAGTCAAATTGAGTTTTAATTAACTATTGGTTGTATGTAATGTTAGTCATTATGTGCTGCCTAATAAATACTAGTTTTCAGGTAAATTACCCAACTCTGTGTTGTGGTATTGTAAAAAAAAACTAGACAAATTAAACCAGAGTTATCTTCATGAACAGATTTTACCAGATGTAGGTGAACTGATGCTTTAATATGCATAGAATTGTCCACTAGAGACCATACTTGTCAACCCTTCCGATTTTCGCGGGAGACTCCCGATTTCACTGCCCTCTCCCGGTTTCCTCCCGGGGTCATATTTCTCCCGCATTTCTCCCGATTTCAGACAAAATCAGATTTACACACGACTGTTTCGAGAATGTACCTGAACGTGACGGTTGTACAACAAAACAAAACATTGAATAAATAAAATGAAACAAGCTTTATTTACACAGTTAGTTCGTTCTGCGACCCCCATAAATTAAAGTTCGTATTGTTCAGTCTCAGAAATTTCCGAAGTTGGTTGAAAACCCCTAAAACGGTGCTCACTCTCGGTCAAACGGATTTGTAGTGTCGAGAGATCGTATGAACCGGTGAACTCTGGTAGCCCTCGGAAAAGTTTTGGTGGCCCGCGCCCCCCCCCCCCCGCAGCCTCGACATAATCTAATGGTACGAATAACATCAAACGAAATCACGTGACAGAACGCCGACGGATCGGTACCTTTCCTGCCTCGTCTCCACGATCTCGAACAGCTAGAACAAGAGTCAACATGACGACTGATAGAGGAGTTGGGGAGGTCTGACAAGTCGAACGGCCCCGGCGCGCGCTGATTTGTCTGCGCGACGGTACCTTTGGTTTGTATACACGGCGGAGCGGACATAATT
>NW_011359125.1:802858-807557 GCF_000735185.1 Notothenia coriiceps | reverse complement strand
AACAGGGATAATGTGAGGGGGGGAAATGTGTGTGTGTGTGTGTGTGTGTGTGTGTGTGTGTGTGTGTGTGTGTGTGTGTGTGTGTGTGTGTGTGTGTGTGTGTGTGTGCGAACTGGAGAGCCCCTGAGTGCTCTTTGTGCTAATAAAACAGCAGCTCTGTGGGACACTGGACACTGTGGATCAAACTCCATCACATTACTGAAATATTACACTTCCCCAAGCCGCGGCCTGCACCCAGTTGATGCGTCTGTATGTCAAAGATGTGTGTGAGTGCATGCATTAATGTGCGCCCTCATATGAACACGTAGGTGTGTGATGATGCCGTGAATAGTCCTATGTGTGTTTACCCACGGTGTTGTCCGTGGCTTGACAGTCCCTTCACAATACTCTGTCTGAGTCTGCTCTCTAAGTGCCAGCGTTCCCATCGATCCGCGTCCTGTAGGGAGGATATTGGAATATGTGAAGGCTTGATGTCTCTGTACCATCACAGAGCAAACCCAGACACTACCAAATCACATAGTTCATCTCCTTCCAAGGTAAAGGAAGGAGCATTAGGACCAGTTTCTTGTGAATTATTTCATACCTAAGAAAGTTGTCTCCTGATGTCATCGACTGTAATGGGTTTGACAAATCCCAAGGTTTATTGCAAGGTTTTCTAAAAAGTGTTTGATAAATACACCTAATTTGAATGTAGACATGCCTAAAAATATTATCAAATAATAACCTGGAACAATTTAAAAAGGCTATACTTAATGTACACGATGGAAAATGCTTCTTTTTTTTTTCAAGTGTTCCAAAAATATGCCCCCCTTACGGCCCGTCCACACGGCGGCGTGCGTTGAAGCTTCACAAACTTATGACAACAAAAATGAATAATAAAACATAAAACACGCTTACATAGCAACACTCATAAATGATTATGCAACAAAAGGGTAATATGTACATTTGTATGCATCTTGCCTCTGGTTATTTATCAGCACTGTAATGACTTAAAGTAGCTTTCCACAAAATATAATTCACATCTTATGTATCATGTAATATCTTTAAGATATTATGTATGAGATAAACAGGCAAAACATGAAAAAGGGATCAAAAACGTGATTTTCCAATAAAAAAGTATTGGATTCTTATCATCAGAATAACTCAATCTTATCTTACGAAATGTAGCTTAATCTTGCCACCAGCTGACATTTGATTGCACCAATGAAAGTACACAGAGGCCAACATATCTATTTTCTCGACTAACTTTTTTACTACATTACACACTTTATTTTTGTTAGCTGGCATCACTTTCAACTCATTCTAATCAGTGCCAAGAGACATTCATTCTGAAAGAGTTTCTAAAGTGTACCTGTGTGTGGGTCTGTGTGTATCATCAGAGAGCAGGGAGTGGGAGCAAGGGTTTATGGGAAGCAGGAGATTTAAGGCTCCTCTCCCAGCACCTCCTTTCAGGGTCAGGACCTCAGCGCTTTGATCTCTTATTAGGGGGCAACCAAAACACATAAGCCACATCAACCACTACTATATCACCCACATAAAGAGAGGGAATGGCATGCTTAAAGCTTGAATGGACTTGTGTAATCAATCAGCATCAACATAGAGGGGGTCAGTAAGAAAAAACAACAATGACTGTTTCCATGAGAGATAAGGAAAAGTAGCCGGAAAGTTGGAATGGACAAAGAAAGAGATAAATGTTATTTAACATTTGATGATACAATTGGATGCAAGCATGTACTGTATGTCTGTTATTTGTGTACATCATTGAGTTTGATTCCGTAGTTGTTAGATTATAAAGTAAGATTTGTCTTTAGAAATATATTTCTAATATATATTTGACTTGCCACCACTATATCCACAGCAATAAAGTTTGCAAGTGGTAATTCTAAAAAAAACTATTATTCATTCATGTATTGCTTAAAAAATCATGAATTTAGTTTTGTTTGTTTATTTATAAATGTCAGAGTAAATGTTTAATATCAGGACACATTTATTAGTCATCGCTTTCACACTCTTACTGTATTGCCTCGTATTAACATGTACCGCAAAACAAAATAGAGTATATTTGATATATTGCACAACCCTAAGGACAGGTTAATTTTGCCTTTGATTCTATACTCCATTGAGTCTTAAGCAGAGGGCAGGTTCAGACTTCAGAATAAAATAAATCCTCCGTGAGAAGTTGTCTTTTCTAAGCAAAGAATCAAATACAACATTTTATAAATCACATTGCTCATATTAGGCACCAAAGCAACAGTTCTCCTTTATCCCTTTTGGCCTGTTCTGTATAATAACTAAGAAATAAGGATAAAAATGGCAGGCAAAAATATATTTTGACAAACCAATCCATCAAAAATGAAGTGAAATACTAAACTTGAAATGGTCCATGTGATAAGCATTACCTTAGTTGGTCATGACTTTCATATTAATGGTTTGTCAATGACTGAACACAAGATCTAAGTCTTTAATATTTAGTGAAATCATTATGTGCCAAGGGTACGAAAAACATCAGCTAGTCGTATCAGCTAGCAATTGTAACAACTTTCAATCTGGTTAGTGGTTTTGGGCTATTTTTTGGAAAATAATGACTTTCTTTGTTTAAAAATAGCAAAACTTTACTATATATGCAGACAGCAGCATCATCAGCATTAATATTAACTAGTTTGAGCTGCAGTCAGAAACTTTGCTGTGGCAGACAAAAGATCTGATTACATCCAGGCAACTAGAGCATTAATTACTTGTTTTGTTAAAGTTTGTAGTCAAGGTGAAAATAAACCGATGGTGAGTGTTGGTAGGAGATTCTGGTGTAGTTAAAATGTCATGCTACCTCTGCCTTTGATTCTTCGAAAATGCATTCTGTAATCTCACAAACACAGGAAGTCACATGCTTTCTCTTCTCCTGAGATGTGTCTACTCTTAAAGGCTTTTTAAGGTTTATCTTTATTGAACATTTCAGAGACGCCAGAAAAAGGCACTTCACATCAATGTTCAAATACTGAAATCATTATGCACAGAAAAAAGAAACCAAAATAAATAACGTAAGAAACATACAAAAAGAACAAAACTCGTTAATTTTTTTTAGTTTTGCAACATTTCATTGATTTTTTAAAATAGTTTTGTCATTAAGAAAAGCAATACATTTTCCAGAAAATGTCGACGAAGGGACGGTTTTCCAAATTCTGCTTTGTTGTTATCCAATTGAAAGTGGAGAAAACAATGGTAATGTAGTGTCAAACTACGGAAAAATTGAGTTTACAACATATATGCAAAAAAAACTCCAACTCAGTTTACAATCCAAAATGGGCGTGAACAACTATTTCCCATTTGAAAAGGAATTTGTGGTAATAATGTATGTTTTGGGAAATGTGTAAACTGTATGAAGTAGATTGTGTACATCTTTACAAAATCTACTGCATACAATTTGTTTTGTTTGACTGAACTGCATTTTAAGTTGTGTTTTCTCAAGCACTACTACCCAAACTCAAAAGTAAAACAAATCCACAAGGTCTGATTGATTCTGCAGTGGAAAATTAAACTTGTGAGAGTGTTTTTGTGTTGACATTCAGGGACATGTTGGATTCCGGGTGGCGCCAGGGGAGGTTAGGCGGGTTAAGAATCTTAGCGGTTCCAGCTAAAGCCTTTTGGAGCTTGTCCTTATTAATCTTTCCCACACCCCCACCAAGACATTAGCTCCAGGTTTAGGCCGATTTACCTCGCCTGATAACGGCCCCGCCAGAACTGTCAAATCACTCACACACATGCAACACACTCACAGAAAAGCAGGCGTTTCTCCCCTCTTCTATACTTCCCTTCACTCTTTGTATGAATGTATATTCCTCATTCATTCCATCCCTAGAATGAAACCACCTTTTTCCTCTCCCATATTCCTTCTTCCAGAACCACAGATTTGTTTCAGTCAAACATTCCTGTCTGGGAATCAACTGCAAAACAAATTAGTTTGTTTTACGTGCTTGGATAGTTACAACTTGTGTGTAACTTACTTTATTACTTGTACCACAACTATATATCAACACAACTACAACACAATTACAAATAGTCCCCACCCGTCTCTATTCTTACACCACTAATCTGTTAAATAATGGTGCAATGATGAAGTATTCTTGTAGGCCAAAACGGAAGTGAGCAGCTAAAGGGCTTCCCTTTAAAAAACAATGGGAATTTTTCCATTGGATTTTGTATTTATTCCGAAATAAGCTCTGTGGCTCGCAAACATGTATGGTACATTCTACCGTAATGCTATGAACTAAAGAACATGATAGTTGCATAACTTCATGTCACTATCGTTAAGGTAAAGGCGGTTCATTTTGGCGTGATGCATTTATTAATCTCATTTAGCCACTTGATAACCGCAGTTTTTAAGACAAGTAAAAGCTTCAGCCATTCACTCGTTGGGTTTTTAACTTTATTATTTTATGTCAGAACAAAAAAAGGGTAATCCTCTCCAAAAGCTCATACAAAAAAACATTGACATTAAGATGAGGGAACCCTAAGAGCTAAAATGCTGGCTTGTATCCGGCTCTAGGACTCTTTCCTGCAGTACTCTATTGACACTGATATATCTTTGTTAAGTCCTGCAAGGTTATGTGGGAACATCGGTGAGTAAAGATAGGATCAAGATAGGCTGACAGAGTGAAAGAGAGAGAGAGATTTTAGATTCCCTTTCACACCTCCGCCTGCACCC
>NW_011359125.1:791027-802852 GCF_000735185.1 Notothenia coriiceps | reverse complement strand
CCACTCGCAGACGACTCGACATAATCTAATTGTAACGAATAACACAATCAACAATCCGTGAAAGAAACGCCGAGACAAATCGTACCCTTTTTAACACCTCGTCCTCTCCCATCTCAACAGACTAAGAACAAGGTCCAAATGAAATTGACACTGATAGAAAAGGAGTGGGAGAGATCTGCGTCAACGAACGCGCGATGATTAGTCTGCGCCGACGGTACCAATTTGGTATTGTTACCAGATCGACGATAATTTCAGGCTACACCTTTATTGTCAGGACTCAATTAGACTAAAACCAGACTTTAGCGCCTCCCTCTTTACGCCGCTGATACAATCTTATGTACTGGGGCCTTCCGTTTGGCTGTCTCTGTTGACTTTAGCCTTGCTAAGAGGCGGGTTTTATGCGCTTCATACACTCGGTTTCATACGCAGATGAAGTAACCTGTACTTTGATACGTAGCTAATTTAACTTGGTCGAGCTGTGGATCGTAGACCGATTTGTAGACAGAGTACTGTCAGTGAGACCAATTAAACACTAGAGAACAAAATGTTAGCTGTGTGTCTAGAAAGAGCAAATTAAAGATGGACTTTTTGATCATAAATACATCCTAGTCGTGTATTACTGAATTGTAATCTATGTTGGTTATCAGATTAATGTTGAGTTAGAACACGACTCTTCTATTCTTGACGCCTTTACGTTTTCTTTAGGTAAAGAATGACATTTTGTGGGTTTTACGGTGGTGTGGTCGGTCTTGGTTGTCGTGATTAATTGTTTTTCAACCCTAAAAGACTTCGTGACTCTAAACAGAACGTTTATTTGCAAAGGGACGGACGGCAAGACGAAAAAGACAGTCGAAAGTAACCGACGTCGGGCCTGAACGATTTTGGTGTAGATTTAAAAAGAAAAAAGCGCCGGAAGAGTTTGACGACCGTCACTGCGGGAGAGTCAGAGTCTCAGTGTCGCTACGTCTCTTTTTTCATTTTACCATTGAGCAGCGGTTGGAAGAAACAAATAAATCCGTGTGTGACGCTCATAAGTCCGGAACGAACGACGACACGAGTCAATTCTGTTTGTCACACTCCCCCCCCGCGCGGTGGTTTTGAAATGCTCCCGAGGTCTCAAGGTTGGCAAGTATGCTAGAGACTGGTGATTTTAGGCCAAACTGCTCATCACTCGTGGGCAAAATCCCCAAAAGTTGGTGGAGACCTTTAAAGACTTGACTTGTTATGCTTGAAATTAAATACCCAGCGTTTGCATTGATTGACACATTTATTTCGAACAAGTAAAATAAATAATTACAAAACAAAACAAATGTTGCAGTGCATAGTCATGTAAGAGAAATAATTAAAAAAAATGACATTTACAACAACAGCATTAGCAACATAAACAGTGCCACGTCTAGTGTTTGAAAAGGAGTGAGAAGAAGTATCATTTATTTAATCTCATCCCCTTGTCCCTAAATGATTTATTTATAATCTGCAATCATTATCATTGTTATTATTATTAATCTGCTTTACCTGTTGATTGACATATATACATACACTGATATGCACACATACATATACACACCTACATACTCACACATATACACATAGTCAAACACCTTCCCCATCCCTGTACCTCGAGAAAATCATTTTTTTGTATTTCCTCTTGAATGAGGTGAACATCGAGTCAACACGACTGCTTGTGTCTTAGAAGCTATTAGAAATACATTTAGAAGCAGGATCTCAAACAGCCTGGTGGTGAAACATTTGTCCCCCTCACCAAATGGAGGTTATCACCCCTGATTTTGTATTTGAGCCAAAAGGCCAGACTCATTTAGTTTAGCTGCTGCTCGCTGACAGACCTGTGGCCTCCCACCTCCAGCCTGTCGCTCTGAATTCACTTTGAACCTCGGGTGACTTTGAGACGGATGTGTTGTTGGCATCTTCGGTCTCTTCTGCTCCCTTTAAAGGCGCTGTTACTGCTGAGATCAGCGCGGCTAATAAGGCTTTCTTTGTGAGGTGTGTGTGTGTGTGTGTGTGTGTGAGGTGTGTGTGTGTGTGTGTGTGAGAGCTGACACTGCAGTTCTGTTCACTACACTGTGTCATTATTACCTATTTAATATTGCAAGCTCACATCCACATCTCCTACAAAGACCCTGTTCCTTTTACACGGGTCAGAGGCAGACCGGACCCCAGGGACTTATTTGAATTCCCAACATGAAAGTCCAACAAGTGTCCCCATGCGAGGGACGCTTGACCCACAGTCATGCTACACTGGTTTGAAGCAAGGGATGGCAATGGGAAAGTCTTTGAGGGGGAGAAAATGAAAAACCTCACCGGGTATTTCTACAGGGAAACTCTAAATTCCTCACCTTGGTTGGTCTGCGGCTGTCAGCTGTTTCTGATGCTGAGTCACCGGGGCCAGGGACCTCAAACAAGGGACCCTGTAATCCAGCAAATGGGATCTTATTGTACCGTATAACCGTCATTTAAAATGTGCTATATTGCTATTTCTTTCTAGTTTTTACAAGATCTTAATCAGCTGTCCATAGTGGAATTATTTGTGTGATGTAATATGTATACAAAGTTGACAACCAGTGTTTTTTGAGGTTGTGCCAGTATGTGGTAGAGCTAAATCCATCCATACATCTTTATAAAATAGGTAGTGTGCTTGTAGTTTGGGAAGATAGTGAGTCTTTAGCATCAAGGCTTTGACAATTTTGGGTTAATTTAGTCAACTGTAGGATTGCTAATATCCAAAAGCACATGTTTGTGTCAAAGATAAATTGAACCCAGTTTGCAAACACTGGCAAATGATTGGATTACATGTTGATGTGATGAGTCTTAACTTGAACAATACAGTACTGTACGGAATAAGAGTCCCTAAAAAACGCTCAGAAATAAGAAGTGGAAATTGATTCTAATTATTTGGCTCAGTTCAAGTAGAAATAATATTACCAAAGCTTAACTATTGCATCAAAAGAATTTCCGAATGTGGGATGAATAAAGTATATATCTATCTCATCTATCCATCACAGTTAAAATGCACTTCAGTATGTACGCAAAGGTCACCGTCACAGCCGCTCTGTGAGCCAATCCACTGATTAATGTCCGTGAAATGAAGAGATTTAGCTTCAAAATGCTGCTGTTAGAAAGTCCAAATCTCACGGCCAGTGCAGACACACACTGTAAAGTCTATTTTCATGGTATCTATCGAGGATTGTGGCTTGTTACGCGGTGAACTGATCCTTTTAATTTCTCTGAATCAAACCCAGATCCTGTGTGAGTTTTCGGATGGAATCGTTCGCGTGTGTGTCGTGTGTTGTGTGTGTGTGTATCCCGGACGTCCTGTTTGTGTGATTTTAGTCCTGCTGCTGTTTTCCTGCTGCTAAACCCCAGATCAAACATCCCATCATCATGGAAGAGGGGATGGGGGGGGTCGCCTGCTGTGTCCCAACATAACATCCACATCCAGCAACCAGTAAATATTTTCCCGCCTTCAGACCTAAAACATAATCCAAAGTGTGGGATCTGGGGTCTGAGCTTCAGAGACTTAAAGACTAAAAATAACAAAGTCTTCTGCAGCAGCATTTTTATGTTAAAATCTTCATGTTTTACTTAAGTCCCAGGAAAGAACACAGAACAGTACAAGCTTCTGGCATTAAACAAAAAGGACAAAGTGTGTTTTGAAATAAGGAGAAATACAGGAGTATCGTGAAGCAATGGAAATCTCCCGGGTAAACCAGCGGTGCCTGCAGGTGTCAGTGCACCCAGATTATCTGCCACACCCATTCTGTTGATCTGGAAATGTGATCTGAAACTGAAACTCTGGGTTCAGCTTGATCAGCTTGTGTATTCCCTGTTTTAAGTCCACTCAACAGCCGGAGGACTCCTCGTGCACTGGACTGAGTTGATGACCATCTGCACCAGCGTCTGGACTTCATTAGCGGGCGACACACACACAAACACACACACACACTTTTTGTGATCTCGATTGAAATAGTGTGTTTGGACCTGCAGCACCCCCTGATGGAGGACAGGGAATCTGCACTTCCACAAGATTAAATGGAAATATAATACAAAAAAAAATTCAGACCTGATGTAACAACATTCATAATTAAGTAAAGATAACACCCTTTTCACCCCGGTTACAGTTTCCATTTGCCCTGTACGATGAAAGTGGGGGATGTTGGCTTATCAGGCGCCCGCAGCTCACACACAGAGAGAGAGCGAAAGAGGTACCAGCGGGGATTGTTGTTAGCTTCTGCTGCGCTAACGGATAAAAGAAGCTGTTTCTACAAATAATGTGGAGGGAGAGTCCTCTCCAGACAGACTGAGAGGCTCAGTGAGGTAAAGGACTGAGTGTTTAGATAGTTCACTTTAGTCAATCCACATACTTATTTGATTATTAAAATGTAAACCGATCTTTTCGATATGGGTGTTTAGAGTTGTACCCCTTAGATCTAGTCTGGCAATTCAGCTCAAAGTGAACCAGATTGAAGCATTTTACTTTATAATGTTAAACAAAAATCTTCCCCCCGGACCCCCCTAGAGGATGTGATCCCCACAGCACCCCCCATTTGAAACATGTTCCCACGGCTATACGGTCATGGCTTTTCTCCATGGAGATATTTTCTTGCCAGATACTTCCTTTATTTTAATGGGAGCAATGGTATCCATGGCATTTGTTATTTTATAATTAAAATGGTCTACTAGCTCATTTACTGAGTTGTTAGTATGGGCAATTGAGGAAGAAAAATCTGAACAAACATTTCCTGTGCATTTTCAGATAAGTAACGTCTAGTGGTAGGCTATACAATTATACATATAGTTCAGGGTAATCAACTGTGAAAAACATACAGTTCAAACATTTATTCTCCAATAAATTGATGTTTTCAAAGTAAATGGATAATCGTTTTTAATAATCGTGATATTATTATTGACCCAAATAATCGAGATTATGATTTTTGCCGTATCGAGCAGCCCTACTAGACGGCCAAAGTCAATAAACACTATAGACAGAAATTCGGTAAAATCCTCAAAGTGAAGAGCAGCCACATGTCAAAAGCTTAGGCTGTATGATCAGCAGACATTAATTTAACACATAAGCAAAGTCTTACCTTGTTGAAGAGAAGCAGAAATCCCCAAAGGCTGGCGTATAGTCTCAGAGAAATCCCAAAGTTTTCCACAGTCCTATGAAAACGTGCAGCTCCCATTTTTTGAAATGTTTGACTGACAGGGAGTCCAACTGAGTACAAACCACTTGTGTGTCAAAGTGTGGACAGTTTAAATAACCCGCTTTGCCGCAGGTTTGGTAAATAAAATACTGTTATTATGATCAGCTGGTTTGGGAAATAATCCACTTGGACCGAAAGTTGTCAAATGTTTGATAGTTGGTGAAACACAGGTGTTCTCAGGGTTAGTGTCATGACGGAATCTCTACGCAAATTACGTCCACTATACTGAATGCAAAAAATCATAGTTTATTTATGTCAAGTTTATCTTGCTAAGAACATGCTTCTACATAAACTAAATTAAACATTCAAATGACACAATTTCCGTGTTTATTTCCCACTTTTCCCATTCTTCTGGCGAGCCCTGAATGCAGCATTAATAGGCGAATCGCGTTTCGTGCTGTTCTTTAAGGAAGGTGTTTTTGATGCAAGTCAGTTTAACAATAGCACAAAGGGGAAAACATTTGAAATAGCAAACCCTTTATATTAAAAAGCGGGCAGATATTAAATAGGCCTAATATACAAAAACAAGCATAAACAATTCTAGCTGAATCATTCAATCCTTTTCTAAAACTCATATAGTAGGCCTATCTTGATGCTTTCCTAGTAATGAACAGTACAATGCACTTAATGGTTGGCCACACCAGACATAAGAGGCCTAAAAGCTTTGCAACAACAATACAGTACAGTATATACTTTATAACAGTGACAGGTCTTTTGAGCATTATACAAATAATTATTAACTTCCAAAGAACATAATTTTGCATGCAGATAAGCAGTTATGATGAGGTGGCAGCAGTGGCACTCATCAAAAAAGATTACCTCATAAATCTAAGATCCTATCCCTATATACAGAGTGGACTGACATTAATATCTCCTGAATTGAAGGCATGTACAGTTTGATTTAAAATGTGTACAGCCATCCAAATTCTTCCAGCAGGATTATATTGAATAGTTTGGCAGACCTGTCTTCTGACACCCCACCATAAATTATATTGCTGAAAGTGACAGTGTAATCATCATCTCTTGGTAATACTGGAGACAAACAGGAATGAAAGTCCATACTCTTCAATCATAAGTAAATCTGGGAGCTTTATAGTCCTAAAGGTGAGGTCATCAATTGTAATTCAATACAGTATTAGTCATAGTTTGCAAATATTTCCTCATCGTCTGCAAGCTGTGTGTTTTGTGTGTGTCCCAAAAAATCCTGTATACATACATAGCCCTGGCTCTGTAAATGGAAAACAAAGTGGCTTAGACTGAGCCACAAAACACTATTCCAGCCAATCAACAACAAGGGGCATTTACGCTTGGGAAAGGCCAGGGATGTATAAATAGGAGTCAGTGTAAGCTGGAGGGATGGTATGGTACATATGATGGGCTGTAATTGTTTGGATGTTGAGTTTACATATCATGTTAGATGAATCCAACTTTAATTTTTAAACAGATGCCAGACAACTTCATTCCAACATTTTGTGAAATACAGAGTGCTCTCCTGGCGGCGATAGGGTTAATCAGAATTGTGTGAACTTGTCTAGCAAGGGCATGTAACGGACATTCATTTATATGTAAAAGTCCCGCACTCAAGCCTTGAATTCATTCAGACATCTTACGCAAGAAAGACAAGGTCAAGGTCTCTTCTCCTTTATTTAATTTATCTCGGGAACATTTTGAAATGTTATCAGGGCAACAACAAAGTTAACTGAATTAGGTCCTATTTATAAGGAGGGGGAGACACTTTGACATTGAAAGACTGTTTTTTGACATTGCCATGAGAGGAGAAAGACTTACATGACATAAGAGGTTTCTCTGTTGAGCAACTGCTTTTCATAAAGTAGTCCTGTACTGTAATTCTTTCAGCAAAAACCTGACCATCAGAGCTGGATCAGAACAGAAAAGACTTTGCCAACCATGAATCAGGCGCATCACAGCAGTCATGCTGAATATTTTTGGTGCATCCCTCTTCAGTACTTAGCAATAACCTCTGTTCACTCAGCTGTCAGTTTGAAAAATAACATTCAGTCACACCTTTGAACAACAGCAGCATGTTTGGTGAAAAGTCCTCAGATTTCACTGCCTTCTTAGATATTTTTTTCTAAAACAGGACCATTTATATCACATTTTAATATCATATGCACAAGGACTTGCTAAATAAATGTGTCTGTATTTATTAAAAAGCAAAAACATTATAAAGCTACAATACATCTTGACAATATATACATATAGTATATGGTGTGCTGCATTGTATATCTATAAATCAGCACATGTTTTTCTTTGTTTTAATATTTACAGTCTGCTCTATTGCATAAGCCATCAGTCTTGTTCCGAAGATGTATAAATGAACATACAATTGTAATTTGGGATTACCCTTTATCCAGATGTTTAGGAACAAAACCTCTCTCACCTTTTTTCTATCTATCTTTTCTATCATTCATTATTCGTAACACGACTATATTGGCTTCTGCACAAATGGCAACGTTTGTACTAATGTGGCTTTTTGAAAGATGTCTCTATTGTCAACATCACTCAAACAGCAGGGGAGGACATGAGAGTCATACAGCACTTCACATGCAGGACTGACAGCTGTAAGTACTACGAAATTGCAAAGCACAATCCAGCTGCAGAGATCACCCGTCAACTTCAGAGCCTCACCCCTCTTTAACAAGTGCAGACAGGGCGGGCAGATTGTCCTTTAACATAGAAACTAGAGAGTTATAAAGAGTTAAGGTCAAAAACTCATGCATGCTTGAGTTAAAAGCAATATATTTTACAGTTCATGTAGTATGCCATTGCCAGGGGTGTCCAAACTACGGCCCCGGGGCCATATGCGGCCCGTGGTCCATTTTTAATTGCCCCTCAGCATATTCTAAAAGTATAATGGAATATGGCCCCCACCTGAAACTTGTGCTTGTCTTATATTCTACTTCTTTAATTAGCCAACTTTTCAAACAAATTCAGTCAATAAAAGTTGAAAGCATTTTCTAACAAATCTTAGTTTATACAAGCTTGAAATATACCCTTCATATTTCCCCTTCTTATAAGCAATCTTAGGCTTGTGTTTTAAGGCTGCCAACAAAATAATTGAATATTGAAAGCTGAGATGTAGGCTCTTTTATTTCTTAAAGGATATTCAAGTATCAAGCATAATTGACATACATTTGATTGATTTTGCTAACTTATAACTTAACTTATGAGGCAATATAACTCACCTCCAGTGAGTGGCCAAGCCCTTTGTATTTCTTTCTGTATATATTGATTCGTGTTCACCAACACGATTTTCGCATTGTTTTCGTGTCACACAGAACGATTTTAAAAGCAATGTATTTCTATAGTATGTTTCGTGCCTGCACCACGTCTTTTTGTCCGGTCAGGTCTTGGAAGACCAGAAGCTTTGTGGTTCATAAAAAATGTTTCTTACTCAATACACCCTAAGCCTAACCCTTTTATTTTAAATTGTATAATGATGGAGTTTTTTTGCCGTCCGCGAGGAAAATAAATGGGGCTTAGAGCCTCAGAATACTGAAATTTGTATTAAAAAAAAAATATATATCCTTCTTATTTGTTATTATTTGGTGCAGGCATGAAACATACTACCAATAGAAAAATCGTTCTGTGTGACACGAAAAAAATGCGAAAATCGTGTAACACGAATCAATAGATTAATTTCGTGGCTATAACACAAAATGCTGTGAGACTGTGTTGGACCCCCTGTAGTACGCTATTCCTCTGAAAAAGGGGCATTGTTTAAAATCTAAGTAAAAAATCTTACATTTACCTGAATACAGTAGCGCTAAATGGTTTTCTCTTTAGATGTCTTGTTATCAACAGCATTAACACATAGCCAAACTCCTTTAGGGTCCTATGGTGGCTTTTCCCCAAGTGCATGTAGCTAATAGTGGCGCAAAAAAGTATTTAGTCAGCCACCAATTGTGCAAGTTCTCCCACTTAAAAAGATGAGAGAGGCCTGTAATGTTCATCCTAGGTATACCTCAACTATGAGAGACAAAATGAGAAAAAAAAATCCAGAAAATCACATTGTCTGATTTTTAAAGAATTTATTTGCAAATTATGGTGGAAAATATTTGGTCACCTACAAACAAACAAGATTTCTGGCTCTCACAGACCTGTAACTTCTTCTTTAAGAGCCTCCTCTGTCCTCCACTTGTTAACTGTATTAATGGCACCTGTTTAAACTCGTTATCAGTATAAAAGACACCTGTCCACAACCTCAAACAGTCACACTCCAAACTCCACTATGGCCAAGACCAAAGAGCTGTCAAAGGACACCAGAAAAAAAATTGTAGACCTGCACCATGCTGGGAAGACTGAATCTGCAATAGGTAAGCAGCTTGGTGTGAAGAAATCAACTGTGGGAGCAATTATTTGAAAATGGAAGACATACAAGACCACTGATAATCTCCCTCGATCTGGGGCTCCACGCAAGATCTCACCCCGTGGGGACAAAATGATCACAAGAACGGTGAGCAAAAATCCCAGAACCACACGGGGGGACCTAGTCAATGACCTGCAGAGAGCTGGGACCAAAGTAACAAAGGCTACCATCAGTAACACACTACGCCGCCAGGGACTCAAATCCTGCAGTGCCAGACGTGTCCCCCTGCTTAAGCCAGTACATGTCCAGGCCCGTCTGAAGTTTGCTAGAGAGCATTTAGATGATCCAGAAGAGGATTGGGAGAATGTCATATGGTCAGATGAAACCAAAATAGAACTTTTTGGTAAAAACTCAACTAGACGTGTTTGGAGGAGAAAGAATGCTGAGTTGCATCCAAAGAACACCATACCTACTGTGAAACATGGGGGTGGAAACATCATGCTTTGGGGCTGTTTTTCTGCAAAGGGACCAGGACGACTGATCCGTGTAAAGGAAAGAATGAATGGGGCCATGTATCGTGAGATTTTGAGTGACAACCTCCTTCCATCAGCAAGGGCATTGAAGATGAAACGTGGCAGGGTCTTTCAGCATGACAATGATCCCAAACACACCGCCCGGGCAACGAAGGAGTGGCTTCGTAAGAAGCATTTCAAGGTCCTGGAGTGGCCTAGCCAGTCTCCAGATCTCAACCCCATAGAAAATCTTTGGAGGGAGTTGAAAGTCTGTGTTGCCCAGCGACAGCCCCAAAACATCACTGCTCTAGAGGAGATCTGCATGGAGGAATGGGCCAAAATACCAGCAACAGTGTGTGAAAACCTTGTGAAGACTTACAGAAAACGTTTCACCTCTGTCATTGCCAACAAAGGGTATATAACAAAGTATTGAGATAAACTTTTGATATTGACCAAATTCTTATTCTCCACCATAATTTGCAAATAAATTCTTTAAAAATCAGACAATGTGATTTTCTGGATTTTTTTTTTCTCATTTTGTCTCTCATAGTTGAGGTATACCTAGGATGAAAATTACAGGCCTCTCTCATCTTTTTAAGTGGGAGAACTTGCACAATTGGTGGCTGACGAAATACTTTTTTGCCCCACTGTATATGCTACTGTTGAGTAAGTGATGATTCTACAGAGTAGCTCTTTGGCAGGCTACATCCCTTTTTCTTTACATCCTTGTTCAAATGCACAGCACTTGAGGCTGAAGAGCGGCTCAAGCACTCTCGGGTGTTGGCACATCGAAGGACAAACCTCTTAATCTGGCGGGTTATCGAAAGGGCTAATGCAGCTTGTTCTTTTCTGTCACATGTACTTCGCAATAGGAATGAAAAAGTTTGTTACAGGATAATTTGTTTTTTGTAATGTATTTGTCCAATCAACTACTATCCTTTTTCAATCAGAAACGTTGCACTCGTTTGCTTGTTTTGACTGAACGCCTGCTGAATATTAAAAGGTAAAAATAGATTTAACTTTACTGGCATTTGATTCAATTTGCCTGTTATCAGGGCTGTAGAGGAAGAATAAATGATAACAAGCTTCATCGATGCGTCTTATTCCATTTAAATTGGACTTTTCCAAGATAGAATTTAAGAAAAAACTTGAATCCTCAAATTCAAAACAGTGTGGACGATTGTCAATCAAGTAAAAAAACACGAATTGTACACATTAAAAATACACAAGACTCGAGATGCACAAAAGATTTTAAAGGTCTGTTTTTTTTTATTTTCTGGCATGTTGTCCATTTTTAAAATACACTGAAGACACTGATATGCAGTTTATCATCTTTTGTTCACGGTACAGTTTGACCCCAATTCCTATGTAATGACACTGTAATCGGATTACTCTACGAACACAAAATAAAAACACAATAGCTGGCATACTGTCCTTATGAAATGCATCATAGGGACAGGTTTGCAACAAAAAAGACAATGCCCAAACAGTCCAAAACAACCGATTTAAGTCAACGATAAAATCAAGTTAAATGCTATTACATAGGAATCTGTTAAATATCAAAAGAAAAAATATTAACAGAAATGCTCTTTTCACAAGTGTAGCAAAAGACAATGCATCATAGATATAATAGTAACAGGTGACAAGTCCTAAAATAAATGGTAATCTCTTGGCGTTCTGTCATAAAAACCTGACAAACACATCTCAAGAGATAAGAGTGACAAAGACTCACATTTGTTCCAACAAGAGACTGTACAGCTCGGG
>NW_011359125.1:788383-790734 GCF_000735185.1 Notothenia coriiceps | reverse complement strand
GTGTGCCTTTGGCAGTCTCAGTTTTTTAAGAGCCCCGATGACTTTATTTCCTTCCTTTAGTACAAGGAGTTAAGTTACCTTTTTTTATAATGCCTTGGATTTCCATGGAAGGAGCGGGCCTGTTGATCTGCAGAATTTTAAAANTGCAACTTTTTACACTTGGATTGGATTTAGTTAGGTGGGCAGATGCCGTCGAAGAAAAAAGGTGTCTGCTTTAAAAAAAAGAAAAAAGACCAGGGACATGATGTCCCTGGTCTTTTTTCTTTTTTTTAAAGCAGACACCTTTTTTCTTCGACGGCATCTGCCCACCTAACTAAATCCAATCCAAGTGTAAAAAGTTGCACAGCAAAATGACACAATAACAAAGTACAGTAAAGACCCACCAGAACGTCGGTGTGTCTTTGCATTATGTAACTTCTTTGTAACAGTAAGCACACACGAAAAAAAACAAATCTGGCATTTTGTGACAAATGAAAATTCCAGTTTGCTAATTAAATGCATCTAATTGTTCCTATGGTTTCCGAGTTGTTCCATGCTTTTGTCCTATGACTGATAGTTTGTCCGTGCCTCTTCCAGTTAGCAGTGTTCCCTCCGTGCTGCTGGTAGTGTTTGCAGTCTCTCTGCAGCATTTGTATTATGTATTACACAGAAAATACAGACTTTAGCTTCAGCTGGCTGGATGAGACCTATGTACAGGAAATGCTAAAACAGATCATTAATGGTAATTGGCAAAGTGGTGTTGTCAAAACACTATCACGGGGGTGTTAAAAAGAGGCATAGCGTATAGCTGTCCCCACGAAAAGGCAGAGTGATTTAGCAAAAGGCATTCGCATAGGAACTAAATGCTTTAGCACCATAGAATACCACTGGTTGGCAAGCAAAAATAACAAAACCCCCATAGGCAGAATGTGTCGTGATGATCTGACCTAATGTACAGACACCTTCCCTCATGCTGAGCAAAATGGATGATGAGGTGTCACGACTGAAGCTTCGGTGGGAGCGAATCCTCTCGATGAATCTGTCTCTGATGTCGCTGATCAGGCAGGTTCCCTCAACAAGAACATTAGGCTCCATCTAGTTGGAGTTAATTGGTTCCAGAGATTGGAGATCAGGTGACCTGAAAGTGGATTTACGTAGACAAGAGCCGAGGGCAGGAAAAGTAAGCAGGGTTGTGCTCTTGTGGACTTTGCAAGTTTCAGTGAAAACTCGAGTGGTAGCAGCCAATTGTTATTTTCTACATGTAGCCATGCCATGTCTCTGACTCAGACACAGGTGCCTTGGTGCGATGGATGATGGGCTTTTCTGTTCTTTAAACCATGGGACTTGTCCTTAAAATCTGATGCTTTCTGCTGTGAAATGTCTATCAACGCACTGGCAACGATGAGTCCTAAAGAAGGAGAAAGAAAAAAAGGGGTTGTAAAAAACAAATAAGAAAAACAGCAATTTCAACAGATTGCTTTGTTCAGTAAAACACCACATCAATGGATATTACAGGCTTGTCTATCTTAGTTCAAACACCCAATTTTATGGAGAATGTTTTGCAGCTTCCCGGAGTAAATTTGTTTTTTTAGCGGTGGGGATTGGAAGCACAATTTCAGCAGTAAGATCATAGTAGTTTTATTTATTTGTGAAGAATTGTATTTTTCTGTGTGTGCTTTATGTGTTGTATGGCAAGTGTTTTTTGGAAGGTGCACAAGCTGGCTGTTTGTGATGTTGGTAATAGAAGATTTTAAGACTATTAATTATTACATTTAATGAAAGTCGGACAGACTTATGGGTGAACAAAACCATGCTCTGATTAAAAACATGGCACTTTAGTACAAAACCTAGGCTGAGCAAAAGGTTTATGACCTTCTTTGTAAAATGTCATGGTCAGTGTGTGTGTGTGTGTGTGTGTGTGTGTGTGTGTGTGTGTGTGTGTGTGTGTGTGTGTGTGTGTGTTACCTGACTGTCCTGGAGGAGGTAAGTCTGAGAGCCCAGAGGGGAGACGCATGAGGACGGTCAACACAGCAGCTTTTCCTCCTGAACACGGCTCCATGGCAACGGGTTTAGGCGCACCCTGAGAACAAAGATTAAAAACATTTCATTTACTAAAGGCACAATAATTAGGATTTGTCATTTATGGTTTGTAATAACAACACTCCTAGTTGGACCCTCCTCCCCAGCAAAAAGAGGGTTATAGAGCATGCAAGTGTGTGAGTGAAAGCAGACTGTGTTTATTCTCGTGTCAGAACAAACTTGTACAGAAAGATACATCAACAGTAAGTCTATACATAGTGCTATAAAACAAAATATAGGGGAAGTAATATGGAAATTCAAACAGAAAAATATCCCTTCATTTATAGTAATGT
>NW_011359125.1:738383-783383 GCF_000735185.1 Notothenia coriiceps | reverse complement strand
GCTCGATTCACATTCATATTAATTCAGTCTGACAAGTTCTTACACATATCTGAAACCACACACTCTCCTACTAGGGGACTCACTCAATTTCTGCTCATCAGTGTCCAAGCTAGGCCACTGGTTCCATCTGATGACTCACCAACCACACAACAGACTGCGCTTGTGGATCCAAGCAACTTGTAAACAATATGGTAACACGTTTAGTCAGAACCTTGTCTTACATAAAGAAAGACCTTGGATGTGTGTCGATGAAACACAACAAAGAGATGTCTGAACAGACAGAAGAGGAGACAGGCCTGCCTTGCGGCGTAACAGACAGACAAATGGTTTTGGAGAGGCACAAACAAGGAGATGAGAGCAAAGAGGAGAGGAGGCCATTCCCAGGTGGCTGTTTGGCTTCCAATACAATTCTCCCCAAACTTGACAAGGAAATGAAATGGGCTCTCCCCTCCCCTCGCAGTACAATACAATTAATTCCCTGTAAGTTGCTTGCTTTTAGACCCAAGAGGGATTCACGATAATGGAGGATTTATTTGCTTAGAATGAACAGACTAGTGGAGTAGGGTTGGCTCGTAATGCTTTTCTTTCCACCTCAGCTGGTTGCTTGTTTCTCTCTCTCTGTCTCCATCTCTGTCCTCCCACCACTTGGTCATTATTTTCTTCTTACCTGTGGATGTCATGCAGGATTTAGCATGTGATACATCTGACGTCTATCGTACAACTTGTTTTGTGAAGGTGTCTGATGCAAAAGCATACCCAAACCATCCACCAATGCAACTGTAAATATATGTAGTCCATCCCCTCTCTGTGGTGTGATAAGGGCAGCTTAGGGACACATTAGGCGAGGCAGAGCGTTAAGATCAAATGGGATTGTGGAGGATTTTCAGTAACACAAGGCTTTGGGTTTTGGAATCCTCTTCATCTGCCCCCCTGAGGAGAGGACACGCACGGTACAATATTCATTACCAGTGTTCGCACAGCATATAGCACCATGCATGTTTTCAGCCTGGCAGTCGGGACATGAGTAGGTTAGGGTTAGCGTTATAGAAGCTATAGATCAAGGCATCAGTATACTTCAGTTTCAGATCTGCTTGACCAATGGCCGATTAGCTAGGTGGAACCCCTCTCCCCAAAACACCTTTCCAATGTTGTAATGGGGCAATTCAACTTTTAATCCCACCTTGCCAGCTATAAGGACGGGCTGTAAAAATGTGTTTTGTTGTCCCCATACTCAAATGATGTATGTATTTAATGATGTTGTGTTTTGCCCCTCTACTTGATTACTAGCTTTTCACTCCATCTTCGAGTTTGGCCGTTTGGAACAGTTATATTTTTGGTTGCTGACATGGTTGGATAACACTTCGTACGAAGCAGTTATTCTCTAGTGTAACCTGAATGTCAGTTTTAAAGATACTGTGTTGACTGGACCTATCCTTCTACTCCGACTCTTACCAAAAAAAAATGTAACAGTCACAGTATTTTTACATTTGCTCCATTGACAAAATGAATATGGCCACAAGAGGTCCTAGTCAGGTAAGGCCATGTTCAGACAAATAACAGCTCTGCTTGATTAAACGCAGCCTTCTCATTTATCTGAATAGGACAGCTTTGTTGGCTCAGGGAGGATGTTAACACAAAGGACTTAAAACTCAGGTTTGTCTTGCAAAAATGTAACCTGGCTAAAATGTACCTGAGCATAATTCTGCCTCATCTAGCAAGGAACTGCATTGGCCTATCAAATATGCACAAGTACAATTTCCAGAGTTTGTTAAGGTCTCCAGTCTTTTAGTGACAAAAACTGCTGTGCAGTTTTGGCTGTCTGATAACACTTAAAGTTCTTCGATTTTCGTCAAATCTTGCTTTCCTGGATCCTCTTTTATTGTGTTGCATGTACCTTAAACAATTTTCCACCAGCACCGTTCTTGATATTGTTATAATGCTGGGCCATTTCCTGTCTAAGTGCCTGCTAAACGTCATCATCATTTATTACTATTGCTCTGTTTGCTTGATGTGACATCACAGGATGCAATGCCACATCTTGCCACAAGTTGTTTAGTAGCACCAACTGTACTGATACCGCAACATCCCTCCACCACCCAGACTGGCTTTTACAGGGGATGGGGTTTCTGGGGCAGCATTGTATATGAGTAAGTCTGTTTGGTAGAAAGCATTTAGGTATTTATTTGTGCTGTGTCAGAACTCCAGTAAACAGTGGACAGCCCCAGTTTAGATTTGGACTGGACTACTTCCCAGAGAAAATAAGAAGTTAAGTAGTGTGGGGGTTGGATTGTGGCGAGAGACTGAGAGGAAGGAAGGAAGCTAATTCTTTGTGATTGATAAAGGCCTGTGACCCTTTCAAACACAGCCTGTAACGCACGTATGACTAGGTATGCACACACTCCGTCTTTCTCACACACGCGTTTATTCCTAGGCGGTGACACACACACCCTGTAATTGAATATCGTGCAGAAAGCAAACATTCTCCTGTAAACATATCATCTGTCACCTCTATAGCTTAATCCATATCCTTTATGCCAAATGGGAGAAACACACGTGCACACACACACCCCTGCAGTCTGTCAAACAAACAAATGAGGCTGGAGTCCTGTGAAAGTCATCACCATGACCATCCCAGCTTCATCATCACGTTAGCCTGCTCCATTACACAGCAACACGATCTGGCCTGAAATCAATTAGCTGGTCATGCTAGCACCATGAAGTGTACACTCCCCAATCTTTGTTTTGGTTTGATGAAAAACAATGTCTAGCGGCCCGAAGGGAGTTTTAGTTGTGTGGGCGCCACATCTCTGACCTGTTGAGAGATGCTTTGTATCTGTATCATCTCTGTAGGGAAATTATTCTGGATTCAAGAATGTATTTTCTTGATACAATACAGGATTGCACAGAAGTAAAGCAGCAGATTCTTCTAGATTCCTTGCGTTATAAAATACTTTTTTCTTGGTGCAAAGACAGCACCTTCACCTATCCAGCTGACTCCTCGTGGATGGGTGCAAACGATGTCCTGGGTTCTGGTTTGAATCCCCCAATGTAGAGCCCTCCTGTCCTGGAATGAGCACATCTCATGCCCCGTAGCGGTTCCAGTTTTAGGATGCTTTCTAATGCATCTCTGTAAAAGTTGATGCAAACCTGGTTGGTGAATTTCCCGTTCTAACGTTTTCTTAAAGAAATACAGCCATTTCTCAGTTCCGTTGCCTGTGATGACGATCCCCAGGAACCTAACAGTGTTCAACCAATGATCATATACTTATGACACTGAATTCCTCTCTTGTTTTATCTGATTTATAGTTTTAGAAATTGAAGTCATTCAAATAATTGTTTAACGAATTACTTTTGTAGTTTGATGTAATTTCATCCACAGTTTTATATGTCGAGCCCTGTAGATGCTGGTTTCTGCATTACCTTTCTTTGTGTGTTTCAATAGTGTAATGTTGTAAAACTGTTAGTCATAAGTTAGAGAAGATACAGTTTACTTACATTGGCAGATAAGTGTGACAACTCTCTAGTTATCCAGTAATTATCAGTAACCAGCATGCAACAAGTTAGGAGGCTGAATGTCTTTGAGGACATAGTTGGTTTAGGTTTGGTTCAGCCATAACATATTGGGGTTCCGGAGCAGATTTTTTTCGGGAATCAATATACTACAAGTATTATTTAAATGCGAGTCCATCCAACTAATTGTGATTGGTTCACAATTATTTAGCAAGAATGATACCTCCTGGACGATTCAAATAATTAAACCTTTTGAAATCTGACTTTTAATTTGCACCAAAACCCACCACTTTCATAAGAACCATACATACGCTACACTTGTACAAATATAGGTTATACTTATAGGCTGTCAATGCATGCCTCCTCATTTGTCAGTAAACACACCCTTTAACAGGTCTGCTTAGTGTTAAATATATGGCCGCCTTCTAATCAGTGTCCCCTTCAGGCCATTATTAATGTTCTCTGGAAAACCAACAACAGGACCAGGGAGAGATCTTTTTCAAAGCAACTTTTACTCCTTTTTTTTCACCTCCACACTCTTTTTTTCCTACGACACTCATTACTGAGGCAAAACCATCAACAATCAACCAGAGCTGGGGTCAAACCATGCCAGAATGACTGGATTCCTGTTGATTTGGGTGCAAACGATTTTAGACTAAATGGTTAAGGAGAACCAGTGCTTGGTTTACTCAACAGTATATGTTCCATTGTCAAAACAAGCTTGTCCATACAGTAACTTCCCTAATTACTCTCAGCTGTTTTCTATCAGCATATTGAATTACTATCCCCGTCTGCAACTGTGTCAATTTGTAGCCAGCCTGAATAAGTGATAGTCTGACCCTTACGTAGTGTACACTTGACATTTATCCAGATATAAAAAGCATGTTGCTTGCTTCAAATGTACTCGCTGTCTTTTAATCTCTTTATTTTTCACAAGTTGGACAAACTGAGCATTGCTGCCATTCGTTTCTATCTTAAAACCCATAATACACCCTTACATATGTGTTTCTCAGTTATTACTGTCTTGTAGTACGCCTAGGATTCCTTTATCTAGATGAAGACCATCTAGATGCAACTTTCTGAATACATGTACACAATCGGTAGCCTATTCATTGCTGATAATGATACTTTATGATTGATCTGTTTGACCAAGCTTTTGCTGCTGTTCATATTTTGGACGCTGTCTGTCTTATTGCCTTTCTATTGACTTTCCAGCAGAACCATTTACTGAGGTGATATTGCTGTCCCTTGTTGAGTAACACTTCGAGAAAGGATGATATTTTGCCTTACTCATTCTCTCATAAAGTCATATGTTGGTATTTTGAGCACTGTTTTTGACAAATTTGTGCTACTCATACAGAAATGCTACAAAATACATTGTAATCCTTAATATAGTTTATCATTTTTGCTACCACTACCATGCTGAGGCCGCCAATAGGTGTTGAAAATGTGCCTGGTAAACTGTTGTATTGGAGGATATGTAAAGCAAACTTCTAAAGAATACATTCTTTCATTAAAATGTCTCAAAAAACTATATTTAACCCCTCTGGAATATGTTTATTAGGAATAAAATAATTTGTGACTGGGGTTTGAGGTAAATTACTGTCCCTCTCTACTTTGACACACCTTAGTTTGTCTTAAGGTGAGGTGTTTGTATCTCTCACCCTGCAATTTACAAATGGCTGGTATGGGTTTATTTGTTATTGTATAATCGTTAAAGCCCTCTCAGCGGTTGTCTTCTCTTAGGTGCCCACATCACTGTGTTTGTACACCACTTGATCTAACAAACCAGCATAATCAGCCCCCAAGGAAACACATGCACTCACACAGTCCATGTGTGTTTACCTGATCTCTGTGCAAACATGAGCATGTATGTGCCGTTCCATCAGCACTCAAGTCTGTGGCACGCAAGCATATGGCACAAGTATCACTACATGACAGTAAACTGCAATGACTGTGTATGTATGTACAGTATGTATGTACGTATGTGCCACTCATCGTCTTCCACACCCAGCTGGGAAAACAATTTTTTTATGGAGCAGATTATTACAATTATCACTGTTTGCTGTAGGATTGAGATTTCCCTTACTTGGAATTAACTAACCCATGGAATATAACTATTTTAGAATAATAATAATAATAAAAAAACATTGCATAAGAGACGGATACAAAAAATAGAAATGTCAAAATTGATGCAGCATGGTCCAAGACCGACTTTTCAGCGACATTTTTCATTCCTCTCTTATGGCGCATTTCCACTACAGGGCCTCGCTCGGTATGGCTAGGCCTCGTTAGGCCTTGTTAGGACTGGCTCACTTTATGCTGCGTTTCCATTACAGTTTAGTAGCTGGGGCAGTAACTATAGTAACGCAGTGCAGGCGGAGCCGTGACGTCATCTTCAATGAGAACCACAGAAAAACTAAATACAGTCGCTGGTTTATTTATGTCTGTATAGGCTGTTGCTGTGAGTGTGGACGGTCGGAGCATATACTGCGTTAGCTTAGCCAATCTCCATTTAGAAAAAACGCATTTTAAAAGGTTTTTTGCCTGCCGTCTGTCTGCACACTAGTCAAAGCATTAATTCATGGTTTTTACTAACCGGTATCAGTATGTTGTTACTTCAGCATCATTTTGAAACGTGTATTACAATTAAATCACGGTCAAATATTTTAATTTGTTTGTAGTTGTAGCCCCCTTGCCAGCGATTCTCTCTCTAGTTTAGCATACTCAGCCCGACTCAGCCTGGTTGTTGGCCCGGAAAGAAACTTGATTTTATGGGGCCAGAAAAAGTGTGAAATATTACCCGCTAGCCGGTACTGCAGTATGCACCAAGTGGAAACGCAACCAAAAACGGGCCGTGCACGGCTCGCTTAAACCGCGCTGTAGTGGAAATGCGCCAGTATTTTATTTATTTACCTGTCATTCAATCAAGAGATATTTCTAATCTCATTTGAATTGTTTTGGTTTATTTTGCAGCTTTTTTGAAGGGTCTTCCACTTCCCCATTAATCGGAATAAACTTGAAGAAATTAACTATTTTAGAATAATTCAACAATACTTATTTCTTACCCAAAAAAAAAAGGGCAAGCAACGCACCATTTGTATAATTGTTCACTTGTTTAAATTTGTCATGAATTGTCTGAGTCAAACTATTTCTCATCTAGAGCTGGCAAGAAGACATTGTTAAGTGGATTGTGTAGTTCAATGCTCGTACATTGTTAAATCTTGTAGCTTTGCTTACTGTAATCTCAATTTCATTTTTAAAACTCTCTGATCTTTATTGTAGTGGATTTGTATTGTGTGTTGATGAAAGCCAATGACCATCAGTGGGCGCTGACTGTTTGCACACTCATCAGATGTCCAGAGGAATTGCATTATTTCAAAATCTGGTCACACACATCTGCAGCTGAAACACATTTCTGACCGTTTTTACACAGCCAGATTTCGGATCAAATCTCACGCATTGCACTCCAGCATGTCCTTTCCACAAACAAACCCTCAGGGAAGCTGCTNTATACTCACCTTGTGGTAAACTCGTGAGAGAGAAAGCGTTTGTGCTCCACACTGTTTCAGAAATAATGCTTGATGTGTTTTGGAACATAATATGGCGTTTAATCACGACAGCGTTTAGCTGAGTTTCTGCCGTTAGACAGCTTTCTCTTCTCTGCATGCAGACTCCAAAGGGGCGTGGCCAGCAGCAGCTCAGTTACATTTAAAGGGCCGGACCCAGAATCAGCACTTTTGTAAAAGGGCTGAAATAGAGGCATATGAGGCATGCTACACGAGGTGATCTGTTTGGTATTTTGAGCAAAACCCTTGAGAGACATGTTTTGTATAGCTATGGCCCTATAATATATTGTTCAAATATAGCATAATAGGTGAGCTTTAAGATGGTGGTGAATGCGCTTAAATCCCACCATTCTACAAGTCTACCTGCACACTAAGACTGGGGGGCTTTGAATGGATGATTTAATAATGTTTTAAAATAACTAGGCATGTAACACCTCCGCCAAATGGTTAGCTAGAGGTTTAAGCGTGTTTATAAGCAATGATCCACACTAAGCTGTTTGGTCCAGATGAGTCTTACAGCTACACAATTCAATTCAGCCTTTACACACATATACACACACATTCCAGTTATTCAGCACTAAATTAACCTTGCGGGACATAATAACATCATATCACCTCTATGGCAAAACACAGGGCTGGTTGACAGACATACACACACAGACACACACATCTAACAGGCTCTCGTGGCCGGCTTTGATGGAAGGCCTGCTGGCACTAAAGGGGAATCCTTTGAAAAATCAATCCAACACACACACAGGCTGCTTCTGAAGTGCAGAAAAGTTATCAGGAGGCTAAGCCAGTGTGTGTGTGAGAGTGATTGCGTGTGTTTGTATGCTTCTGGAGGTCGGTCAGTATTATCGCAGGAGTGAGCATGGAGGCCCGTGCAGCCTCTCGCCCCAGCATTAGAACCTGTCACCGGCCAGTAGCACAGCTGAGATTGACCAGGCCTCCGGGCGCGCGCCGCACGCACGCACGCACGCACGCACGCACGCACGCACGCACGCACGCTACCTTGGCTACCTTGCATAAAGCAGTATTTTAATGTTGAAGACAAACAAAGTTCTGATACAGAAATTAATCATTTATAGGACTTTCTTTCATAAATGATTCGTAATATTATGGATAGTGATACTTTTATGTTTTTTTTGGGGTTTTCCCTTTCCTGTACTGTATAATATAGGTTTTTGTGCATGTAATGGTTTGCAAATGCTCAAATCCAAAAGTTCCCCCAGAGGGAGTTTCTCTACCAAACAACCCTGCCTGAAACGCCTCCATTGGACTCCTCCATTGGACTCCTCCATTTATTTCTGTATTGGCTAGCGCTTCAGCACATTACAGGTGATAGGCTAAGGGGCGGGACATATCTAAGCGGTTGAACAATCACATGAACATTAAAGCATGTAAACATGTCACAGTAGAGAAAGAAAATACAAATATGACCTGGAAATGAGCATAATAGGGCGCCTTTAAGCTGTCAGAAACATTGAATGGAGTAAAAATTATATATTGCCTTTTTTTATTTAGTTGAGCCAAGTACAAGTACTTCAGTATTCTACTTAGGTACTTTAATAATAATAATAATAATACATTACATTTATAAAGCACTTTTCCTGGTGCTCAAAGCGCTTACAAGCAAGTAAAACAAAATAACAACAACTAATTAATAAATGTACTTAGTTATCTGCAACCATTGACAAAAACAAAAAGTGACAAGCATGCTTAATTTATGAACATTTTGGAAATGTTACAATTGATACAAAGAGGCAGAGGTGGGACCAAGTCATTGTTTTGCAAGTCCGAGTCAAGTCTCAAGTCTTTGCGTTCAAGTCCAAGTCAAGTCTCAAGTCAGGATGGGCAAGTTCAAGTCAAGTCCAAGTCCTAAACTTTGACAAAACGAGTCTTAAACAAGTCCTTATGTGCTTTTCACCAAATGTAATGACATCGATCAACAGAATAAAACTTAATAATCAAACTGCTCTTAATTAATCACATTAATAATTTAATAATCCATTTTCTCTCTGCTAGTAAAGTAACGTGTTTTTTTCTATTTTAAGAAGGATCAGTAAGGTAATGCTACCGTAACGGTTTGATTCAGAAGGAGTTTAATGTATAAGATTTGAGGTAACCAGAATGTTTATTTCCACTATGTACAACATGTTATAAGGGACCCACAATCTATCTTTATGTCAGGGATAATGTGCAGCGAGGCGGTCTCTATGGGGAAAAGAACACCTGAATCTAGATCCCTCAGCAGGTGGTACTTTGAGTATATTTTGATGCTAATACTTTTGTACTTTTATTTGTAACATTTTGAATGCAGGACTTTTTATTGTAACCGAGTATTCATACACTCTGGTACTTTTACTACAAGATCTTAACTTCTCCCACCTCTGACAATAAATCCTTAGTGGTTACCAAAAAAAACTATTTTCATTTTAGAAATCCTGCACTCAGCTTTGCTTTCTCCAATATCATTGAAAAGCAGCCAGATGCTGCTTATTTTTTCGGTTTTCGCTAATTTCTTGACTTTTTCCGACGCGCTTGCATTTAAATCCGTCTCCCCGTCGCTCTGTGCAGCTGGCCTGTACCACTACACCTGCTGTGCCCCCCACCCTTCTTTCACATAATGGTATGATCCTAGTGTGTCCTCGCATATGATTGGCCACATGGTGGCCCAGCTAAATAAAGTCCCGCCCCTGCCTGCAAGGATTCTCAGCAAGAGTAGGAGGGTTATGGCTAGAAAGGATCCGTCTAGTGTAAATATGACGTCACGTTCTCGTTGTAACTCTCGTTGTAATCGGAGCGGCTCGGAAACACATCTTCAGCAGTAACATGATGCAACATACACATTAATGCAGCAGCAATATTNAACTGTTTTGTGCCAATGAGGAGAACCTCGGTTTTATTATCGATAAGTTTTGTCTGACTGCTTACAGGACATCAAATCCTGGTTTTCTTCCAACTTTCTCAAACTTATCGATAATAAAACCGAGGTTCTCCTCATTGGCACAAAACAGTTTCTCCATTACAATAGACAACTCTTCAGTCTCCCCCTCCCCTCAGGTTAACGGCCCGTCCACACTACAGCTTCAAAAAAAGCTTCCCGGCGGGCGTGTCTGAAGCTCGACCAACAACCAATCACATGAATCTCCCGCCCCTGACACACAAGCAGCGGTTTGATCGGCTAGAGCTTGTACTGGCATATGATTTGATTGGCTGACGATTCCACCGAAAGCTTCAGAAGCTTCAAAAGTTGAACATTGCTCAACTTTTGCAGCCTGAAACGCCAGGAAAGCTCCGCTCTGCTACCCACAATTCAGTTCGGCGAAAAGCGAGGCAACGTGACGTCACCCCATTCAAAGTGAATGGGCAGACGCGTTGGAAACCGTTTTTGAAGCTGTCGAAGCTGTAGTGTGGACGGGCCGTAAGAGTCTGGGTGTCATCCTCGACAGCACACTTTCTTTCAAATCTCACATTAGTAATATCACTCGGTCCGACTATTTCCTTCTACGCAACATCAACCGCCTCCGCCCGCCCCTTAACCCTAAGAGCACCGCCATTCTTGTTCACACCCTGGTCACTTCCCGCATTGACTACTGCAACTCCCTTCTCTTTGGTCTCCCTCCCAAATCCATCCACAGACTTCAACTGGTTCATCACCGGAACCCCCTCCATTAACCACATCACTCCTGTTCTTCAGCAACTTCACTGGCCCCCCGTCAAGTCCTGTATACGGCGACCTTGAGAGCCTTGAAAGGTGCCTATATACAAAATAAATGAATTATTATTATTAACTTTAGCACTGTTTTGATTGGTCAAAACGTTCATTTACTCCAAATCACACTTAAAGTTCTACTTTGTGCAAAAGTTTGGAGCTACAACAATGAGTCAACTAATGATAATGTCAATCAACAAAAGAAAATGTGAATAGTTGTTATGAAGTAATTTTTTCCGCCTCTCAAATATTGAGATGTCCTGCTTTTTCCTTTATATTTTATACATTTGAAGACAATAAAATAGACATTTGAAAAAAATTCTGAGATTTTACAGACCAAAAATGTTTAATTGGCACAATAATTAAAAAAACAAAAATGGTTGCTGCCTTACAAAATATTTAAATCTTAGTATTAAGAATAACAAATTAATTATAATTCCATTGTAAAATGCTAGTTACAACCGGACACCCAATGTGGCCTCTATTTCAATGACAGTTGTAGACAAACAGGTTAGGGTAATGGATTGTGTCAATTTCTTTTCTTTTCTGTGAATATCAAATAAAGTGATACAGTTACGCTCATAAAACACACTATCTGTGTTGTGGCAGGTCAACAAACAACAAACATATGAGTTAACTTCCTCTTGGCTGTTCCACTGATTGTTTTAACTTCTTCTTTTTGCAGTTGTGAGCATTGCTGCCTCCACCACCTCCATCGCCTGGATGGTGGTGGATTACCACCGCTCGCTGCGCTCCTTCCTCCCAGACAAGGCCAAGCAGGGCTGGTGTTCCTCTTTAATCTACTTCCTGTGGAACCTGCTGCTAATCGCCCCGCGTGTGGCGGCCCTCGCCCTCTTCGCCTCGGTCCTGTCGGGGTACATCGGTGCTCACTTCCTGATGCAGTGGTTCGTCTTTGTGTGCTGGGCCTGGCAGCAGGAGACCCACTTTATGGACAGCCCGGCTGGGGAGTGGCTGTACCGCTCCACCGTGGGGCTCATCTGGTACTTCAGCTGGTTCAGCGTGGCAGAGGGTCGCACCAGAGGCAGGAGCATCATCTACCACACTTTCATCACCGCTGACGGAGGCATCCTGCTGGCCACCTGGTGGTGTTACAGAGACCCTGTCCAGACGGAGTCGTACGCCCTGGCTCTGCTCATCGCTTTGCCTTTCATCTACCTCCTGGGACTGCTCCTGAAGACCCTCTACTACTGCTGCTTCCACCCCAAGCTGTGGAGGCCCCTGGTGAGGGACCCAGGGCTGCCTGATGATCTGCCTGATGCAGAAGTGCCCTTGAAAGAATTTTCCATCCAGGACGGCGCCCTGTCCTCCAAGCTACACAACAAACGGATGGCCTGCCAAGCAGCTCATTTTTACTCAGAGAAAGGAGCTGTTAAAAACCCTGATAGCCCTAAAAGAGCTGAGCCATCACCTCTGTGATATCGGACTTTTGGTGTAGTGATAGGAAGTAATAATCTCTACTGTTTTCTATTTGTGCTGCAATCTCACCAGGTGCTCAGAATAATTTGAAAATACTAGATCAATTACAATACTTGAAACTAGGAGTAAGCAATAGAGTGCTGCAGGGATTAAGTATTTTGGAGGCCATCATTCTGCAAGGGCCAACGGCTATGTTTGCTATGTGGCAAACAAGTTTATCATGCTAACTCGTTTTCCCAGCAAGATATTCTCCGTAAAAATTATCTCGTCTTCAAGCATTTAAGCGTAAATGCTAACGTTATAAACGTTGTAAAAAGCTTTAAACCAACTACACTACAGTCACATGACTTCAGCATCACCACGACTGTGATCACATAATGACGTTCAAGTGTCCCTTAAAATGTCTGAAGCCTTAATTAGCATCTTGTTAGCACACACCTATTTTTTTTTAAATACCTTTTTTACTAATCCAGATATTTCATCACATTGATGCAAAAACCCTATAAACTACTGATGCCATTGAAAAGTCCTCCATTCCAAATGATCAATAATTTTTTCTTGAATGACCTGCTCATTACTCTCGAATGTCTCTGACAGCAGCAACATGAAAACATATCTATTTACATATAGAGGGATTTAGTTGGAACAGTAGCCTTTTATAATGTGCGAATCAGACATGAGTAGACCTGGTTTCCCCGTGTACAGTAGATAACCTGATCTGATATTTTGGGGCGCTTTGTTAAACTGGCTTTGTTACGAAGATGTCTTTTATGAACAAAACATCAAAAGCTATCAAGCTTATTTCCTCTTAACTAACCTTAAACTAATTCAAAATCCATAAGCAACACCACGAGGGGTACATGGTACGGAAATGCTGAATCATTCCTGTTTTTGAAGACTTATTCCTGCAGCACTCTATCCTTTTCATATTAGTACATTCATCAGAATATATAATGCGAGATAGCAATTTTTATTTATTTGTACTAATCCAGATACTTCATCACATTGATGCAAATACCATATAAAACAACTGTTGCCAAGCTTCTCAGTGATGTGCAACCTTGCTACAGGGTGATAAATACGCTCTAGAATTGACCACAGTATTAACTCTTGAGTGTTATAATCTCATGGTCATATTTCTCAACTGTACTTGAAACTGGGGGTCATTTTATAAGGTAACTTCTAAAAGTGAAGGCTTCTTTTTATTTGATAGATTGATTGTATATTTACACATTGAGGAAATGTGTACATGTTACTGGGACGACTTGTTAATGCTTTTTACTACCCTGTATTTCCAAAATACATCTTAGGAACATTTCATTTGTTCCATTTTTTTTACAAATTGTTTCTATTTTATTTGTAACAAAATATAACATTTAAAAACAATGATAATATTTCTGAAAGCCCCAGACAGCTAGATATGTTCTCACTTTCTGTATCTAACCTCTAAATTGAAATAACCTGAATTGAATTTCTGAGGTTCTAACATGACAATTAGCGGTACCTAAATGTATTTACTGTATGTGTGTTGGTGTGTGTTTTGTTACAGTTTGAATACTATTTGAAAGACTTTGAATGTAGATTTGAATCTTCTTTTATAATCTCTATGCTGTGCGAAACAGCAGTTTAAGACCACTCTAAGGTACTTGTTTGTAGGCGATGTTTGTCAAGAAGAAGAGTTGTTAGTGCATATTGAAGTACAGGTGACATCATGTTCGTGTTACGTTAACTCATTCAGTGTTTGTTTAGCTTATTTAAATGTCACATGTGCCTAATGTCAGTATCTTTGTTTGTGTTCTATTTAAATGTTCTCGGGGTTACTGAGTGTCTATTTGTTTTACACACATGCTCTTTTCAGTACGTTTCTGTGAATTTTCATACTTCATGTTGCAGATCCTACAAAAACAAACCAAAAGTCAAGGTCTGAACTGGTCGTTAATGTTTTACCTCATTTGCCATGTGCAATTATTAAAGTGATAACAATGTTGTACTATCTATTTTTAATTTGCTTGAATTGTCTTTAGTAAGAATGTAAAAAAAACAGTTAGCCGTAACATTCCAATTAATGAAAATGGCACCAAATCAGAAGGGACTTAAAAAATATAATAATTTTGGTGACAGACTTTTAAAATAATTGTTATTTATTTATTGGTATTATAATTTCTATTAATAACAAGATTCGTTTTGGTGACGGATTAAAAAAACAAGCATTCCCTAATTTCTTACTAATTTGAAGATGTTTTTTGAAAAGGTCAATCATTTTAAGAATGTAAAAAAACAGCCATACCATTTCAGTTAATAAAGCTAGAAACAATTGTTATTTCTTATTTACAATTTTAAGAGACTCATATTTCATTTAATAAAAGACACCTTAAAAAAAAGTATCATTAATATTCCTAATATAATTGTATTAATATCTATTTGTATTCTTTTAACAGTAAAGTAATGTAACAGAAACATAGGATTACTTTAGATCTGATTAGTGCTTTCACTGTGAGCTGTATGTATGAAGCAGTCATGCTTAAATAATTACCAGTCTAGTGGGTAGAAGGGGGTATCATGCACCCCCCTGAAATATACTTCTAATCAGCTTTTCTAGATTGGAAAAATTGTGTAGAAAACGATTAGCTATGTTAAAAAGTTGTCCCACGTATATTTTTTTCCCAAATTAGTGTTTATTTTCCCTAAAAATCGAGTTTCACTCTTTTTCACCTTTCACTATATCTCAGCCATTATTGCAGATAACTGAACAAACTAGAGAATGCAATTCCTGAAGAAATTGCTAGTGGGAATGCTTTATGCTGAAAAGCTCACGCTAAACTGCTATGCTGAAATGTGAAGAATTTAGATTGAAATGATACATGAATACTGGGGGCTCTAATGTGTGAAGAGAGAAGAAAAGAAAGTAAAAAAGCTNATGTTGCCTCGAGATAGTCTAAACGACGCCAAGCACTGCGTAATGATTTTACACCACGACCGAAATGCAACATAGGACCGTGCAGGGCGGGTTTCCGGGATAGTAAGGGATAGTCTTTGCCGCGACAAAGTCTTTGTTAACGCGGTCACAAAACCTTCATTTATCACCCAGACACAAATGGTAATCGTCCGTAGCGATTGTGAGTCTCGATTGCGACAATGACCTCCTCTCATAACAACATTTCTTCGACCTATATGAGTGGAACACCATTTGAGCACTCTCTCTTTCGCAAAACACGAGTGGTGACAAAGTCTTTATTGTACGAACTACACAAAACCTTGTATTATACCGCAGCAAATTAGTGCTGTCGCAAATCGACTCAAAGACGGCAATCTGTCGCAAAGAGAACGGAGACGTACGTCCTGAGGTTTCCCGGCACGGCGTCGTCGTTCGAGGTCAATCGTAAATTTCCCGGCCTGGTCTTAGTCGTGAAAACATTTGCCCCGACTTTATCTCCGTATACTCCGGTACGTGTGCTCCACTAGACAAACCATAAAACTCCGTTTTGACGGAACTCTCTGGTCACAAAACATATCCGATACCGGATATGATATAACACGTGTTATATCGTATTATCCACTACGAAATTCTACCCCACTTGCGCCGGAATTTAGGGTGGGTAAGATGTTCAGATGGGACGTGTGATTCTACCCCCCGGGAAACTTACGCTACTATAATTATTACAAAATTTATTGATCCGTACATTGTGGGAGGGCGGTTTACCAATCACGATCTCCAATTCGCACAAATATTCGTACTAGGGTGTGATTCGGACACAACCAGGTCTATCAGGGAATGTCCCGATGTGTTAGGGTTAAGTCGGAAATTCGTCTGTATCATGTGTGTGGTAAGGTCAAATAGAGGGTCGTGATTTAATTGAGAAACGCCGGCGTGTATTTTAGTGTGGTAGTAGTCAGTCGGTGCGAGGATACGCGTTTTGTGTTCCGCGCGCCCGACCTGCAACTCGTCTGCGTAGTGTGGGTGGGGGCTTGTGGGGCTCGTGGGTAGATTGGGTCCGAGCAGCACGCCCCGAAACTAGCTTCCGGGACGACCGTATTTGCCCCTTTTAGGGTAAACTTTTGAGTAGGTTGTGTGTGTCGTGGTCCGACGACAAGACTTGCTACCCGTCTTTTCTCGAGATAGTCCTCCGAGTTTTCCGGTCACACAGCACACCGTCGGCTAACGCACACACAAACATACGAAGACCTCCAGGCCGCAGTCATAGAGTACGGCGTCCTCACTCGTATGCCTGCCGCACGTCGGAGGAGCGGGTTCGTAATTCTTGGACAGTTCTGTGCCGGTCATCGTGTCCGAACTCTACTCGCGTCCGAGTTTTAGAGATGTGGGTAAGGAGGAAAAGAGAGAGGGTTGGAACATTGGAACTTTGCAGGATTAGAGGATCTCTTCTGTCCTTGTCTTCACTTTTGTCTTTTTCCACTTTCCTTGTCTTATTTGCACTGTTCTGTGTTTTGTCATGTGAAAAAAAAGGGGCTTCTTGATTTCCTATGAAAAACATGTGTATTGCATATTATGAGGGTATTGATAATACCTGTATCACTAATAACACAGATAATGATTTTGTATAAAATATATTATATATTTGACTTGAATGAATCATAATGGTCTTATGGATTCTCTTCACTAGTTGACTGAGTTGGACCAATGGACTTATAAAACATTTGACTTACCTACATGTTTGTTTTTTTCTCGTTGCGTGTATGGGACTGCTGTGGTTTAGGGGTTAAATTACCATCTACCAATCACAGGTAGGAGCGGTTCAATAGCCCCTGCAGTCAACATTTCAAATGCATGGTTGAAAATGCCGTTTTGTTGTATAGAAACACCTTTTTTTAGCAGACCAGGGTTGCCAGTTTAACCTTTATACTGGTGTCACTGAATGATCTGTGTTTGACTCTTCCTATTAGATTTGATTTGCCACTTGGGCAGGTTTTTCCACCAGATAACAGTTGAAATCAAGTTGATATTGAGAAGCGTGTGTGCTTGTTGGAGTCGCTTCTTGTGCCTCACCGTCTGTCACATAGAGATATAATTGACCTGATGATGATAATCATGATGATAAAGATAAAGCAGAAAAGGAAGCCTAGAGGTCACGTGTTTGTATCGTTGCTTTTTAGCATGCGGAGTCGCGCGGGAGTATTTTATTGACAGCAGCTCTAAATCGTCCCTTTCAGCCTTTATCACCTCTCAGTGCTGGCAGCCACAGTGACCAATTCAAATGAACACACTGATAGAATAATCCAGTTGTTTTAGTGTCTGCATGGCGGCGTGCCTGGCTGCCTTATCACACACACATACACACACGCAAACACACACACACACACACACACACACACACACACACACACACACACACACACACACACACACACACACACACACACACACACAGAGAAACAGGTTGCAGACTCTCTGGCTCCAAAGCACAAGATCTCTCTGATTGCAGAAATTACGGCAGACAGAAAGGAGAAAAGATTAAGGTGCAGTGTAGGTCTGTGTGGATTTGGTTTGACAGGCATGAAGATTGTGGTGTGCTCACAAGTTGTTTGTAATGTGTGTGTTTGTGACTTTAAACCAGCTGAACCGGTGGACCTCAGTGGAGCTGGTGTGTAGTTAATTTACGTTCAGGCAGAAATGTTTGGCTTTTGTATTTAATACTGAAACAAAGAGTCATACTTTGAAATGTAAATTCAATTTGTTTTTGTTAAGAAAACAGATCTGGTGTCAAAACATGTCGCATTAAATTCAGTGTGGGAAAGTATTTACTATACAAAAAAAGGTTACAGTTAACACACACTACTGAGGTAGTCAGATAAATCCATTAATTAAGCAAAAACAAGATGCTGAATCGCTCAGATGTTTAGCAATGGCCCAATAAATATTTTCGCCATACGTTGCAAGTGTACCTAATCTTTTTACATTCTTGTTGACATATAATAAGACATTTTCATTTATGTGAGTGTTTGTTTTTTTGCTTATTTCTGCAATTCATGTTTAAGGTTGTGGTTATTTTTAAAGCAAGTTATCATATTCTATAAGATCATCATATGTTTTCAGAGGTTTGTGTACTCTAAGAAACCACTCATCTCTTAAGACGACTTTCATGACCTCGGAAGGACAGCCCTTTTTTCAGCTTTGTCATCATTTCTTTTCCAGCTGATCGAGGATGCTTTTTAAATGGTTTACCAGGCTTAAGAGTGAGGTGAATTGTTTTAACCTATGAATGTTGCTTACCCTAACCCTATCCTAGACCTAACCCTATAATTGCATTGCTTAGTTGGAAAATTGGCATCAAGCAATGAGATGTTCAATGGTTTGGTTAGGCCTGTCGCGATAAGCAATTCATTGACTTATCGTACAATAAATACAAATGAACTCAACAACTTTTCTGACCTCGATAAATTGCCGTTTACATGCGTGTTTGTTTACATAAGGATGTGACCAGCATTTTTGCCCGGCGCTACAGTGACCATTAGACCATTTAGTAAGGTAAAAAGCAAAAGCGCCTCGCAGACACTCTTCCGTTAACTTTTTTAATAAAGAAAAACAAACGGTCCTAAGATACACGGATTCATCTCCCTCCATCGTGTTGATTTGAATCAGAAGTTCTGAACATGAGCCCGCCCCGCTCGACCTTCTGAGCCAATCACAGCGCGATAATGACCTGCCTTCCGTTTCAACCATACCCCTTCCGTTTCCACTATACTTTCTCTCACACATACATACATTCTTCTCTTGCATACATATATTCAGTGCTTGAATTGGGCCGGTACTCACCGGTACGCAGTACCGGCACTTCTGATTTTTACCCATGTGGTACCGGCACTTCTTACTGAGTACCGGCAAGGTGCCGGTACTCAGTAATATGCCGGTACTCAGCCGCCGGCAATATACGTATTGTAAACGCAACGCAGCGCAAATGTGGGTCTGACTCTGCCTCACAGAGGGTGACTGGCTGTCTCCATGACGTGGCCTGCCGACATTGCCACTTTCATACAGATCATACTAATGCCCTCGATTGGTCTCTGTGTGTCATTCAAGCTCGGGAGGGTGTGTGTTGGTGTATGTGTGGCGCGAGCGAGCGAGAAAGCGCGCGCACCNATTTGACATTACCTTTACGGTGGTGCCGGAGCCTGCAAATCCTACGAGTTTTGCCCCGATGGGGCGACGTCACCTTTTACACGGTATTATCACGAAGGCCCGGTCGCCCGGTAAATATTACGCTTCGGGACGGGTTACTAACTGTGTCATTAAAGATCTTAAAATGTTAATTAATCAAAGCCTTGCCGAATTACTGCAAAGTTGGTACCAGGTACATTAACACAAACGTCACCTTAACGAATTATTTTTGAGTCGTATCCAATTTCATTTTTATTACTTGAGGGACGCCGACACCGACATATGACACCGACGAGTAATCGTCTTAGTGAACTGACCAGTACTTTTACCGACCTTTACGATTAACGGGACATACATTCGCCATTTAGATTTACCCGAGAAGCTAGTACCTTACGGGCTTCTCTCCGTATACTCTGATGAAGCACAAGACTAGTGACCCGGATTACCCCACTCAGTATAACCTATTGTTAGCCATTCCCGAGCTATCCGTACAGACGTTAGTGTCTTTGTACAGAGGACAACACGTCGCTTTGTGAACACAACTATTCTCTCATTTTCGTCACCTCCTTGACCTTGTAGTAAACTGATCATAATGCATAAATGAACACAAAGACTGATGAACATGTAATCATAATAGGTAAAATCGTAGTGTAAATTACTATGAGAAGACGTAATGTAATACCCTCGGTTTATAAAATAAAATGAGGTGATGTACTTAATTGTGATATAAATGTTCGATAAACATGATATTTTTGTATATTTTACGTAAAGAAAAAAATATACTTTAATAGAATGACATAATAATTAGATGGGTCATAGTTCACATTTCATTGATTTACACAAGAGTTAAGATTTTTTGAACCGTGTAATTTTATTATTGTACATAAACACAACTATTTTTTGTCTACAATAGGTTACTATTGTGGACATTGTTAGACGTATGACTCATGAAAATGAATATAATAACTTCATATATAAAATAATACTATCATGAAGAGATGAAAATTAAGTATTAAAATGAACTCCATGAAAATTCTGTCATAAAGATGATAAATGAGTAAGTATTCATAAAAATCATGAAGAAGGTGGAGATTAGATAAGTAATAAAATGTAGCAACGCAGTGTAGGCGGGGCAATCGGCTTTTTTTTGGCCAATGAGATGTAGGAACGTCGTCACCTCCTCGGTCGACCACGGTGTGCTTTTCTTTGACGTTGCCATTTTTGTAGCTCCTCCGTTTACAAAAATGCTGTGTATAAAAATGCTGCAAGCTTGCTTCTAGATATATATGCGACGCTAGGGATGATCTCGTGCGCGATCTTGTGACGATTCTCTCTGACCAATCAGCAGTCGAGAGTGTTGACGTCACTAGATCAGCCCTGGCCCTGGCCTGATAGAACCACGATTTTATGGGGCCGGAAAAAGATGGAAAAAGTACCTGCTAGCCGGTGCTACGCTATATGGAAAGGCCACCAAAAACTGGCCTGGCCGCTTGAGGACGATTAAACGGGGCTACCCGCTGCAGTGGAAATGCGCCATTAGACACCCCGGGCCAGCATAATGTAGGCTACTTTCCACTTGCCCGCTCGGGCCACTAAAAATATTGGTTTAAAAAAAAAGAAATGGTCCTGTAGTATAGGTATTTTGACAAGCAATTTTGTTAAATTGTTTCGTTTATTAATGCTACAACATAGCGTTTCGTAAGGCGTTGTCGTTGTTGGATGAAAAGCAAACAGCTGTTTTTGCTGCGGAGCGCGAGCAGTCTCCCATGTGGGAGCACGCTCCTTCACTACAGACTTTAGCGCCACCTAACCATTCGCCAAAGAAGTTTTTAATACCAGCAGTAACCGGGCAAGCGCCGGGCAAAAAACAATCTTCAAATAAAAGAATGTCACTGGAGGAGTTAAAGGAGAGTGACAGGGAGTATGAGAAGAAGAGGGAGAGAAAGTTTCAGCCAGCTTGATTGATGGAGTTGGCTTCAATATGATGCCAAGGTCTTTTGTCGGCTCTGTACATCAATGCCGATTCTGACAAGTAAGTGAAGAGTAGAACATATAAAGGTATTGGCTATAGGGAAATGTCCCAGCAGGTTAGGATAATGAAGGTTCTAATCTAGGCTATTACATGTCTAACTCCTAATGACAGGAAGGCAGAAAGTGCACTATACAAATAGGCCTAATAATACTCATAATAGCAGACATTTTTTAACAATGACCACAATATAATTATTTTAATAAACCAAATATGAACAATTGAGGAAAATTAGGAAGAACTGATGAATCAAATGTTGTAGTACAAGTAGTAATGTAGTTTCTGCACAAATTATTATTGCAACAAATATGTTAATTTTCTTCATTATTAGTCGATATTTTGGACGAATGCTCTTGGGCCAGTGGAATTGTACCCTTAATGTCTACCCCTGCATTGGGTATTAAATGGATATATTTAATTTATTACGTGGCAAACGCCATTTCAGCCTTTGCTCCAGGGATAGCAATGTGTTGATGACATTTCTTACACATTGTCATGATCCCCAGAGAATAGTACTTCAAACTCTGGTCTCAGACTTTTTTATCTAACGCCAATTCGGCCTGACTATTAAATGGATTGCCTTACAACATACAATATGAAACCGGTTTACGTTTAGATTATATTCAATCAGATATTTTCTCTTTGACACATGGTTGTTTACTCTCTTTGTTGCCATGTTACAAAGCTATTACTGTAGTTACTGCTCTACCTTGCACCATGCTCTTGTAACCTAGGAAGCCATTATAGCAACTTATTTCTTCTTGCTATATCTGCAAAGTGATTATATTAATCTAGGATAATCATCCAAAATTCATAGTAAAAAATCCCATCAATAAATCATTTCAATTACAGAGGTGGCTTTTTTTTCTTAAATGGCTGTCTCCATTTTCATATCTTTCAAATGACACAGCCTGCAATTCGACCATGCATTAATCAAGCTCATTCATAATCACACACACACACACACACACACACACACACACACACACACACACACACACACACACACACACACACACACACACACACACACACACACACACACACACACACTGTCTGCATCCCGCTGACAGGTGTCATCCATCACACTAGCTTTCTGTTAGCGCTTCCATATGTTGAATGCCGGCCATAGTGATGGAGACATCTGTGACACCGCAACCTGTGGGCCCGGATTGGCTCTCTGTCCAACAGCTGTTGACATCTTGCTCACTAAAAGCAATGTCCATCTCCTGGGGTTTCAAATGGACCAAAAATGGAAAGAATTGGCACAAAGGCTGTGGTAATTTGCTCTCGGACCAGCTGGAGGGTCTCAGTTAGAAAAAGCTGGTAATAACTAATGCAGTGAGATCAGTGCAAACGGAGAAGAAGACCCTAGAAATGAGTTCAAATGGATGTGAGGGATCATTTTGGTATGGAAGTCCTTCTGTGTTTCCTGTGTTAGCTGGATCATCTATTAGTTGGGTTATGATATTCTAAAATATGCTCCGAACTATGTCCATAAAGTCAAATTAATGTACGTTTATATATTCTTACATTAGCAATTTAACCTGTACCCAAATCAACCGTGTTTTAGACTCGAAAACACATTGAGGTAGAGACTTCTTTTATCATATAGTTTAGTTAAAAACAAAAGCATTGCCTTCACTTACTCAGTGAACGCTCTGAGTTGGATGTACCAACAGATCTGAAGGATCAAATACAGAACCATTAGTGCTAGCGTGACATCAGTGTCCTCTTTGACATCAACAAATGCTTCCGATAGCTAAGTGCTGCCAGATGCTGACCAATCAACCTTTATAAAGAGAATTAAGCTCATTTCATATGGTTCACCTTCAGCTGGAGCCAGGGCATGTGATGGAGCTCTATGTGGGCCAACGCACACTGAAAACAAGTAATTCTTTTGAGATGAGTCCAAAGCACACAGGTATATTTAAAAAGATGGTTGAGTTATGACCTTTTGCTCCTATATATTCAAATTTGGGCTGTCAAACGATTAAAAATTTTAATCAGATCAATCACAGCTTAAAAATTAATTAATCATGATTAATCACCATTCCAACTATGTCCAAAATATGCCATTTCTTTATGTATATTGTTGTGGGAATGGAAAGATAAATGAAAGAAGGCAGATATATCCATTTAACATACAGTATGTATGTATGTTTATGATAACATTGTTCTGTGTGTCAAAATGAAAGACAGCCCACACACCTATCAATCATCAAACCGTGGGGTCTTATAGTTGTACCGATGTATATAGAGATGTACTACAGCAAAAGTATTCTCCGTCGGGACTTCCTGCAACAACACCACGCCGTTATCTTGATTCTGATTGGCCAGAAGACATTTTCAAAGATGTTCTATTGAGAAGACAATTACTACGTGTCTTCAGTTTTCAAAACCGTTTCTAGTCTTCGGTATTTCCAGACAAGTGACTACTGAAATCAATCTTACTAACTGCTGTCTGTGCAATACTTTAACATCATTTTTCATGGTGGGGCTAAGCCATTTATTGGTATGGCTGTAGCCTACCCCAGCGCTGCCACTGGTGGGATGTATGGGGCGGGCCATTCTACACATGCGTTAAATGCGTTAAATATTTTAACGCAATTAATTCAAAAAATTAATTACCGCCGTTAACGCGATGATTTTGACAGCATTAATTAAAATATATCACAAAGCTCAAGAATAAATAAAGAGAAAATGTTCTCAAATCTCAATGTGTTTGGCAGCCATTCCATTCCAGTGTCTCTTCAATTCCAACACAGAGAAATGTTGACAGTAGTTTATAGAATAATAAAAATAAATGTTCATTTTACTCAAACACATAACTTTAAATAGTAAAACCAGAGAAACTGATCATTTTGAAGTGGTTTCTTAAATCTTTCCAGAGCTCTATTAGGGCTGTGCAATTAATCGTATTTTAATCTCGATTCCGATTTTGGCTTGCAATGATTACGAAAACAACGTAATCGAAATAAAACTATTATTATTATTTTTTTTTTTTTTTTTATTGTGTTTTCAGTTATTTTCAGTATACTGAAAGTTCAGGGTAATCAACTGTTAAAAACATACTGTTAAAAAATATTTTTCAATAAATTGATGTTTTCAAAGTAAATGGATAATCGTTTTTAATAATCGTGATATCAATTATTGACCAAAATAATCGTGATTATGATTTTTGCCATAATCAAGCAGCCCTACTCTATAGATACTTAATGCAATTAAGTATATGCAATACATATTTTTTGCAATCAGAGATTTCAATATAAAAAAGTTCTATGGCAACTACATGTCTGAAAACACATATTTTCAACAGTTAAATAAGTGTTGCCTTTTGTTTACCTGCAAGGTGTGTTTTGTATGACCTTTCAGAAAATGAATAATGTTATGTGTGTGTACTTTACATCTGGACAGCACGCATAAAGTAATGCTTCTCAACTCATTGGATGTCATTTGACACAAACTTTGTTTGCTGGATTTACCATTTAGACAGCAGTTAAAAGATTGTTTTCATAATGCCTTTATATTTTAAATAATGGGTAACATTTGGAAATGTGCCTGTATCCCGAATATACCGTGTACTATTTTACTAATTAGCATTCAGGATAAAGCTGAAATACATTCAGGACACAGGCATGTCAATCAGGTTTCTCAGGTGTTTTCTCTGGCAAAACTGTGATACTAACTTCTACAAAGCTGTAGGGACATCTAAGGGAAACTGAAAGTCAAGCATTCCTAGGTTCACTCTGCATCTTGAAAGGGTCAAGAAACAGAAGAGTGAAGACACTTTTCCCCACTTATCGTTTCCAGAACAGCTTTGGGTATGGTTTACACAGCAATGCTCTCCAGTGGATGCAAACTCTCACACTTTTGCAGAAGGTGCAGAAAAGGGAGCAACACTCCTGGTATAAATGCTTGAATTGAACAGATTAAAGCATACATTCTGAGGACAAGTGTATAATTAACCTTTTAGTTAAATCAAGGCAAAGCAATAATCTCTTAAACTGTTCGGATTCAGAAGGTACATAGCTGCTCTAGCACAACAAAAAAGTGCACTCAGAGAGCTAAGAAGCATTGTTTTTCTCCTCTTGCCCTTCACAACACAGTAATGCACGGTGAGTACCACTCAGCATTATACATTAATAGCTAATGCAGGGGCCTCTTTCCTGGTTGCCACAGTGATTTTATTCCTCTCAGCGGCAGGTGACACAGAGGTGGTTCTGGCTGAGGAAACACTGCTGGACCTCAGATGTCAATTTGAGGATGTAGCTCCCCATATTGCTTCAAGCTATGCTTTTATCCCATGTGTCACCGAGCCCTGGACTGTGCTAAGCGCCAGATTTCTGAACTGCGTTCTATTTTTATGGGAGGTATTCACATGGCGGGAATAAATAGGTGAGGTAGGGACTGGATAGAACATTTCGGGATGAGCATGTGAGCCTAATGAAACACAATTTGAAGGAAATAGCATGCGTCACGTTCCCAGCAAATAACCCTGGAGGAGAAATGATGTTAAATGAAGACATGCAGACTACAGGTAAAAGAACAATCATGACATGTTCAATAAAGCATCCTGACGTCATCCTTTTAATATCAGAGCAATCTTTTTTCAATTCAGTGAAGCTTTTCAAAGTAATGACCACCTTTTTCCTAATACAACCATAACCTTTTTTCTTCATGATGACATCATTTCGCATAAAGAACATTTATAACATCGATTGAAAAATGTCAGCAAGTCTGTCGCCCTGATTGCAGAGGACAATTCATAGAGAGAGAGACATGGGAATAAAGGACCATCGATGGCCGATTTCTCATTGATGTGAGAAGTGGATAAAAGGCAGACTTATTGCGATTGGAGGGCATGAGTTGGTTGAGTAGATCACAATAACGTCCAATTATGTGGCACAACAAAACTATTGTAGCGATGTCAGTGGAAGCACTTACAAATTCTGGATTGAGATTCTCCAATGGGCGTCTTTGGTGCTTTGAAGGACTCAAGAACACTTTGGGTGAAATCTGTGATGGTGAGATGAGGACGATACAAAAAAAAAAGTGCCAGCCTGTAATATGGTATGCAGTTGTTGTTAACATTAAGTCTGTCTGTCTGTCTGTCTGTCTGTCTGTCTGTCTGTCTGTCTGTCTGTCTGTCTGTCTGTCTGTCTGTCTGTCTGTCTGTGTGTGTGTGTGAGACTCACTTCAACCACAGGACGCAACAGTTCCGTTTCTTCTCCCCTGGAATCCAGTGAGAGCGCGACTGAGGCAAACGGACGACTGGCCATCTGCTGACGCTCTCTCATCAGCTGCTGTAATAACAAACACAGAAGGAGTTCGAAATATGGTTAAATTAAATAACCAAATATTAATAAATATAAGTTTGTACATTGATTACATGAAATATAGCATCATATATCAATAGGAAGCACATTGGGGGTTTGTATGATGTTGAAAAAACTGAAAAACATATGTTTTATTTCAGCCTTTTTCATAAAGAGGACTTACAGGAAGACACTTAAATCAATACCATGCATAAAAACACAACAACTTCTGACAGTTGGTAAATTCCAATTTCCCTAGTGCCATAAATACACTATATTTATGCAATATCCATATTAATAGAAATAAGTACAATATTATTTAATTGTGCCTCTAAACCCACCAAGCCCAGAATAATTTGAGGATTTTGTTGTCTTTCATTTTGTATTATAATATTATAGACCCTTTTTTTCAATATTCAAAAAACAAACTCTCCGCTTAGAAATGACACCATTCCTGTTACCTAAACTGTAAAGAAACTACACTCTCTTGTTCCCCACTAATCAATATTGTAAAACAACTAGCACCATTTCATCAGCAACGCGGTGTCTGATCGATATCTTAACAAGCCACCATTTTAGCGCCAAGGACATCACTGATGGGTATTGGATTTGTGATGAGCTTAAGTGTTGAGCATTAGGAACTAATTGTACTTCAGATTACAACGCACACAGAGCGGTTGTGATGATGGGCATCAAGATGTGCCCGTTCTTTACTGAAGAAATAAAAACAACATGGCTGCATATATTAGCATGCCTGGCTAACTAGCTTACTACCAAACGTAAGCTTGTTAGGTATTAAGCTAGTTGTATCTCAGCATTACTTTCAACTAACATCACGGATGCTGATGACGATGACCTAATCTTTTATTTTCAAGAAAAATGTACGCTAGAGGCGGTAGGACAAGAAACGTTTTTAAGCTCCTTCCTGCTCCTGTTGAACATGACAGAGATTATTTGAGAAATTTGTGTTTTTGTACCTTGAACGTTTTTTTTGTTGTTGTTTGTTTTGCTTCTCTTTGTTATAATTATTGTTGTTTCTGACATGTTCAATAAATTGACTAATACAACAAACAAAAAATTTGATTTACAAAGTTTCCCTGTCTACATGGAATTTTGTTGGAGCCTGCATTTTTGCTTGGGAACGGTTAGCTTTAGCAATCTTTTAGCACGATTTTATTTCAATTGTCTATACTAAGTGTGCATTTAAGACACTTTTAATATGTATTTTGGTTCAAAATGTGTCAGATGGTTTTATTAGAAAGTCAGGCAGAGACATTGATACTGATAGCTTATAAAGTTAGCTTCAGCAAATAAAATCTGAAGGCAACATATTTGATTTCAGCGGCAAAATAAATGGTCATCAGCTAAAGTGAGTAGCATACATTTATGTACTGTGGTCTTACATTTATGTAAATCCAAGCATTGATTTCATTGTCCACCTCTTTAATGATTTTCCAGGTACACTTGATTGTTTTGCACTTTCCAATTATCTCACATTACCCGTACAATAAAACTGGGTCAATAGTGTTATGGCTCTGAGTTTTCTGGTGGTCTTGAAACCTGAATAGGAATTTGTCCTTGGTGTAGTAATGAACCCTGGTATTCTTCTGTCCAGACCCCCCACACTCACTCACTCTGAATTTAATTAAGTATTCATTAGTCTGGCTATTAATTGGCAAATTTCAGATGAGGTCTGGAGAGGTTGATAGCATTGTACAAGCGAACAAGTGGAGAAAAACTAAATCTTAAGATGACACTCATGAGGAATCAATGTCCCCATCTATGTGACAAACGGAGAGAGCCAGAGCACTGTATTTGTTTTATCAAGTCGTTATATTTCTGTTAGGGGTGTACACAGGAAAACATGGAAATAGTGTTATTCAATTATGTCAAAAACCTTGATTAGATATTTGAAAGCAAACATTGCCTCATTATTAGTACTGGCTCATGCTGTTCTACGTCCAGCACTTCAATCATCTGTGGCTTTTTATAGAGGTCGACTAAAAAAAGACCTTGCACAGGCTTACAAGCAAAAAATCAAAACAGCATGTTTTCAAATATAGCTGATCTTTAAGAAACATTTTGAGTAAATGCACTCTAACCTGTCTGAAACACAGGAAATGGCAGAAACCAATGTAATGAAAAGCATTTTCTTCTTGATATTCAACAGTGAAAATCACTTCCTGACACAATGATGTCTTCTAAATGCGTGTTAAAAGTGTAATGTGTTTATTATTTATTTGAAAATGCGTAGGCTTCCACCTTTTTTTATAAAATAAAAGAAGTCAAAATGTAAAAATGCAAAAACTGAGAAATATGGTCAGTGGGTTTTATTTATGTTTTGTGAATCATAAATAAGGCATTTTTTGTATCGATGCAGCCCATAATGACGCATTTTGAATGATCAACACTGGCTAGTTGTCAAGGCTCACTGAAGGGGGAGTGAGTGAGAGAATTGTTGAATCACTCTGAAAACATTCCCTGGGGGAGGTTAAGGTGGGACAGAGAGAACAACAGCCACATGAAATTGAGATTGATCACGCGATTGATTTTTCTTTTTGAAGCGTTGATTTCTAAACTTTAAATCAAAGGGCTCGGGTTAGATTGTTGGACATCTCTACTATTAAACATCAAAACCAGCAACACCAAACCGCTACATTTAAGCTGCTGGGCCACTGCAGGTCAAAATGAGAAATTTTTGCCCTTTTCCAAAAGATAAAAGCAAGATGGAGGGCCCGGCGGGGTTGTTGCAAAACAAGAAAACAGCTCGCGGCTTATTACGGTTTCCAACACAAGAGCCTCAAATCCAACAACATTCATCCTAAATGTCAGATAGCAGTAATGTTATTTATCATGTTGCAGAATGCATTTATAGCAAAAAAGGAGAACAGAAGCTTTTGCTTTGCACAGGCATCAAAGAATGTGCTTGGAATACAATCATCAAAAGGCCACTGTATTACCAGATAGACTCCACAAATGAACACTACTGTAAGTAAAAGACAAAAGGCAGGAGTGGACCCTTCGAAAGCAAAAACTCGTTCTGATTTGGTGAAGAACACAAGCTGGAGCCATTCACTTTTGCGATAAGGGTGCACTGCTATGCCTCTTGATTAACTTGGCAGATGAGTGCATGAATTATCTGTCTTTTGAATACAGCATTTTGCTCCCTTCATTGGATCCTATAAAAGGGTATGTGTCATCCCGCCTCTGAGCATTTCCTACACCTAAGCAGGTCACTTTGTCCTTTTCAAAGATCACTGGCTGTGCCCACAAGGCGCTGCCCTGCAGAAGAAACTGAAGGAAACAAAAAAACGGAAAATAAAATAAAACAAATGCTTTCACAATCTGTACAAACAATGGGATTAAAGGACTAAACTCAATGAAGATATTCCATCACTGTATGCCATACTGATATGTTTGGTGGTTTTGTGTAGGCTTAAGAAGCAAGAACTCAATGAAATAGAAAAACTTAAAGTCGTGGTAAAAAGATAAGTAATAAGGTCCAACTCTAACATATTCATTAAATGTTCCCTTGCTGTAATTTCTTTTTGCTCATTAGTGGTACAGTCCAAGGGTAAACAATATCCTGAGTTCCTATCCAATATCCTAATCACAGGAACGCTCAATCATCTGTTTCTTTAGAGGAAATTATTAAAGTGCAAACTTTAAAGCCGAACACGGGACAATCAAGGTGACCAGGGGCTTAAGAGCAGGGTAATCTGATTATAGCAATCGATGGCCGCTGATTGAGCTGTTCAAGGGGCATGGGAGGATTATGTGGACAATGTGTTGCTTTCAGACTTGTCAATGCAAGCACATAGATAATAAGAGTTGTGTTGATCGAAATGGGTGGTTTACAGTCATTAGTATTACACTGAGAACGTATGTATGTTCTTTCCTTTTACAGAAACAACACTTCGTTCCGAACAACTACAAATCTGGATGTAAAAAGCCAGTAAATAAAGCCAGCTGGGAGGGCATCAAAAGGAAAATAACACTAATCCCCTTAAAATTATAAACCTGGACCGCAATGCAACTTTATCTGCCATCAAATATGTGCAAGCTGACATTCTCTTTAATAATATCAGTGTTCAAGTTCTGTATTTCTACCGTGTGCCTCACAATTGTTATGACAAATTATAAAATAATTGTCACCGTGAATTTCTTGGTGACAATTCAGGTAGTAGTTGATAAAATAGGTAAATAAAAATGTGATCTGTTGGAGGTGAAAGAGAAAAAGGTATTGTATCAAACCAATAATGTCGTCACTATAGCAACACCACTATCGTTGTTAAATAATGTACATGAGATTCATAAGGTTCAAGAAAAGCGCTAAAGAAATAAAATGTATTATTATTATTATAAGACAATAAGAAATTAACAACATCAGTGAAGCAGAAAACATATATGTGTTTTAAATAAATATCCTTATTATTTAAGTGTCGATTTATGGAATGCTTAAAAAAATGACCTTTTTATGGTAACGGCTGCTGAATAATAGTTTGGAGGGCTTTCAGAGTGCCGCTCACACGGTGTTGCAAGCGTTTATGCACGTGTTGGTAAGAGTGTGTGAGAGAGATAAAGAGAGCATTAGATAAATCCACATGTTTGTGTGTAAGACATCTTCCGTGTTGTAGTCTTGTGAAATGTCAAAGCCCCCTCCCCCCCCCCGTTCCCCCCACAGGTAGCTTCAAAGAGGTCAGCCCTCGTCCTCCTCAGTGGCATTTACAGCTGCCGTCTTTTCATCCCTTTGTCCCCCCCCCACTCAGGACCCCAGTCTCGTCACTTATCCTCAACTCAAATAATTCAAATACAACCGTTGCCCCTTTGCAACCAAGTCCTTTCAACTCCTGACAAAAAAGAGAAAGTGCTTATCCAATTAGTGCATTAGTGTGCTGGAAGATCTGCTTTGAGTGGATAAGAGCACTCCAGGAATTACACATTTACCACCTAATGTTTCTTAAGAGGCTGTTTTTCTTATCTTCAGCTAATTTCCACATTACAAACAGACAATGGCAGCTTGGTTTAGAACAAATATTCATGTCAAATGTCTTGAATTACATTTTTTTTTTTTTTAACGGTTTCATTTTAACACATAGCTGTTTATGTCAAGCAGGAAACAGTAGGACTTCAATAGATTCCACACCAGGAAGCCAATCCAAAAAGATCAATCACTATCAGACTTCCATATGTCACTGGGCTGGATCAGTGACTCATTATTGTCCCAGCTATCTCTAGAGGCCTCATTACCACTAGTTTATTCCATGTACTTATGTTAAATGGGGGCTTGTGAGCTTTAGATGGCCTCTAGCCCAAATCCTCCCTGTCCATATTTGGACAAGCCTCGTAAATGCATGGGCTGATCACAAGCCCTTTTAAATGAAACAGGCATAACACTCAGCCAATCATCTGATACCATACAAGACTCGCTCCTGTCTCTCAACACAAGTGAGTCATCACAAATTCCATTGAAACTCTGATTCTAACTTCACTTTATGATGGGATGCTGTATGCAACAAGGCTGACGGCTATTATTACAAGCCATTTGGGAAATGATTTGTTATTAGTAATGCCATCAAAAACTGGATCACTTTTTTTTTGTATGTGATTAACGTCAAAGGGCACTCTTTTGATTTAGCATTGGACTCCTATAACATTGTAGGATGGACAGTTAAGGAACAATTTAAATCGTAGAGCACAACCAGAGATTTTTTCTTTCATAATCCCTTGTTCTTCATTTACAAAAACTGGTCAATACAAATCTAATGAACTGTGATTTTTGTAATTGGCCATATAAAGAAGAAAGGCATTTAATTAAGACAAATGCTGATTGTATTGTACCATATGAGGAAGCTAAAAATAACGGCACAGTTTATAATTGTTAATATTTAAAATGTCTAAATGGCGGAAAATATAGAAACATCTTTATATGCTTAACTAAAAATATACATTCATATAATACTTTAAATTTGACAAGAACAAATGCACTTTTGGTTTTGTTAACCGCGGCATGAAATTGTGCGCACTTTGAATTAGAGACTAATACTTTAATGTATAGTTTCCCTTTAAGAAAGCAAATAAACATAAACAAAACAAAAATGTACTGTTCCATATACATTTTTTAAAGAGAGATTTATTACGTCTGCACCTGTCTGATAACAGAGTAGAACAAATGAGAACAATATTTAAATTGGAGGTTGGTCAGAGGACAAACTGTTGTTTTTATTTGTATTCAATTCTATGATAAATGTGTGTTTGTGTTAGTAAATGGGTAATTTTTGTATCAGTCATAATGGTGGTAATAAACATAAGGCTATACACCTATATAAAAAGCTTACATTGATTGCAGCTTGAGGTCTGCAGATATAAAAACAGCTATAGTGGTTTGACCTTATAGCTAAAAACATTTCAGACTCGAGTACTTACATAAGTGGATGCCCCATTCCAAACATAAAAGTATTTTACTCTGGCAGGGTGATAGACAGACCTTAACTACTTTAGATAACATCACTTCAAATTGTCCTGCTGGTTTTAGACATGTGAAATGTTGACAGCCACATGAGATGTTAAAGTCTACAAGCAAAGCTGAAAAGGCACTGAAGCCCTGAAGACTGTCACAGCTTTCAGGAAGAGGTGAACAACACACAGCTCATCTTTACATCTTCTGGTCAAAAGTAGGGCAGCTGAAAATGCCACGGCAGGAACCTTAAGGTATTCTTTTTCTCAGCTTCATAAAGCCATGTGGCAGACATTTTTGAGAAACTGGTTAACCAGTATGACCGCTATATTTTGAACCTTTAACAGGATTTAACTGCATAAAGAATTAGGCTAGTCAGATTGTAGCTACAGTTTTAAAACCTTTTCAAATTAAACCTGGATAAATCACAAATCAGCAGCCAACTAAAGCTGTAGGAAAAACCCAACAAAAAGGTTTAGGAGTCAAATTCAGAAATAAGATCACTATGAGGAAAGTAATGTTTTAAAAAAAAAAGAAGGTAAATAAATAAATAATGTCCTGTTGCTAAAAAAAAGTTTAACGTAACTTTAATTAATAAATACAAGCTGATGCTTCATCCACAAACAACTGTCAGTCCTTCAAAGAGAATGAGAAGTATTTTGTTTGGCTGGTGACAAAACTTTTCAATCACCTGAAATTGAGAGATGAGAGATCTTAATTTAAATATTAATCTGTCTTCATGTGGCAGCTGAAGGGCAGTGACAAACAGATGACGGGAATGCCAAGAGCAGACAGCAAAAGTGAGCAGAATTTCAATGACGTGAGCCCATCTGCCTGCATTAACTTTTATTGACTTTAATTCTTTGGATAGGCATGATTCCCGAGTTGCGGTAGCTATCATTCTTGTTTACTTTCATATATCAATTACAGGGTATAAAAATGTGGTTCTTTTGATAATCAATGTCATGCCCAAAGGGGAAATAAATTGTGGGAGTTTTATTAGCAGACTGCGGGTCATAAGGCTGGATGAGCACCAAATGAAACTTGCTGATATCAAGTATCTGACAGCATCTAGGAGAATATAGGATTGGGTCTGAAGAGATGGAAATGATGGCAGCTTTTACAGAAACCAGGAACCACCACATGCAGTTTGAGTTCACGGCTGAATTTACATATATTTGCGCACTTCCTCCATTTCCTTACTTCTTCTTTCTTGCTCTCTTATTTATTTATTTTTATTGCCAGTCATCTCATCTTTCATACCCATCTTTTCTCAACCCCATCTTTCAAAGAAACTCTGAATATTAATGTTACTTTCTATCCCCTTTTCCTTGAGTTATTCACAGTATCTCGAATTACTTCAATCATTAATTTCTGAATGATCTCTACTTTAAACCATATTTACTTTTAGAGAAAATAAAACTTTATAAAATGTGACGTCTTGGCCACTAGCCATTGACACATACTGACCTTTTCGATTGTTGTTTAGATTTTAACAATAATGCTGCCTTAGCTAGCATATTGTTAAAGTATTTCTACAATGTTAACTGCAAGTTTTTTAAATATTGTAATGGTCATATGTCCACAGAATGTGTTTTAAGGACTTACTTCTCTCCGTCGTGAAGCCCAGCAGGTCTGTTTGATCTTCCAAACCACTGCAGCCACCAGGAGGAGAGACAGGAAGCAACTGGAGGAAAGAGAGGAAACAATATCAATCAGCATGACTTTAACTAATAACATCTGTACCTGAGGAAGTACACACATATTTCCATTGCATATAGATAGCGGTCAACCCTTGGGTATTTAAAAGCATCATTAGATACTAACAGAATATGAACATGCAACCTAGAATATTGTAAGATTATCTACAATATATATTGGATTTTTTAACAAATGTTGTGGTTTTACATTCTCTTCCAAGCATTTTTTAGGAATGTACATGTCAATCATTTGTATTTTCACACTGTTTTCTTGATATATTTAAACATTAACGCACACATTTGAGTCTTTCCTCATGTCTGCCAAATAAGTTTGACTTTCAAAATGCACACATCTTAAGCTTTTAATTCAGAAAATGAATTACACAGATTTCTATCAAGGTTATATGTCCTGTACTTATTGTGCTGCTTTGCGTCCTACATCTATATGCATTGCACACGTTTTTTGATTTTATTAAAGCCTTTACTGTATAATAGGTGATCTAGTATTTTGTGAAAAACTACTTAGCAACTACATTGAGTATGTAAGTCGGAGGCAGTCGGGCATTCGCGGCGCCCTACTCAGGTTGGTGTGTCCCGCACCGTCGTTGCTTTACGGCACATTTTCACACCTCCCGCGGCCGATTCAACAAACAAAGAAACAAAGAAAGCCGTCAAAGAAATCACTCTGATTGGCTGTTGCCTCTTTTGAATGACGAATACACACTACCGCTGCCTGCTGGTAAGGACAGTTATTGCCGTTCGTCGACTGAAGTCTTTGACGTGTGTTCGTAGGCGGGCGGCGTTGCCGACACAGGCGACGTAGCGGACGTAAAAGTCGGGACGCCTTCGGTACGCGTTCTTTGGTCTCAGGTTGGTGTGTAGCGGCCTTAACAAGTGACATGTAATGTAATGTAACATGTAATTATTACTGCCTCAAACAGGGTAGACTTGAATATTCATAGTAGGGTTGCCAGAAACTGACCATGATCAAAATCGATTATTCGGCAGCCCTGGCGAATAATATTCGATTATGGGGACTGTAACGAATATTCGAATAATAGAATAATCACTGGCATCCCTAATTCATAGTTTGGCTCCTACTTTAAAAAAACGAATATGATATGATATGAAAAGGTATCACATCAATTTCTTGGCAAACTGAATATTTTGGCCGATTACTTCACTTAATAACCCAAGAGTAAAATCATTAGTCAAGGGAAATTCAACAAGGTCCGAGTGCTGCTGGAATATAAAAATATGACTGATTGAAAGCTTCCACTTCATTATCCTGGTGACAGATGAGAGCGGTAGGATTATTATGGGCTGAAGGGAAAGAGATCGTTGTCACAGCAACACATAAGACACTGATCAATGTGCTTTGGTGGAAAAAAACATGGCAAAAAAAACCTCTTTAATCGATATTCATTTACTAACACGGATTTGATGATATCCTTCTTTCTATTCTGTACCCACTGGATGAGAAGGACTCTTTTCCTGTTTTCCAGGAACAAAGAAAATCATATTTGGATTTGAAACCTATACCGTAATGTAATATGACCAATGAGCCCTCGTCTTCAGGGACATGCCACATTTCTAAAAGAAAGGGCAGCCTGTTCCAATAAGCACCTTTCACCAGAACCACATGACTAGCTCTAATATCACAGGCCCTTTTGTTTCATATTTTAACTCGCAGGCTTTCATTTTGCCGGCCACACCTGCAAGTCAATTGAACGATAACGTCTGTGAGGAGCGTGATAACACTTCAGCCTCTCAAATAAAGCAAAGAGTGGGCCGCCAAGCTTTAAAAAAGTAGAATTTATTTGAGAGGTACACCCTTTCATTCTTTTAGAAATACTTGCACCATCTTAGAACGCTTTGAAGATAACAGTGAATGGAGAAGGGGGGAGCTGTGTGGGCTTCAATGACATTTCCATGTGGCAGAAGTGACAAAAATCCCTAGACAGGTGTTTGGCTTTCATCATCACTATTTTAGACAGCTAAAATCCTCTTTGCTGTTCCTTCTGCTTCAGCTGTTAATAAAGCAGTTCTGCAGTCATTCACGTTCTATCGCCTTAAGGTAGTGAAGGACACAAGTCTTCAAACAAAGGATGCACTTAAGTTATCTACAAGTACTTATTGATGTCCGATAGTTAGTAACAGCAGGTGTTAACTTAACTACTCATGATGAAAGCAAACAAGCAGTCGCACATTGCAATTTTCCTAATTTTACTGATCTCAGGAAGGTTTTTAGTAGTACACAGCCAAATATGTTACTTAATATAGTGTAACTAAAGAAAATGTTGAATACATGATCATCTCTGTAACCACAAGGCTACAGTTACCAAATGGGAAAAGCAATCAATATTTTCTATACCTGCTTCCTAGATGCTTTATAGGCTGCTAAAACATGATCCTCTGTAGAAAAAGCAACCTTGAAATGCCAAATAGGAACACATAATTATTTCTTGTAGGGTAGCAAATGATATAGTGATCTACAAGCCAGAACTTCTTTAAAAATATTAAAATGTTATTTACAGTTTTTGTTCAGTTTTGAGTGAAAAAAGTTGATGAACAGATAACGTGTGCATGCTTCTTAATAAGTCTACTGTGTATGGTTGGAAAACAAAGAAATAAATCAACTGTGTACACAACTAGAGATTCTGTACACACTGTGACATGAATGACACTTGTTAATTAGTATAGATTAGACCCTGGGGTTCCACTGCAAGTGTGAAGCCATGTCCTATTAGACTTTATACAGTATCTAATCAGAACACACAAAACAATCAGACTCTCATTAGATAACAACTTAGTGCTGTGCAAGTAAATATTGTGCATGAAATCACTTAGACAAGGTAGCAGTGTGGAACATTTGTAAAAAAAAAATACTGTTAAACGGCGAGTATTGAAAAAGCTTGAGGGGATAGTTGAATAAACTTGGAAGAGAAAAACAACAGAAGGAGGGACAAGCGTGTGTTAGCAGTCATGGCATCATTTCTTCACCCCTATCTCTCATACAAGGAGGTCTAGAAACCCTGTGGGGTGATTTGACATGTTGTCATCAGGCTGATTATGTTTCCCGCAGGTTCATCCCCTCAAATCCTCCCACACACCCACACACACACACACACACACACACAGACGCGCTTGTCACGGCCTCATAGCCTTTCACTCACTTTTGAGTTCGTGGGTGAGTGAGAACCGGACAACAAGGATGCAGAAAAGACTTGAGAGAATGAATATAATCTGCACGATAATGGGAAAAACAAAAGAAATTGCCATGCATACTGATGGGAAACGATTTACGCTGGTACACTGGGAAATCTATGTGCTGTGTCATGGATTCCTTGGGGTTACTTTTGATTATATTAAGAAGAACTAAACTGATAGAAACTAATACTAAAGGAAGGATAATACACAAAAACATTCTAAGGAATAATAGTAATGCACAGGAAAAGTGCTAATTTGTTACTTTAAAAAGACAAACTACATGTTTCCCTGTGCCCTTTTGTGACCCTATCTAAAATGTTTTTAGATCAAATAAGCTGTCCTTCTCCCCTTTCGCTCCAAAAATCCCTGAATTCCGGTGTTCAACTGTAATTTGATCGGATGGAGGCAGAAGATAACTGATCGTGTGACAGCTTTTCGGGAAAGTTATTGTTGGCTGGGCAATGACGGGCAGGTGCCTTGGGCAAAGACTGTCTTCTATTCCCACCTTGACAGCTACACAGATAATATGTTAGTCCATCGGGAGCACACCTTGAAATAAAGTAAACGCACATTTATACACAGAAACTGCACTACGGTCAGGAACTATCAGTGTTAGGGGAGAAAATGAAAGGTCACACCAATAACAAAGAGTTAAATATTCAAACCACTATAGTTTATACACTGCTGGTTTTGCATACGGTAACCAAAGCTTTGAGAGAGACCTCTTTTAAAAAGGGGGGAGTCAAAGCTGATCTATTGAAGCTTCTAAAAAAGGCCGATATCTTACCTAAAGCATACATTTTCCAATTATACTCGCATCCTCTTAATGTATTCAGACTTCAGTGCCTTTGAGAGAACTCAATTGACTCATTTTCAACATTTCAATGAGAAAAGATTTCCATCGCAGCTCTACGGATGAAAAATGATTAAAGAGCTCCTCATATCTTGATCGCCCATGCCTGCTCTTTAGATGGCACTCGCAGAGCAATATTCACCTATTTAATTGGTCACTGGCTGCTTCATTTGGCACTCCAAAAAGGAAAATTGCTGCCTTGAAGACATAAGAAGCATTTACATGTATTTGGTTAACAGAACAGGCTCAAGTAACTCAACAAGCCCCGAGAGGCAGGAGCGGAACAGGAAGAGGTGGCGGGTCAAATTCTGGATGATGCTTCTTGACTGCTGAAGAGCTGAATCAAATGACATGAATGAGTGTGTTACATATTGGACTCACTCACCTGAAAAATGTAACAAAGAACTGGACAAGGTCCATGATGCTGTTGTGTTGCGAGAAGGCAATCTAGAGGAGGGAAAGAGAGAAGAGAAATTATAAAAACATCTTGAAAAATGGATATATAAATGACTATACTAAAAGGTTAATCAGGATTAATCAGTCAATACAAATGGGGTTAGGGTTAGTAAACCTGAACTTTATATTTAAAATGTATTGAGAATGTGTGATAAAGAATTTTATTTATTTTTTTAAACTTAGTTTTTATTATTTTCAGGAAAAACAATACAAACAAAAGTAGTGTCAGAGATCAAAGAATTATCTATACATAATGTAACTAAGGTCAGGGTTCGCTGTGACTTAGTGAAGGGTCTTGTAGGCAGTCAACTTGAACCGTTTCTTTTGATAAAGAAATATTTAACTCTAAAAAAGGGAACTACTTAGCACAGCCAATCTTGAGTTTATTTTCGGTGGACGTGTGACATTGTGAAGGGGTTAACGTGATCTAGTGTTGACAGTTCACGTCGGCAGTAAGAGCAGAATGGACCCTGGTCACTGGAGAGAATTCTTCACTAAAAGCTTCTACTTTTTAGAAGATTGTTGGACAAAGATACAAACAAGGCAGAAAGCTTTCTTTTTCAACACAATCCACATGTTATAAAAAATAACTTTTTGTTGCCTTAAAGCTTTGGATCATATTTATTAATGCATTTTGATGCAAAGGTATGTAATGTAATGCAGTGTTGCTTTAATGACTCGAGGCCAAAGAGGGAAAGTGCTGCAGTTTTTTATTTTACGTATTTTGTTTCTGCATTTAAGACTACCCCAAAACATCCCAGTTCAATAAATTACTGTAAGTGAGAAAGGTACAATTATAGCATTAACACTTTAATTGTTCCCTAAATTGAAAAATATTCTATTAAGTGAAGATATACAACATGTAGTGAATCTCTCTTATATATATATTATATTAGCGTATTTATATCAGCAGTAAATAACATTTTACCTTCATCAAAAGAAGGATTGCACATACCCAGCAGCTCAATCTCATCTGATAGGCCACATCATAGTGACACGTCATTATCTACTGTAGATGCTTTGAAGGCCTTTAGCCCTGAGAGCATCAAGACAACACAAAGTCATCTGCAGCAGTACTGTCCCCCCCCCCGGTTCGTAGCACGGAGGGTTAAGCAATATGGCTCAAAATGAGCTTTTAGAGGTTGATTATGTGCGTCATAGTGGATGTTATGAATACTGATGAGGCAGAAATTCAAAAGCAATGATTCTTGGTGATTCAGATCAATGACGGACGGTTAATGAATTTGTTATATGTATTACCAGGAGAAGAAGAAAAGTATGTTTGTTTTTGCTTATCACTCAACTATCTTGTAATTGACAAGCTACAGGGCTAAATATATTTGTCTTACACAAAGTTCAAGTTGATTATAGCAGTACAGAGTCTAGTGTTCTTGTCTAACGTCTCCAACCAATTTTCTCTAACACTTTTAGCTACATAATAAGATCAGTGATCTGAAATGAGATGCTCGCTGACATGGATAAAATGACTGAAAAGCACACATGTTTTTCTGGCGTTTTTAGTAAGTGGGGCAGTTCTTTCAGCGCTGGCAGGTCTGCTTTTCACATATTACGAGGTCAAAGCAATACGTTTGGGGTTAATCTAATTTCAATTCATCTATGTGAGCCGATCAATGGCATCATTTGAAAATGTACTTCCATTACAAGTGGACTTTTATTACATCGAGTGGTCCTCTTGGGTAACAATTATACGAACACATAATGATGTCACAGAAAGCTGAAAACCTCGCTTTGCTATCTTTACCAACATTGAAATGCTTATTTGTATGGGTTAGGCGCCTAAACACGAGGCTCATAAGTGCATTCTCAATTTCTGCTTTATCTCGTGCAGGTCTACGCTCTCACCCCGACATCATAAAGGCAAGCAAAGGAAGAGAGACCCTATCCTGTTACAAAAGCTATTTGCTTTAACAGCTCAGGCCAGTCCATAATAAATAAGTGACTGTTGGCCGGGAAATCTAATAGAAAACTATTACTGGGCCACCTCCACAGATGGACCGACCCCTGAGATATTATCACCACGGCGTGGTCCAATCATCTACCTTGTAGAAGGGAGGCACAGAACAAATCTAAAAATCAATACTTGGACGCGTGCTAATTAGCAAAAAGGGAATTGTGTGATAATATTAGGAAAGCATCTATCATGTTGCTGAGTACAAGTGTCTCGCTTAAATGTACAATTTCTCCAATGCAATTTTTGCAGACTAAATGGCTTTTTTTGGCATACATAAATCACAAGCTATTAGGTGATTATGGTCAAGTTGCCAGAAACTTTAGTATTTACGCGTCTGGCAGATATGTAGGAACATTACCATTTATTTAAAAGCCTGCAAGAATAAACCTTATTTTTTGAAACATTTTCTGACAACAAATGAATGATTGTGTTCCTGCTAAACCAAAATAACTGAAAGCAAATTGTATTTATTTTCCCTTTGTTGTATTTTCGGCACATCAAAGCCTCAATCTCCTCTATTCAGAAAGAGGGGTAGGAAAGGTTAAACGGCGCTTTGCTTTTGCCTGCACAAAAAGGAGACAGCTGTGCACCTATGCACACTAACCATCCCTCATTAAATCTGTAATTAGAATAAAGTGCACTTGAAATCACCCTGAGCAACAACAATAAGCTCCTGGGGCCGTATTCACAAAGCATTTTATCTTACCGCTAGGAGTGCTCCTAACTCGCGCTAAAACATTTTACGTAGGAGTTTTTTCTTAAAAGTATTCACAAAGCCGCTGAGACCTACTCATACTAAGGATAAATCACTAAGAGTGAACTAAGAGTGACGCGCTGTTGCTATGGATGACGTCGATTCTCGTGCATGAGTTTAGAAGCGGTCAGTACGGCGATTGGTTGTTCAGAGTAGGCGGTCTCGGTGAAACTCATCCGCAACATCCCACAAACGAGCCCACTAAATCACCGAAAAACAAGGAAATAGCCTAGGCTAGAAATGTATTCCTATCCAATAGTTATGGACAGTGCAGTTAGCAGAATACACGCATGATGACAAGTTTGTGCAGACCACGATAATGACGTTGTATATGCACGTTAAAGAGAGAGAGCAAACAATAAAAATACGTAAATTGCATTAAATCGAGGAGGCAATTAAAAGCACCCTGCAAACTATTATCCAATGAGCATATTTCCAGCACTTAAACACTTTCAATAACAGCCCATACCGCCGTTCAAGTCCCCCTATCATGATGAATGAAAACAATCTGCGTGTTGATGGAATGTACTTTCTTTCTATTGACGAACACGTCCTCATCTTTTGATGGCGCAATTATTTTTATGTGCGTCCCGTCAATAGCACCGACCACACCGGGCATACCTGCATTACCATGAAGTTGGCTTTGATCCTGTGTAGTTGTTGATTGTCCAAAGGAAACCGGATAAACTGTTGGATGATATGTGGTCTAGAGAGCGCGTTGTTGGTTTGGTTTATGGAACAGCTGACTGATGGTTGCGATATTCCTAAATCGTCGGCATTGCAAAGTTGCATTTTCCCTGTTGCTAAATATCGTAGTGTTGCCAAACATTTTATTTCCGGACTAATCGGGTTATTCCTGTTAGTCGGGGATGTTATTGCATCCCGCACTAATTCCACAACAAGTTTGATACCCTCACGATTTAGCCTATATCTCTTGATCAATTCACAGTCTTCCATTGTCTCCAAAACATTTCGTCTCTCAGTCATTTTCAGATTCTTTNCGCAATTATTTTTATGTGCGTCCCGTCAATAGCACCGACCACACCGGGCATACCTGCATTACCATGAAGTTGGCTTTGATCCTGTGTAGTTGTTGATTGTCCAAAGGAAACCGGATAAACTGTTGGATGATATGTGGTCTAGAGAGCGCGTTGATGGTTTGGTTTATGGCACAGCTGACTGATGGTTGCGATATTCCTAAATCGTCGGCATTGCAAAGTTGCATTTTCCCTGTTGCTAAATATCGTAGTGTTGCCAAACATTTTATTTCCGGACTAATCGGGTTATTCCTGTTAGTCGGCAACAAGTTTGATACCCTCACGATTTAGCCTATATCTCTTGATCAATTCACAGTCTTCCATTGTCTCCAAAACATTTCGTCTCGCAGCCATTTTCAGATTCTTTGTGAATAGGTCTTACTGAGTTAGGAGTCCTCTCGAGGACTTTTAAGCTCTCCCAGACTTAGGTGCTACTTTTAGGCCTAAAATACTTTGTGAATTGCTCTTAGTGAATAAAATTAGGAGTCCTAAATTTAAGACTGACACGCCCATTATGCTTAGGAGTTTCTCCTAAATTCGCCAGTTAGGAGCTACTTTTAGCCCTAAAATCCTTTGTGAATACGGCCCCTGCTCTCTGTATGCATGTAGGAACAATTGTTTATCAATGGAATGACAATGTACATACTGTAGTGAGCAATTTAGAAGGCAGCATAGCAACATAGATCAAGAATGATGATTAGTTCACTGTGTTTGCTGCTTCACCCTTACCTGGATCTTGATGGGCCATGAGAAGTTACTGACGTAGACATAAAAGGTGATGTTGGGGTTGCTTCTAAAGGTGTACTTCTCACAGGAGAAACTGTCTCTGTATTCCTTGATGTTAGTTTTGGACACGATGGGCACTTCCTCTCCAGAGATGGTTCCAGCTGTTGGGGCAAAGAGTTAACTTTGAGCACACTTACCTACATACAGACACGGAGTAGCAACGTATCATTATGAATCCATTAATGGGTTTATCAAGCCATTTGGGACAGGAAAGCTCTCATAAGCAATTCATATTATTATGTCTTAAGTGCATTTAGCTTCTTTTGGGTTGACCTAAAACAGTCGAGCTTTTATTTTGTAATTATACATGCCGTCCGTATTTAATTGTTAAATGGACGTGGGAGAAAGGCGCAGCTTGATAGAGGGAATGTGTGCTGCTGCTGCCCATAGGTCAGGACTGAGTCATGCTAGCACATAGTCACCATTTGAATCCATTTCACCACTCTCCGCTAATGCATTGAGTATATGTGAGACCTAGAATTTAGCATGTTGTTCCCTTGGGCGGATGCAGCATGCGCAGATCCACAATTATTTTTTATGAATACTTGTTTGTGTCCCGTTATGTTCAGTATTCACAAGGGAGTGTACGTTCATTTAACAACAGCCTAAAACTGGTAAATAACATTAAATATGGCCAAAACGGCATTGTAAACGTTATAGTGTTTTTAATAGTTGAATAAAACGAATTAATCTCCAAGCCACACTTGAATTGAAGTCTGTTTTCCTTCTATTTAATGTTTCAAGTCATTTCTTATTCTTCCTCCTGTTACTGGGTCCTCAACATTGACATTCCAACCCACAGCTCTGAAACAAAAGGACTGAAAATGACAGCTTCAGTGTGGCTACGTGAGCATGTTTATCTTAATTGAAATCACCCTCCTCCTCCCACCCAAAGGCGCTCCGACGCTCTTGTCGGTTGGGAAGAGGCTCCCGTTCCTTCTTAGAAACAATATCTTTGTGGGGGAAAAGGGGACCCAACTTCAAATATTAATGACGGCGGGTATTCTGAAACAAAAGGTTAAGGTGGCGAAAGAGGGAGCTGGGTGTTGTTACGTAGAAAGGTTGGAAGAACATTGGAATTGG
>NW_011359125.1:733128-738272 GCF_000735185.1 Notothenia coriiceps | reverse complement strand
TTGAGAGGAGTGGGGGGGGATAAAGGGTGGACCTGGACGACTGCAGTGTCCTTGGCCGTCTCTCCTCAGGGGACATATAAAACCCACTGAACAGTGACACAGGACACACTAACCACAGAGCGGACATTATTGTTCCTGATATACCAACCCAATAAATTATTATTGTAATAAGCACATTTCTTTTATCAAACGAAAAACTTAATTATCTACATTATAGTTTATGCCTCAGGCACCTGGAGGGGCAGTTAAGTAATTGGTGTTGGAAAGCAAATTAGAAATAATTTTCATTAAATATAATTAAAAGTGAATGGAAATAATAAAACGAAGGGTTTTGATCGTATGTAAGCCTATATTCATGGCTCATTTGTGTTAATGCTATGGAAGTAGGTGACTATGTTTGTATAGGACCTTTTGGGTATTTCATTGACAATAAATAAAGACAAGGTGTCTTTAAGCCGGGAACTGAGTATATAAAATCCTTTTTTAATGTTCTTATTGATGCTTGGGACAAACTGTGTATTTATTATGTTGTGTGGATGTGGCAAATTATAAAGAAAGGGGGCAGTTTGGACGTATCCTAAGATTTAAAATGTCTGCTGCAATAATCTTCCAATGCTTAAAAAAATATCTATTTCATAAAAATATGACATACATTTTAAAATGCTGATGCCTTTTCACTACAATCTCTAATAGCATTTATGACCTAAGCCTTTTGTTGTTGTTGGTTTAGAATGTTTTACATGTTTCAACTGCATAATAATTCATGCAAATTTGCGCCGAAGATCGCAATAAGCATTTTCACAGACTAATGGTTGGATCCACAATACAATGAGGAAAGAAAAGGAAGCCTTTTTCCTCATTAACCAACGAGCTGTTGACATTTTCCCAAATCCATCTACTTAATCTAAAACTAAACTAAGAAATGGACTGATTATTCAATCCATGGGGATTAGATTGGAATCGATGTAACACCAGCTAATGGGATGTGTACACAGTTGAGCCATTGTCAAAGTTTCTGTCATATAGGAAGATAATATAGAGAGCAAGGTTTTTTTACTACACAATAAATTAACTGCAAATAAAGGGTACCTGTGGATCCCACCGACCAGGTGATGTTCAGGTTAAAGTTGTTGGATGCGTTAATGGACATGTCCAAGTTCTTGTTAGCCTTCAGACAGAGAACACAAAACATGAATGTAATTAAACATAGAAAAAAACTGAGAATATCATTCACACAAACACAAGAGCCTTAATATAAAGTAGATCTAAAAAGCCTAGGTACAGGGAATGACACTATTTGAGACTTGAATCATTGATGAGCTGTTCCAGAGTCTGAGTGCAACTCTGACATCTTGATTATAATGAAGAAAGATCAAAAACTCTGAAGGTGTCAGTGTGTGACTACAGGATATAGTTACCTGCTCAGGTGAGGCCATGAAGTTGATGGCGGTGTAGTGATTATCATCTTCCTGGATGAGACTGAAGGTGAACTGGTAGTCTATCAGGAGGTTGTCTGTTTTGGAAATGATAAAAACAAAGTTCTCATACCTGGCTCACATTACTAGAGACTACTATGACAAGATGAATACATAGAGATGTACGCAATGTGATATGATCAAAAGAAAAACCAATAATAAACTGCATGAAGGAGACAAGTGAAATCTAAATGTCTGTAATCAAATCCAATGACGGCAATCAGGTTGCACAATTTTCTCATCAAGCAGAGAACGAGAACCTGACAGCGGGCTCTAAAACTCCCCTGCAGCGATTAATGAAGTTACAAATTATTTATTAATAGTGGTCACACACTAATTGACTACATTCTGAGTCAGTATTAAGTATAAGTAAACACACATGAGATATATTGACCAATATATTTTGGATTATATCACACTTAAATGGATTTAATAGGGCAGTAGATGTTTTCTTTTTACAGTATAAAAGAATATAATAATAATTTCAGCACTGTTTTTATAAATACAACTATTTGGATTCAAGTGAATAGGTTGGAGTAAACGTGTTGTTCCCATTTGAAACTTGCCTGGGAGAATGATCAGCTAACTCATGATTCATTAGCTCTGGCAGAAGTGTCTGGTCCCCCTCCGCTTTGGAAAGATGTCAGCAGTCTGAGACAAACTGGGTAAATCTCAACCGTTTATCTGATATGGGCTGTGTTTGAGATGTAGACCATAAAGAGGTCTATTAAAGCCACCTTTGTAAATGCATTCTATGTACATACCTGTACGAACAACTTAAGATAGCTATTAACTGCATTAAAAGCTTTTCTTGAGAAGACTTTTTTTTTAGGTCAAACATTTGGCAAAAGGTTAAGTAGCTCAGATTATATTAATAATGCAAGTCCCGCCCTGATGTGATGTGATTGGCTGGTACACATTTTCTGTGATTGGTCATCTATACCGGTGAGACTTTTTTATCGTTGTTCAGCGCTACGTCACATGGTAATGACTCTTTGATCACGGCGCGTGTAAATTGTAAATTGAACAAAGACATTCAATTTGCATTTGCAATTTTGTTTTTATTGTTTACCTATGTGCTGAATTTCATTATAGATCAAAAAAAACTTAAAAAACAACAATAAAGAAAAGTAAATGTGTAAGTGGTTCTTATATCAACAAACGCAATTGTCATGTATCAAGTCTGTTTATGTGATTTTTCAGCATCAAACGTTCATTCGAATTGACCTGGCATTTCCTCCCATTTGATACACACTGTGAAGTAGCTGGATTACGTCACTGTGAGATCATCGTGTTTATCCACGATGCTCAATGGCCTTTCAGATAGTCAGGGGTGTCATGTTTACAATACTGAGTAACAGAGCTCAAGAGAAAGTCCCAGAGGTGTGCAGAGGTTAAAGCCGGCTCCAGGCTTTTTAGTTCCTGCCTCCCCCGTCATTGAGCCCGGTGTCAGGCTATGGCATTTCAAAAAAAGGGACAAAAACTTGGCAAAGGCTCTGTTGTCAGTGGCAGAGTGTTGAAAGAGATGCATACCACAGCACCGTGAAGGACACCACATCATGTAAACAAACCCCAACATGTACAGAATACACAGAAACACTGGCACAGATTTACTCGTCAGCACTGGATGTCAATTTCTTTTTTTCACTCGCTTTGATATATATTTTCCTTTTTCCTCTCACTCAAGTCAAACTGACATTAAGTCAACTTTATAAATTAATGAATGAGTAGGTGGGTGATTGAGGGAGTGAGTCGTTGAGCGGAGAGTTTTTACTCCTCCGTCTCCTTGATTAGCTCAATCACTCACTCCTTCTGATGCACTTGACATTTTCACGACAAGTCATTCTGTCAGTGAACAAGCGCCCCTGGTGCCAAAGTGCTAAAATGCTCCATCTGCCCTTAACGCAAAAGTGGAAGTGTAGAGACGGAGAGAAAGATAAGCAGAGAGAGAATTGCCGAGAATAATCGTGTGTGTGTGTGTGTGTGTGTGTGTGTGTGTGTGTGTGTGTGTGTGTGTGTGTGTGTGTGTGTGTGTGTGTGTGTGTGTGTGTGTGTGTGTGTGTGTGGTCTCTGTACAGTGCAGAATTACTCACAGTAACAGGTTCCTCTGAGTGGATTGCCAAGGTAACGGTTTTCTGAGTCACATCTGCAGAGAGGGAAACAGAGAGGAGAGAACAAGATGAAGGAGAGAGGTGCTAACAGATTGAGAGCAAGAATGCCTTCTTATCAGGAGCTGTGTTTGCCAAGTGCCAGCGCATTAGCTCCTGCTGTCGGCGCCTCATCAAGTCTCTTCTTCTGACAAAGAGGTAATAATCTGATAGTTAGCAAAAGTTAATTAGTTTTTTTTTTTCTTTTGTGTGCAACTTTTATTTATCCAAGCAACTTAAGTGCCATGAAACAAACTTTACCTGATCCCAGCGCACAGAGAGAAGCATCTTAAAGTACTACATGTAATCCGTTATGTCCTTGGAGCCAAAAGCAGAGTTTATGTAAATGAATTCCTACTTGATTAGTTGAGTTGTATAGCAGCAAATTAAGATGTGAAAGAAAAAGAAAACATATCAACAATTAAGGTGAACCCTTTAAAAGCATCAGATAAGTGATTACATCTAGTGAGCTATGCTTACTTCATATTAGAGGCAAGAAAGAGCCAAGGGCGAGTTTGACTTTGTTTCACACTTCAGGCTTGATATTCAGAACTCAGGGTGAACATATTCACAATGCTCACAGCACATGGCTGGTTTGCCTTGGTTTGCAACATTAATTAGTTTTGATTCTCACCTCCATTCATAGCAATGTAGTTGAAGATCAGTGGATTTATATCACAGCATTCAGGTATAGAATATCCCTTAATCAGTATTAGAACTGCTTTAAAAAAACTATTTAAATAGCCTGGTAAAGTGCAACTTAAATGCAATGTTGAAAAAGAACAAAAGCAAGACCTAAACATTAACATAACCTACTTAAAATGTGTTCAAAAACTTAAATAACTCCCAATTAGGAATAGATTTTGACAATAGGTATTTTCTGGCAGCTGTTAAAGGTAGGGTATGTAAGTTTGAGAAACCGGCTCGAGATCGCTATAATTTGAAAATACACAACCGGAGAAAATCTGCCACTTCCCAAAAATAGTAAACATTATTCATCAAAACACAAATTAATTTTCTTTCTTTTTTCATATGTAAAGTGTTTGACTTGTTGTACGTAATAACAATCACCATCTTTCCGTAAAAATAACATTAGTTTTACAGAGACTCGTTTGTCCCGTCTTAACAGAGCAATACAAACGGTGCGGGAGGGACAGATGAAGTATAGAAACTAGTGTTTCAAATACTAATTCTCGAAACCCAAGTCACGTCTACAATTTCCATCCCATACTTGAAACTCTTTGGGCCGAGGTCTCTATGGTGAAAAACATATAAGTACCTTACGAGAATTGTAGGGCTATCGGTTTTACTTAGATTTGCACGAAGACTGTTTCTTAAGTATTGTTTTGACAGTGAGACACCTTCGGCATCGCGCATTTATTCGTGCTGGTTAGTAAAATCGGCCGGGCCGATTTCATTGACCATACCGGGATGGACGGACAGTCGGAAGGTAGTACACGTGTTTGAATTAGGCACCGGGAGTAACCAGTACACCGCGCAAGCAACACACAACCTCTCCCCG
>NW_011359125.1:726803-733083 GCF_000735185.1 Notothenia coriiceps | reverse complement strand
TTTGTGTGTCTTCTCGCCACAGGACGACGGGCGTCGTCCCGGGTCGGACACTCTCTCGCTCGTCGGACGAAGAACGTCGGGGAGATCAAGAAATATAGGACGCGTTAGTTTCCGAGGTGTCCACCGCAGGGTAGTGACGACTAATTTCATTTGTGTGGTACAATGTCGTAGTGGTGGACACGCTGTTGGTGTCCCAACAGTGTGGGGGGGGGGGGCTATTTTTCTCACAGGGTTCTGTGACTTTGTATGTTGGTTATTGTCTCGACATATGAATGTCTATTATGTACTTTTGTTTCGAATGGGCGGCGACGATTAACAATAGGATCTTCGTAATTCTCTCGTCCCTCTTTGCGGCCCTTTTTCTACCAACTTTCGTTCTTGTCTTTTGGGGGAAATTCCGACGAGAGCTGTTTCGTAGTCGGTAGTCTAAAAGCGCTTGGAAACTCTACAGCCTCAGGTTACCTTGCCGACATCTTTGCTCGCCTGGTAGCGCTAATTGGTGACGGCGCGGCAAACCGCAAGACGTTTCCTGACATCTTTCAGTCCCTAACAACTAGACACGATATAGTGATAAACGCGGATATTGGTGAGGATATAATATGTGACAGCTTTACACCGTTACCGGGTCTACGTTACGGCTACGGCGGAGGAAAAGAGATGTTAGCTCATCGAACATTGACCATCCTCAAGATTTGAACGTCCACTCTTATTCCGACTGGCCGCCTCGGAGGCTATGGTCTCCGTAGGACGGACATTGATTGTGCCGTGGAACGCGTGGGCCGATGCCGTAGGTGAAATTCTACTTTTCCAAGGAGTTCTGCGCGCCGCCGAAGAGTCCGCGTGACCTCGCGGTTAATCTTCGCAGGAATTGCAGGAACTTTCGGAAAGACTGTCGACTTGACTGGTCAATTTGAACTTAGAAACCCTGAATAGTCACGTCAGTTCCCTCGGTTGTTGCTCCTCTTCAAAAGTGTCTTTGTTGCCCACTTATTGGATGGCTACCAGGGTCTTTTGCTGGTTTGAGCGAAGGAACCGAATCATCGGCGCTGCCTGAGAGTTGCCGAAGGCTGAAAACCGAAATGACCTGCGGGTGATGGTGACTGGTTGCTGGAATGGGTCATACAGTGACCACCGGAAAGCGTTTGACGTCGTGGGGTAACGGGTTCAGGTGTCACGCTGCTCAAACGGGTCTGGTCCACTAGTTTTGTCCGCCGGACCTTACGGGGCGACATCCTACGGGACTGGGTACACAGTGACATGTGTGGATTTAGTAGATTTTATGGTGCCGTGTGGGAACGATTGTGGACGAAGCGGGAAGGGCTTTAGTTGCTGCTCCTCTTTATCCGCCGAATGGTCTAAATACGTACCGTGTTTGCACACCTTGGAGAAGGTTAGACCGGGCTACCTCCACTGTATTTAAGACATAGGACTGGGTTCTGCGTTGGTGTCGTCGAATCCCAGGGCGTGTAAAACGGACTTTTCTCTTCGTTGATTTCGGGTTGTTCCGGTCGTGACCTAGGGTCCAAGATTTTCACGCCAAGAGCCCAAAGCGAGTATGTTCCAGAAGTAACAAACAACCAAAAGAGGTTGAAATGGACCCCGGACGGCCTGGCGAAGTTATCTCTGCGGCAAACCCTTGGTATGCTATGAGGCGTCCGCGAACCGACGCCACCAGGTCCTTGAGAGGGTAGGAGAAAAGTATGACGATCGTCCGGGGGATTGTACGCACTGGTTTTGGTCGGCAGCAACCCGCGGACTTTTGGTCACGGACAGACATTTGTTGAGGGACGACGGTTGTTGTTGGTCCGGTTTGGAAGAAAGGTCCAGTGCTAAGTTGAGTAACGTTCATACTTGCATTGTTTCGCTGAAGTCAACCACCTTCTGGAGAGTTCACGGGGGACCGGTAGACACCTACCATTCCCGCGAACCTCCGAATGTACGAAAGTGTACCTTCAACGAGCTATTAGACGCGAATTTATGTACACTTCATTTACCGGATGGAAACAGGTGAGCCTTACTGAAAGCGCACTATGGTTTCGTACGCTTTTATTTGACTGAGTCAAAGAAGCCTGGTGTCTGAATCGAACTTTACGAACATAAGGACGTTACCTAATTTCGGCGCTCCTATTGTACACCTGACGTGTAGTGGCAGTCGTCCTATACTTGGAAGGTCGGAATCTGATACCGCGTGTACCAGGTTTGTGCTAGTAGTCGTTTCGCATAGTTTTCCCTCTTTGACGGCCTTATCCTCTGTCTCCGTGGCAACAATTATCAAACCAATCCCAAATGCGGCAATTGACTGTTCATACTGTTCAGAATTATTCTTTCTTTGTCCCACGAAGCAATTCCGGCGACCCGGTCCACATCTATTATAGGCGTCGTGAGCACAACATACGAGAGTGAGCGATTCAACTGCGCGTCTGCAGTAGTACTCGACACACAAGTTATGGGCGAAGAGACGTACCGAGACAGACCTCTGTTCTCAACCTTCTTACTACGCAAGCGGTTGTTTTGGCGAGTGGCACTCCGCTGCGTAAAGGAATGGTTCTGGGGGAGAACATCTTCTATGGGACTACCGACGGTGACTATTAAGCGAGTTGCCCCCCGCTCTGGTACCCACTCAGATTCTCGAGGACGTTTCATTGTAGACACTGTTAGGTATAATAAATGATTGTTTTGGGCAACTCCGGTGTGGAACTATTGTCCTTGTGTTACAAGCAGAGTCAGCTTGTAACACTATCTATAAGGAACCACAGTAGACAAAAGGCGTATCTATAGCAACACGTCATGTTTACGCTGCATTTTCTATGAGGTAAATATTACCCGCTGGCAGATATAGGTATAAATGGCATTTTTTTGGCGGTTTGTTTAAATCTGACTTCATATTGACAAATGTTAACAACAGAGGGTGCTACATAACACACTTTCAGGAAAAGTCACGGACTGGGAGACTTTAATATGTTATTGAAAAAAGGTTACATACAATCAAAAAACAGCTGCGGGTAAAATTTACCCGTTGGCGGTTCTAGTGTTAAAAAACCTGAACATCGATTGTTGTGACATTGTTAGTGAGTGCGGTATATTTTTTGCGTCTGTCCAGTCCACTTTCCTCCTTCGTCTGTGTGCGGCCGCGAGACGTTCTACGATGTGTTTGTTCCCGCGCTTCGACTATGAGTTCGGTCCGTGGCCTGATTACGTTAATTATGTTGCTTTTAATTGTATACGTTTTTTTTAAAAGGGAAACACATGTTTGCTCTTATTTTATTTTGATAATCAAAAATAAAAATGTTGGTAAACTATATTTTCTCACAGTAATTTTTGATCAATGAATGGGTGGGCCCAGTGACAGAGTGGGTGGGCCTAGGCCCAGTAGGCCCACCCATAACGCCGCGGCTGCTGTACTTCAACATCAATGCATACGAATGTGCTCGATATATGCTGTATTGAACCAATAAACTAACACAAACTAACTATCACTATAACATGATGATGATGGTGATAAAGAATGCATCTAATGTTCCGCTGTTCATTAAAAAAACAGTGCATTAAACAAACCATCATGCTCTTACTTTGAAAACCATGCGCAAATGTCGTCATCAGCAGGCCATCACGTTGTTTCCGAAAATAACCGAGTGACACGAGTAGATTTTAGCCAAGACCGGCGGAAAGTTTGTCTCAAAACTCTGTGTGTGTAAAAAGACGATCCATGAGCAGAGATTTGAGATCCACGAGCAGAGATTTGAGATCCACGAGCAGAGATTTGAGATCCGCGAGCAGAGATTTGAGATCCGCAAGCAGAGATTTGAGATCCACTAGCGCATTTTTGGTCGACAAATACAAAATGGATTCACAAATGCCCGATCAAAAGTTGTAAATGTTAAAGAGATATTCAAAGATCTTTTTTTATTTGTGAAAATATTTAGCATATTTACAGATCCGTTTTACATTTGCAAATGTATTTGTGAGTTTGCAAATCTTTTAAATGCATTTTTGGATGGTGTTTTACATTTACAAATCACATATTTACACACAATTTCTTTTTTTTTTATGTTCACACAAATTATAATGAGACAAATCTAAGCCCATAGCTTAGCCCCTACTGTTTCACAAAAGGAATCCAATCATCACACATACTGTATAACTATTTACTATAACTGAGAAATGTTTCTCCAAATAAAAAATGACTTTGTGTTAACCTACAGAGTCTCAACACTATAATGTTGGCTTTATGATTGGGAGAAGACATTAACACAGGTCTTATATGCTTTATAAATGTACTATTTGCTTTTCGGACTTCAAACAAAGTGTCTTCATGTTTATGCATACATATGTCAGAGTTCCTTCACTTGCTTTCTGTTGAATTGATTTCTCTTTCAATATGGACAGCAAGAAACTGCCACAACCATAACTAAAAGATAAGCTGACCTTCATCATGAGGAAGATTTGAACATATTATGCATATAATGGGGTCAGCAAAATTTGCAGATATAAATATTTATATAAATAGTTTAACAGACATATATTGGGGTAGGTACCACTTTAACTGCAACAGTGAGCATCTCAGTTACATGTTTGACATGGGTTCTGGTGGAATAAAAAAACTCTACAAATCAATTTCTCTGTTCTTTTCTTCTTCCATGTTGGAAATGTTACGTGAACAAGGTACATCAACCATAAATGAATTATATAATCTAATCAGAGCATCTTGATTCAATGCAGGCCTGTTTCATAAAGCAGGTTTATGTCTAACCTTGAAATTGAAAACTCACACGTTTTTAGTTCCTAAACAGCTGGACTGAGTAAGTAATACATTCCGAGCACCCTATGTTCTGTCTGAGTTACGCCCGTGATCACATGGTCCATCATTGCAGTAAGTGTGACGCTGTGAGTGAGTCAGACAAAAAACTAGGACTAACTATCCCAAGAAATTAAGAGAGGCCTGAAAAATGCATGTAGGCTACTGGCCAAAATAAAACTACCAATAATGACATGTATTCACCGAAACTCACACGCCGTGCAGTTTCCGCTAATCAGGCAACATACAAAGAGAAACTGCCCTCTCTTTGCAGCCCCAGTCATTAAAAAAGACCCAGGAGACAAGAGTTAACAATATAAATAAATGCAGTTGAGTTCTTGTTAGTAACATCATTGTTTACAGAGAACTGCATGTATTGTAACACTCTTAAAAACCTCCATATTTAATTTGTAATTTTACCTTGAAGGAAATGGAAGTTGCTGGATATCACTGCCTCAATCAGTTAGTTTGTTTTCAAGTGAGACTTCAGTGATTAAAAAGGTGACTTTGGATCTGATCTAACCATGTCAAACACAACATTCACACCATATTTATCTTTGAAATACCGATATCACACTAACAGTGGTTAAAGTAAATTATTATATTTAATTGGCAGCAAAAAAAGGTAAGGAATACATTAATTAGAAAGTCTGAGGTTATACATCAAGGGCCGTATTCACAAAGCATTTTATCTTACCGCTAGGAGTGCTCCTAACTCGCGGTATAACATTTTACTTAGGAGTTTTTTCTTAAAAGTTATTCACAAAGCCGCTGAGACCTACTCATGCTAAGGATAAATCACTAAAAGTGAACTAAGAGTGACGCGCCGTTGCTATGGATTACGTTGATTCTCGTGCATGAGTTTAGAAGCGGTCAGTACGGTGATTGGTTGTTCAGAGCAGGCGGTCTCGGTGAAACTCATCCGCAACATCCCACAAACGAGCCCACTAAATCACCGAAAAACAAGGAAATAGCCTAGGCTAGAAATGTATTCCTATCAAATAGTTATGGACAGTGCAGTTAGCAGAATACACGCATGATGACAAGTTTGTGCAGACCACAATAATGACGTTGTATATGCAAGTTAAAGAGAGAGAGCAAACAATAAAAATATGTAAATATCATTAAATCAAGGAGGCAATTAAAAGCACCCTGCAAACTATTATCCAATGAGCATATTTCCAGCACTTAAACACTTTCAATAACAGCCCATACCGCCGTTCAAGTCCCCCTATCATGATGAATGAAAGTGAAGACAAGGTTAAACGCAAGTGACACCCAACTGGTACATGGTGCCTCTCAAAAAGCTGCCTCAGACCGGTCTCCATTAAAATAAGCGAATCATGGGTAGATCCAGGCCACTTTGCAACAACATCAAGAATGTTAAAAGTTGCATCAAAAACAATCTGCGTGTTGATGGAATGTACTTTCTTTCTATTGACGAACACGTCCTCATCTTTTGATGGCGCAATTATTTTTATGTGC
>NW_011359125.1:671072-726780 GCF_000735185.1 Notothenia coriiceps | reverse complement strand
AGCAATTTGTAGTTGGATATATGGATCAGTGGTTTATATCCACAGCATTCAAGTACTAGAATATCCCTTAATCAGTATTAGAACACTGCTTTTAAAAAAAACTATTTAAATAGCCTGGTAAAGTGGCAGACTTTAAATGCCAAATGTTGAAGAAAGAACAAAAAGCAAGACCTAAACATTAACATAACTGACTGGTAAAATGTGTTCAAAAACTTAAATAACTCAATTAGAATAGATTTTACAATAGGTATTTCTGGCAGGCTGTCTAAAGGTAGGGCATGTAAGTTTGAGAAACCGGCTCGAGATCGCTATAATTTGAATTAATAGCACAACCGGAAAAATCTGCCACTTCCAGTTCCAGAGCCCCTCTCCAACACACAACGAACGCGCCACATGACCAATGAGGGCCACGGATTAAGTTTGTGCACATGATGGAAGGCTGACAGGCAGGTAGGCCATCCAGTTACTTTAGCCGGGCCGGCTAAAATGATTGGTCGTGCTTTTTACAGCGCTACGGCTTCCACAGATGACATTTTGTTATGAATTCTTTGTCAAAGCACTTTAGATATTCATTGCTATCGGGATGTTAAGAGCATTCCATGGAATATAACAAAAAGTGTATCTCGAGCCGGTTTCTCAAAGTTACATACCCTACCTTTAACATCTGCACTGACCAAAGCTCTTAATCATAAACTTTGTGATCAAGATATTGAAGTAGACAGGAGGCGTGGCAAACATAACGAGAACTTCTGCCTGTTTGCTCGGAGACATTTTGATTACAATAAAATGCCTTTCTACCACTAAAATAATGCATGTTGTTCAGTTTGTGAAATGTATACTTTTTTCTTTCTTTTTATTAAACACAAAACTACTTATTACAAATGATAAAAACCTGTTCTTCATTGTTAAATGCATTCGTTTATACATTAAGTCTGAGTAATAAGGGGCGTAAACGGCCTTCACTGGGGAATAAATATACAGTTTAATTTCCCCCTTAAAGACCCAATGGAGCAAGAAAATACTTTTTCCAATTCTGATGACAACGCAGCCAACGCAGAAACAAAGACGCAAACAAAAAGTAGTCATTTCCAGAAAAAGAATACAACTATAATTACCCTGTGCTTAACCCATGGTTTGTGTTTGTAGCAAGTGTGAAATGACTGTAAGTCCAGGGCGAATGAATGTTGTCTCCAGCTAATGAGGGTCATAACCCAGGGCTGCACATGGTGTGAAAATTGGACAATTACGAGGTTCCATTTGCCTCCGATCCATTGTTGTTAGTTGACAAACATTGTAATTTATGAAGCCTCGAAAAGTCTCCACTCTCCACACAAACACTAACTGATTGTATTATTATTTAGGATGCAATCGCTATAACTTTCTATAGATTGAATACAATTCTAAATAAACAGCCTTTACACAAACTTTTCATGTGTATTTGTTAAAAAAGGTTGTGATTGGGTTTCTTAGGGCCTTGTAATGTTGTGAGGTTAACTTAAACAAACACTATACACACGTTTCACACAGATATTGCACCATCTTCCAAAATTGTCCGGTTTTTAAAGGAGGTAATTATAAATCATTTAACATCCACAAAGTGTTACGCCAGGATCAAGGCTTTTCAAAGGCATGTAATGAGGGGAAACGTATGGCAGTGCTCATTGGATTACAGGTTTCTTCATCTCCATTTGAATGCATCCCTTCGCTTTGTGCCTCTATCTTTACCTGTCTACAATTTACTCTGAACTACTGTGTCACCCCTCTGCTGTTAGAAGAACTACAACTGCACTAACAAAGTGGGAATGACATTCAAACATATCTCACGCTGATTTCGTTTCACAGTTGATTTTTATCTCACAGACAACCAATTAGAGTTGTTAAAATGGGAAGCGGTGTCGAGGAGTCACAGAAGACACCCATCGAGCAATGGAGGGGGGGGAAAACCAGCTGAGAGACACGCACGCTGATGAGGAGGAGGAGGTGACAGAGAGTGATGTTATGCTGAATGACTCTGCCTCTAAAAATAACGCAGCATCGGTTGTTTTGGAGCAATTTGGATTCACGAGACAGCCGGAGTCACCGTCTACGACATTGTGTAAAAAAAACTAAATGTCAGTCAGACGAGGGACTTATTTTGACTCCTTAAATAAGACCAGGGAGCAATACAGAGTAGAAAAGGTTGTAACTTGGCTTTGATTTTGTTTTAAAGAGTGACTTATTCACTACTTCAGACGTAACACCACTGTTGAGAAATAACAATACTATTTGCTATATATATACTTTGTGTTACAACTGGATGATACTTAAAGTGGACCTATCTTGCCATATTTGAATAATATAGTACCTATATAAAGGCATATTTATACTTTTTATTTTTCAAAATACCAAACAGATCATGCATTTTAGCCATTCCTCATTTCGCTCAATTTAACAATGGGCTGATTCTGTGAGAACAGCACCATCTACAGGCCTGGCATATGTACTACAGCGTCTCCAGCGCTTTCAAACGGCAATGTCCGTGGCTGTCTCCTCCTGATTGGTGGAGTTAGACCAATAGCCGTAGCGCCACTTCTGTGACGTCACAGAATTGTTCAAATCTGGATCAGTCTGTATCAGATCCGTTGCAGCCCCTTTTTAAGAGATTTGGGTATGGAGGAAAATAGAGAGGGTTGTGTTCCCTGGAACACCGGGGACACATATTCATGTATAAAAGACGTACAAAAGTGCATTTTGCATGATAGGTCACCTTTAAATACTTGATTATGTCCGCTTCTTACATCATAATGCTGCTACTTAATATTAACCATAATGTGTACTTATATTTTAAACAATGCGTGCTTGCCTCTTTATTTATCTTTGTTTATTATGATGTAGTATGTCCCTTTCCAGTGACAAAGCAAATGTCCCCTGCTGTGGAACAAATAAAGGATTTCTTATTCTGATTTGTAATTATTATAAATTGTTCATATTGCTAAATCTTATATATATATCTAATATACTGCTATGTCTCTTGTCCCCACGGTTGTGATATTGTAGCTACTGATTACTCAAGGGCCCTAGATTCAAAGAAACAATATGAACTGACCTGATCAGAAATGACTCTTTATCTAACCACCAGGTAGTGAAAGACAAGCATAGGTGCTCTGGAGGATCTAAATGGGGGTCAGGACACCGATATGGGGAGGAATCAGCACCGACACTCTCACTGTTAATATTAAATAAGCGGGGACAGGGTAGAGTGCTCTTTTACTACGGTACAAAGGACGGAGGACACCTCGGGCTTTTTTGACCTTACAGAGCATCGCTGCTGGAGCGTTTCAGCTGCCTGGCATTTGCAGATGGCAAGAAACACACTCACACACGTGCACCCGCATGCTCATCGTGGAGTGTATAATGCAACTCCCCTACACTGTATCTTAATTTAATCTACACCTACATGCATGCGCTAACACATCGGAACTTGAGGCAATCCCCCTCCACTGTATCTTAATTTGATCTACACTCAACTTGGAACCTTTGTCTACGCTTGTGCACACACTGGGATTAACAGGCAAAACACACACAAAGAGTGAAAATGTGGAATAAACATAAACAATGTCCTTCACACATACACAGGCTGGAGGGAGCACACACGTGTCCACTCTCAGAGCTGCTCCCGTACACCTCCAGCAGAAGAAGAATCCTGAATAATGTCTTTGTCTAAATGAGCTCTATAATAACAAATATTTCCCTAACCGCTGTCGTTTGACTCATCACTGTAACGCAGTGTGGGCCTCATCAATTGTTTGCAAAAAACAATTGTATTCTGCACCGATGCACCCCTCACTTCATTACTGCAGCCATTATTCGGCGGTCCTAATGGTGGTTGCGGTGCATGCATGTGTGAAAACGTGCATGTGTGTGTACATTGCGGGAAAAGACAAAGTACCCCTGTGTGGAGGTCTTTGTTGAAGGGGTTACTGCTCGGGATGGTGAGGGTGAGTGGCTGACAGAAACTGATTGCATGTAATGAGATACTAGAAATTACATTATAGGAAAAAGGGACTGTTGGTCAATACATACACCAATTAGATTAAACATGAACAATAAAAGGTGTTCACTCTGACATGTTTAAATGAGAAATTGATTTGAGATGAAGGATACAACTGAAATTAGATAATCTAATTAGTCTATAAGTGGGACTGAATTAGCGACATATTCTGGCCGTTTATGTTGCTGGCTACATTTGAAGCTGATAATCAGTAATGGGCTGCAGGAACTTTTCTCATAACTATCTCCAGAGCTGTATGGGCACATCCGCCCTTTAAGTGGCTGATGATGATCGGCCTGCTGCTGCATGGCCTGTCCTGATACGCAGCTCTGATTTCATTGGGTAGAAACTGGCTCGTTTGTGTCATGTTAGCCACCTGCTATCCTGAGAGTGGCTCTGCATTGTACTGCGTTCCATCTGGTAGCAGGACTTAAGGTGACATTTAGTTTGTTGTGCAAAGTGTCATGTATTCGCTGTCAGCGTCAACCGAGAAGAATTGGGGGTTTTGAAGAGGTGTCACTCTCCACCCGACTCTAAACACTTCATGTGTTTTCTCACTTTGAATATTAGTCAAAAGCGTTGATGTTATATCGATTGCATCATCCAAGAGATGAACTTTGGAATACATTTTAATAGGTTTTCATTTTTATTATTTTTTCAACACAACTAACAACGTTCAGTTTTATTGGCTGCAATAAAAAAATGGCCCTGACTTTAAAGATGTAACGGGTATACATCCTTGTGCAAATTATTCTTTTATGTTAGGTGTTAAGAAGACACATTCATGAAAACTGAATATAGGTTGGCCTGCAAAAGTATAGTTTGTATCGAGAACATGGTATAAAAATAACAAATCTACATGTAATCGTGTGTAAAAGCTACGGATTATGTAAATGTACATTTTCTAACATTCTTCTGCCCGCATGCTAATGCAACATGTGATTGACCTACAGCTCATGATGCCTCTAATGTGTATTAATTATGTGAAATGTTTTTCCATTTGAGACATGTGAAGGCAGTAAACACATTTTCCCAAACATAAATTAAGGCTACCAGCTCGTTTTATACCAATTCATTTTTGATGGACTCCCATTTACGAAAAAAATTATGTTAAGTGACAATTAAAAAAAACCTGACTTTGTTTGAGATTCACCATGTGAAGTTTATGACTACTAGTTTGGCTATAGAGGGATGTTTTCCCCGTTTTACTGAGGAAGACTAGCTGGTAAGAATGGCTGAAACAATCCAAAATGAAACATATATCCAATTAAACTTGAGAAATGAGGAAGGACATGCATGTTAGACTTTAAGAATACAGACACAATGTTGTTGTTTTTGTAAGAAAGAGAATATTAACAGAACTTTTGTTTGTTAAGTAGGAAAACTCCCATGGACGACTTTAAGAGCATCATGACTACTGTGACTATTGCTGACTAAACTGTTAGAATCAGTACGGCATGTCCAGAATGTGACTAAACTTTAAATGTTTTCTATGAAGGAGCATCAGATGTATTTTAAATATGGTGTGAAATGTGTAACAACACGTAGAGATGACACAATCTGAACACAGTGAGTTCAGGAAGTGTTCTTGAGACGGATAGAGAGAGAGGGGAAGCTGAGGGCATGGTGTGAGAGTGTGTGCGTGTGCGTGTGCGTGTGCGCATTCCCGTTTGCCAGTGACCCCTCTGTATCTCTTACTGCATTAGTGGTATTAAAAACATCAGTTCATTCTGCTTACAACTGGGAAAGCAGGCGGCTGAGTGGAGATGGTCCTCCCACACCAGGGGAATCCACCGCATCAGCAGAAATTCTGCTGGAGGTGGCCAATAACGCCAACTGATGGTTTTCTGTTTTTATTTTAATACCACAACATCCAATTGCCACATCGGAAGGAAGGGCGCTGCTTTAAGTGATCAGAAATCGATGCTCATGAACTGTGACCTCACAATCTATAAATCCCATTATATCATTTAAACAAAAGGGTTACTGAGAGTCAGGGTTCAAATACAAATCCACTTAATTTTTTTTTAATGTGTATACTTCTTTGTTGTGTCTCTCTGACTTCCTTATGACCGCAATCCATCACTAAAGAAATGAATTGCTGTGGCAACACATTCATAATCAAACTGACAGATGCACTGGTCCAGTTTGTAACATTTTTGGTAGAGAGTAAAAAAACTCCCCAAAGTCTCTATCTTTCATTATGATGTATTGTAAATGGTATTATTGCCATGTTATATCATTTTGTTTTATTTTCTATATGATCTACTGTTAATACCTGAACCAATATTCAGGTGTGTTAAGTAAAAGTATCACAAACAACATATAACAGCCTCCAATGAGTGACTGTCTCGCTTTTCAAAATGGCTACCTTTAAAATAGCCCCAAGCGTTTCATCATGGCACTATCCGAACTGATTACTGGCCCGGTGGCAGTCATCTGTTATGATTGACATTACCTCAAGTCAGTACATTTCTGTTGAAGCATTAATAGTTTTTCTCTTATTTTACCTCAATGGTGCAGATCAGAACTTTTGAAAAAGCATGGTGAACTGAAACCATAACGTTGTGTGGAACTAGAATAGGGTTATATTTGGAAATGTAACTGTGCGTGTGCGTGTGTGTGTGTGTGTGTGTGTGTGTAAACACGTGTACTCACAGCTGGCACTGGTCTCCTTTGATGCCCTTGGTGGTGCAGAAGCACTTGCCAGTTAACACCTGGCACACGTTTGCATGACCATTACACTTACAGGCTGAAAAGATGGAGAAGAAGAGAGGGGAGAGAAAGAAGGAATATCAGTATCAAACAAAAAAAACGCAGCTCTAACATCAGTTTAAAAGCTTGGAGCTCAGGATCTCCTGAGGGCACAATAAAGCATAACATCTCCACAACAGTTGTCTTTCCTTCACTCTAAAGCACATTGCTAGGAGTTTCCCATTGTTTGCAGTGTTTGTGCTAAGCTAGGCTACTTAAATCTCTTCGGCTGTACTGAACGGGCAGAGATGAAATTGACATTGATCTTTGTAAGATGGTAAACAAGTGTATTTCCCAAAAGATTGCCTCAGCTTCAAAGATCTGAGAAGTGACGGAGAAAATATGCCCCCCCGCTAGATAGGACATCAGGATACCCGCGGGGCATTGTGTGAGAGTGTGTGTGGAATATAAACAGTGAAGCAATAGACGTGTGAATTCGCTCCTTAAGTGCTTCTAGTTTGGCAGCCTTTCAGGTTTGCATTTGCAGGACAAAAAAAAAAACATTGACTCATTCCTTTCAGTTGACCGAGATGAAAACGACTGAGAAGGTGTATTACAAGAGGGTCAGCGGACATAGTGCTTCTTACGCATCTCACAAGAACGTACATATGAATATTTGAGGTGACAGCACTGCTTTTAACTGTGTCATAGCACTTTGTCCAACACTTGTTGTTATTGACAGCGTGTCATACAGGGATTTCGTTGTACTTTGTGCGAGTCACACTGGATAGCAGGGTTCACTAAAGGCCCACTGTGCATAAAACACACATTAAATATGCAATGGATCCCTGTCACATTAAAACATGGATCAATTGGCATGCAGTAATGATTGTCCTCAGGCTCCGAAAGTATAAGAGAATATTCCCTTCACTGATGCTCACCTGTGCAGTTTCACTGTACAGGTTACAGCCTGTGCATTAACAGATGGTATCTGAAACCATAAAGCTCCGAGGTGTGCGTGCGTTGCTCACAGTCAATTCAAACAATAGCCTCCATGTAATTTCTCAGGAATGCTTTTCATGTCTCATAAGGGACAAGCGTGGGTAAGTCTCCTCTCAAATAGGAATCTCTACCAGTCTTTTTTCAATCTCAAATGTATCCAGTGACGCCCATGAACATGCAGTCATTTTTATATTTAGTTGAATGCATGTTCCTATGCTACAACCTAATGTTTACACCCATTCTCCGTGTTGAGTTCAGCAAACGTTATGTGCCGTTGCTCGGAAAATGAGAACGGCTGTATAAATGATGGGCTGCCATGCAATTTATTCAGCAATGAGCAGGAGAGACAGATAATAAATCTGCATCATGAGCGGTTTAAAAAACCTAATCAAAACAGTTTTTGACGAGAGACAGAAACCTGAGCAACATAACCTGAGAACCGGGAAAAAATGAAGTATGTGCAGATGTGTTGGAATATTCATTAGGCCTTTATGATATCAAAACAATCTCCTGTACGTGTGTCAAACCCATAAACCGAACATCCTAAAAGAAGATAGATGACGCATTCTTTTTTCAACAAAGCATGGATTTAGGGGATGTGACCTTCAGCGTACCACATCTGCTCCATGCTCACTCTAATGTCAGAAAGTCACAGTTAATCTTGACATTTCACCGTCTTTAGTGAGAGTGGTTATTTTCAGCTGAGGTACTACAGCAAAAATAAACCATCAGAGACCAGATGTCTGTTTTTCCTTTGGTTGTTTTTCTGTTAATGAAACCACCATATGGAGGAATATTCCCATTAATCAAACAGGACAGAGAAACTGTCACCAATTTGTATCCACACAACAGTGCCCTCTGTTGGTTAAGATGCTGTATTACTGTGTGTTTATTTATTTAGAATTCAATGAGTAGCGAAGATTCCTCTAGGAGTTTAATTACCATTCGCAAACAGCAGGTCTATTCTAAATACAATTAAATAGTGAACGTAATTAGTGTTTGCTTAAACTTAATGTAGATTGTTAACTAAAATAAAATATATGCAGGTGATTGTGAAAAGATGAAGGCGGTCAGATGTTAACCACATCAGTTGACTGCTTCACCAAAACGATAACAAGTAAATCCGTTAAGTCTCCTGTGAGCAGAATGACTCATTTCTGTGGCGATGCGGCACTCACCCTGGCATTTGCCGCCATTGGTCGGGTCTCCATGGTAACCAGGCATGCAGGTCTGGCAGTGAGGACCGGTGGTGAGGTTACGGCACTGTTCACACACACTGCCGTTCACACAATTGCTGTGGCCATTGCACTGGCATGCTGAGAAAGAAACAGAGCGAATGTTGAAAATGCAACTGCAAGGTCTTCTCTGACTTCCTGCATCTTTAACTACATATTTAAGAAAAGTTCCAGATGTTAACATATTGAATAACTTGTGAATATTACAGCTGTATTTGTCATGCTGGGGGGTAGAAGACAAGCTAACACAAGGTGGAACTAGCACTTTTTTTATTATTAGAGACAAAAAAAATGAGTAATTTCTTCCTACATGCTCGCAGTCACAATCTCAATGTGTCTGCGAGTCCCATTGGACCCTGTTGAGTCAATTCTGAGTCATTTGTGTAACACAATCTTTTTTTGCCCTGTAGCTAATAGTCAGCTAGGATTTTGACACCATCCCAACAGAACTTACACTTAGGGTTGTTGTTGTTATGCTTCCTGGAAAAGCGACAAACCCATTAGAGCTGTCAGTAGCTTGTGTCTGCCATGTCATAATAATTACTATTTAATCTGATTTTATTTTTATTTTTTTAATGGCAGCCACTTTTAATGAACTATGTGTCCAATTGGAAATATAAATGAAAGTACTCTAATGGTGTGGTAAACAAACGTCAAAATAATAAAAAGTGTTATTCTATGCAAGATTGATTCGTAGACTAACATACTTTAATACTAAACTAGTTTGTATTGAATGTTCTCCGACAGTAAAAATGGATTTTTACAAATAATTCCAACTTTGAGAATGAAAAGGAAAACTAAGAGACCTAAAGGATTAAACCTTAAATAAGAAAAATCACCTCAACCCCTTAACATGTAACCACTGAGCATCTCATATTCTCAAATTACAACTAGCTGTGAGCATATCATGACATGACGTGGCTGTATGGTCTTGGGCTTAATGACAGCATTAAATGCCGCACTAGCATAAGGTTGCATCAAGTCCTCAGGGAGGGATAAGTTGCATAGGGAAGTTGTAACAAGAATCCTTCATAAGAACAACCTCTCAAGTAGATAAAGTAATGATGCATGATCTGTAATTTCAGTAAGACAGACAGGAAGTGGATCATTTACCGGGGCAGTGGATGAAGGCCCACTCGAAGCCTTTGTCTTTGGGGCAGACGCCCGGCTCCAGGACCATGTCCGAGGGCTGGACCTGCTGTCCCTGCTTCGCCGGTCTCTTCAGCGGCCCACGGTAAGAGCCCTCCGTGCAGAGACCCTTCCCCGTGCTGCTGGGGTCTCCGCACCACCCGCACTCAGGCTGCTCCAAACATTGGGAACATGTCCGCAGGCCGGAGCAGTTCTGGGCTGAAGGAGAGGGAGGGGGGTGAGACACTTGTGATATATTTCTTTGAAAAACTACGGTTGCATCCAAAATCTTTTGCTTTGTTTATATTGCTTTGTTATTAGGGACGTAATTCTTTCTTTCTATATTGATTTTTTAGCTGCATTTGTCAATTGCATTTCATTTTATCATTCAATTAGCCCAGTAGTCACCTTGAAACAAACCGCAGAATGCAAATTGTAACAAAAAGGTCCAATGTGGTTTCAGGTTTTATTTGCTTAGATTTCAGCCTTTTAACAGACAAATTCAGTCATTTCTTAGCCTTGAACAGGACATACAGATTAAGGAACATTAACGTACTTTGCACTGAAAACACAGGCTGGTCGCTATCCAGCGAGCTGTCAGGTTTAAGAGCACGTAAGAAGACAAGAGATGAACATTTAACAGTCGATAGAGAGGGGGGAAAGCCATAGCAGGAGATAGAAAATGTGTCTACAAGCCAAGGCCAGTGAGAAAAGTTTGAGCAAAGTTCAATAAAAGGATTAAATGTGATGTGTGAAGTGGCACCTCGCTGTTTTGTCAGTTTGGGGACGAACTTTCAAGCCACTTAATTGCTTGACAAGTTTCAGCGCCGCCACTTGCCTGCCAGACAGACTCTTCAGGGTGGGGAGAAATGCCACTACTATTTTAAAGGAGACAAACATTGAGTGCTTTTACCTCAGTTTATGTCAAACAAATCTACAGCGATTCTGCTAATGGATGTGAAACCATGACAACGGCAGAACAATCAGTACAAAGTAAGGCCATTTAAGTCTGTTTTGACGACATGACGCAAGTGGCAGATTTCTCACTAACACACCATTCGGAGAAGAGAAGCAGCTGGATGAGGACTTTTGTCTGGCCATAACACAAACGCATGATCACATACGAAATCTGCCATTAAAACAAAACAGACATTTTCCACATGAATTTCGACAGATAAACCAATACGTGTGAACACGAGCAAACTAAATCTGATGCCTGGAGCCGTTACGTGAATTCAATGATGATTATGACTAGCTCTGTAAGGCAAAGTCACTGTATCGAGTGTTAACAGCTTTTCCCAGAACAAATAAAGCTTGTACTCAATAGATTGTCCTGAGAAGACTTTATTTATTTATGGAAGCTTTCAAGTGTATTTTAAAATGCACGCAAATTGAACTTGTTTGATGTTGCTTGTGAGGTAAGACACTACAGAGATTATTCAAAATGAAAGCATCACCATTTCGATATCCGTCTTTTTCTGTGTTTAACGCGGCTGCAATATCTTCACGAGTAAGTGGATTTACTATATGAAAACATCTTTTTAATGTCAGTTTACTGTTTTACTCTCCCTACTGCTCTATTCAATTTAAGAAAATGGTTCCTCCATTACGACAGTGTTCTGCACAGAGCAGCATTAAGACCAGTAACTCTTAAAATATGTAGAAATCCAATTTTCATGGAACTTAAGCATTGTGAGCATTTTAATGGCAGAGATGCTGAATGATCATTGCCTGAAATTTCTAATGGCATATTTTGCTTTAAAATAAATTATACTAAACTATTAAAAAAAAAGGCTTTGGGTACAACTAATTACTTTATTTAGAAAGAGAAAATATGCAGATTGTTTTTGCTTTATTAATCGATTCATTATCTTTCCTTCTATTTAATAACAGAACATTTGAATTACAAATTATTTATTCCCAGAGGTAATAATCATAAAAAAGTTAGTTTCTCGCAAACAAGGAAAGATCCATTTTACCGTCATATATGTTACATAAAGCAGTAAATACCCACATTTGAATTGAAAGTGGACCTATCATGCTATATTTGAATAATATATTGTAGGGCCATACCTATATTAGGTATATTTATACGTTTTATTTTTCAAAATAGCAAACAGATCATGCATTTGATCCATTCCTCATTTCGCTCAATTTAACACTGCCTTTCATGCTCGGATTCAGTGAGAACAGCACCATCAGGTGGCCTGAAATATGTACTACAGCGTCTCCAGCGCTTTCGAACGGCAATGTCCGTGGCTGTCTCCTCCTGATTGGTGGAGTTGGCCCAATAGCCGTAGCGCCACCGTCCTGACGTCAGAAAAGTGTTCAAATCTGGATCAGTCTGTATCAGATCCGTTGAACCCCCTTTTTAAGAGATTTGGGTATGGAGGAAAATAGAGAGGGTTGTGTTTTCTGACACTTGGTGAGTTCCCTGACACACCGGGGACACATATTCATGTATAAAAGACGTACAAAGGTGCATTTTGCATGATAGGTCCCCTTTNTGTGCCTTGGCAGTCTCTGTTTCTGACACTTGGTGAGTTCCCTGACACACCGGGGACACATATTCATGTATAAAAGACGTACAAAGGTGCATTTTGCATGATAGGTCCCCTTTAAATGTTTGCCTCTATTGCTTAAAGTAATACAAAAAAGTTTACTTTACTAGAATACACCCAGTCAGGGACATTGATGTGGAAGAACAGGCTGGTCCTAATATTAACGATCAAATCAAGCACGGAGGAATATGCTTTGAAAACATCAAAAGTCAACTTGACCTTGCATTTTTAAAAGTCTGTCTGTAAAGTAAGTGCAGCTCAAGGAGATGCACTCTTGTTGATGAAACAGAGGGCGTGTTCATACTGTGGCACAGAGATGTTGATGTGTTTGATCTGGCAAGATATTTCTACACTGACGCTAAAGAGATTTTTGGATCACTACTTACCTGACAGGTAGAGATCACTAGAACTGCTGTTAAAGAACATAACAAGAGTCCTTCCCCATACAAAAACAACAAACCAACAACTTTTAGAAACTCACACATAACTTCCTGTGCAATGTCAAATCTGCAAAAATTGCCTTTTTTTCTGAGAAAAAATGCATTTCTCACACTCAGCATTTGTTATGATACTACAGGGCTTTTTATCACAAGGTTGAGTTTTTAAGTGCATGTATTCGGTCTGCTCAGCATAAAGAAAGCCTCTTGATGCACTGGAAATGAGGAGTAAAGAAGTAAAGTAGGTGAGGTCATTCAATACTTAAGTGGTGATTGAAAAGAGTTAATGTGGAGGAGCAAAGTCAGACAGAGGAAGCTGAAAGAGAATAAAAGAAAACAGAGAACATGTATAGGATACCCTTCTCTGTCCTTCACGCCATAAGGGACACATTCCTCAAGACAAATATCCACCCTGTTCAGAAACGGGGTTACCTAACACCATCTGACGCAAATGAATTGGAGACTGCACCCTTCAGCTCCCTAAATGTGTTACTCGCTAAACCGGTCAGAGATGTTTTTACGATCCGACAGAACCAAGGCTATAATTCAAACATCACACAGTCGAGCCGCGCCGACCTTCAGGTGAGGGAACTCTCTAAACAACTTGACAATGTGACGGGGAAATACTGTTAACAGGGTACCTCTGAATGTGTCCAGTACTTATTTAATTTGACTTTTTATATGATGACAAATAAAGAATACCAAGCAAAGAGAGCAGATGTGTTTTGTTGGTTCATGTTTGAATTTAAGCCTGTTTGACTCTATCCATCCAACCCTAGTGGGTAGGGCTGTCCCGAATACCATTTTTCGGGCTCCGGATATTCGGTAGTGATCAGCAGCGAATATTCGTTCCGCGCGGGGAAGGAGAGTTAGCGCAGTTGACAGGAAGTTGTTGTTGCTATGGAAACAACGTGACGGAGATGAATGGAGAAAAAGTCATATCTACATATAAAGACGGAGAAAGTCAACGATAACGTTTATGGTTAAGTGTTAGCCCCCCCCGAAGAGGCACAAGCTCTTACATTGATGTTGGAGATTTCAATAAATTCAAGAAAAGAAAAGACGAAACGAAATTGAAACCCGAATAGTACTCCAACGAACGAATATTCGGATATTCCGGTACAGCCCTACTGGTAGGTAATCCCTTTTTCTATCATTTTAATTATTTGTCTTGCGAGTATAGCACCTTATAATTTGGGTTTAATAAAGAGGTCAAATTAAGTTGTTATTATTTTTGTTATCCCCAGTGGTGCTTTTATACAAATGGTATGTACTTGTACAGAATATTTAAGGATCAAATGGCTTCGAATTGATTTTTTAAAATTCTGATTCCCTTTTCTTTTCTAACCAACAGACATTTAGTCTAGTATTTTCCATCTGGAATACATTTTTAATCTATAGTCTGCATCATAGTTCATCTTTGAAAGGTTTATTTAATTAAGATACAGCCTGAAAAGGGAACACTTTCATTCTGATGTTTATTACTGTTCATTCAAAAAAGGGCATTGGCTAAATAGCATTTTTCAGCGCAGGGCTCGACTAAATTGCGACAGCTCCTTAGTTGTTCCCTGGGTAAATGTATCCCCTGATTCTTCTCCAAAAACTACAATAACATTCACATCAACATTACTGTATTTGCAGCCATTGCCATTATGCTTCTGTTTTCATTCACAGTGTTAACATATTTGTAGGCTTCTCTAAAACTGTCCATAAACCACTTAAAGTCAGCTAATGGTAAAGGTCCCATCTGCAGCATGGTCAACCGGGAAATCTTAAGAGTTGCGTTGACGATATGTGAGAGTAATTGGCCATTACAAAGCAAAGCAAAACAAAAAGCTTCCATAGCCAATCACAGGAAATCACATACAAACACCTCCCGCTTTAAGCGGTTTTCCCCCCTTAAGCTCCTTTCTGGCAGTGATGAATATCGACTGCTTACAGAAGCCAATCTGGTGAAGCTTATTGCACCTTAATGCTGGACTCTGGGCTTTAAAGACACCTCATTTAGATGAAGTTCAGTAAAAGACACTTACCCAAACAGTCTCGAGTCTGCCACTCCAGACACTGTCCGTAGGGGAAAGAGACGACGTAGGCGGTGGAGTCCAAACAGCGCTGGGCATTTCCGCACCACATGCACTCCATGGCCTGGTTGGTGCAGTTAGCACAGCTGGTGTGCAGCGAGCACGGCTTCTTACAGGCTGGACGGCTGCTCTGGTTGGGGTTTCCTGGACAGCAAAGGACGAGACAGAAAAAAAAACATGACAAAGACTCTTTCTCCAAAAGCTTTATAGTCATATGAACAAGAGCATGTGTTGTTATTGAATAACAGCCATGCAAAAAATATTCAAAAAGAGAAGAGATGCTTTATGCCAGACTATAGCTAAAATCTTAAATCCCAGGCTACTTATATTCTATTTTAATTAAAGGGGACCTATCATGCAAAATACACTTTTGTACGTCTTTTATACATGAATATGTGTCCCCGGTGTGTCAGGGAACTCACCAAGTGTCAGAAAACACAACCCTCTCTCTTTTCCTCCATACCCAAATCTCTAAAAACGGGGCTGGAACGGATCTGATTATTATTTGAATTTTTCTGACGTCAGAAAAGGGGTGCTCCGCCTATATGGGCAACTCTCCACCTATCAGGGGAATGAGAGACCGCTCGAAAGCACTGGAGACGCTGTAGTACATATGCCAGGCCTGTAAGTGGCACTGTAGTCTGCCACAAAAGCAGCGAAGAAGACTTCTCACAGAAGCAGCCTTTGCAAAAACAGGGCTGGAAAAGAGCAAATAGAGCGAAATGAGGCATGGCTAAAATCCATGATCTGTTTGGTATTTTGAAAAAAATACTTCACAGACATGTTTTATATAGGTATGGCCCTACAATATATGTTTCAAATATAGCATGATAGTTCCACTTTAATTACTTGCTATTTTATCAGTTTTATTGTGTTGCACTGTTGGAGGAGACTGTGACCTAAGATTTTCCTTGTCATAACTACACTGTAGCTACCACATGACAATAAAAGCCTTGAACCTACTTCAATAATGCTAAATAAATTAAACGTAACATTAAATAAAATAAAACAGCGAGGGAAGGGGGGAATTGACATAACTGTGCAAGAAAGTTGCAAGAAAAATAAAAATATATATTTTATCAATTATATTGAGATAATCCCAAATGTGAATTTAAATATTGTACAATACAATAAATAGTGCATACGGAAATAATGTATAAATATGACAATATACCCATGTCATATTACAAACAGATCACATATTTATGAAATATTTGCGCGTCTTACCGGTAGCTTTTTCACAGATGAGGCCGTGGGCGGTGGCCGTGCAGGGATTGGCTCTCAGGCCGGACACCTGGGTCTCCTCCAGGTAGGCACAGAACCCAGAGTCACTGGGCTCTCCGGGCAGCCATCGCAGGCTGCTGTTAGTGAAGGGGGACATGTCCTCCCAGCCCCAGTACGACACGTTGATCTTCCTCAGGCCCACCCAGGGAGAAAGCCGCTGTGGGGACACGGCAAAATACTAAAAACCCAGAGCAACCGGATGTTAAAATGCAAGATAAAACAAATCCAAACTCTGCCTCTGTTCCACCATGCTAGGGAATAAATGTCTGACAAATGTACACCTGGGAATCAAAAATGCCATTAAAAGTCTACTGAAAATAATTACACACGTATAATTTCTTATTTGCCTTCAGGATTCAACTTGTAATGTAATGGGAAATGAGATGTCAAGGCTCTATTTGGAACAAACATGTGTATCTAAATCCAGCAGACTGACAACAAACGATGTTCTCATGAATACAGCAGGCATGACCAAACTAAAATCATCAGTCCACTTCACAATTTTCTTCCGGTGCCAGGCGATGTGAAGCTGTGGTGAGATGAGGAGAGAGAGTGTTTGCCCAAAAGCATCATTTCCATTAAAGAGGAAGAGTCTTACATTCTGATGTTGTCAGGACAGTTTTTTTCTTGTATAAACAAATCATTATTTATGAGTCATATTTTATGAGCAATTTTCAGTACAGTAAACCCAAGCAGAAAANTTTCAGAGCGCATCAAGTTTAAAATACCATCTACAAGCTGATGCTGACAGCCCCGCTCCTGCCGTCCGCTTGCGGCAGAGGCAGACCACACTTCCACGCTCACCGGCAGGCACCCACTGCATTGGGAGGACTGGGAGGGTGTGTGTATGTGTGGCCCGAGCGAGCGAGAGAGAGACCTTACGTGTATTGTTGTTGTTAGCATCTGGTGCTAGCTAGCTGGGCTAACGGATATAAGGAGCTGTTTAAATTAAAACAGAGGAGCGACATTTCGCCGACAACTGCGCCGAGCACTTGACTTTATGCAGGCAGCCAGGCAGCGGGACAGTGTAAAAAAAAAAAGTCCACACACACACACACACACACACACACACACACACACACACACACACACACACACACACACACACACACACACACACACACACACACACACACACACACACACACACACACAGTATTATATGAGAGAGGTTCCAGGTTGAATTGAGGCAGATTTTTTTTATGTTCAGAGGTTGCTGTGTTTAATATTCATGACAATATTTGTCATTGTTCAAATGATAATAAACATTTGCATAAAGCATAATGTGTCCACTCATATGTTGATAAGAGTATTAAAAACTTGAAAAATATTCCTCTAAGGTACATTTAGAACAGATAAAAAATGTGCGATTAACTATGGACAATCATGCGATTAATCGCGATTAAATATTTTAATCGACTGACAGCCCTAGTTTTTAAGTTTTAAGTTTTAGTTTTTAAGTTTTTAAGTTTTAGTTTTAAAGACCCCCATAGAGCTCAGTTTATAACTCGAACCCTGCCTACAATGTACTAAACGTCATAATAAAACAAACGGGAGCTGGTAGAATGAGAAACAAACAGTTACTTAAAGCTGCGTGACTCACTCAGGTTGTACTCCTGGACGTTGCTGACGTAGCTGTAGATGGGGGAGTAGCCAAAGATGACAAGCATGATGGCCTCGCCCTCGTCTAGTAGCACGCAGTGGGCCGAGTGCCCTTCCACCGCGTAAATCTGAGTCTGTGCACCCCCCGCAGGAGTTCTCCGCTGCCACGTCCGGCTGGGTAAGTTGAACACCCACAGCTCCTCCGTCGCGTTCATCAAACCCGCCTCCAGCTTCCCCCCGAACATGTAGATATCATCCTGAGGAGAAGAGAGGCCTTCAAATAAGCTTAAAGTGATACCTGCTGCTATAAAAGTGGATGGAAGGTTAAAGTGCGTCAAGTCAAAGTCAACTTTATTGTCAATCTTTCAGTTTGTGTTTACAGACAGAAAGATCGAAATACCGTTTCACACAATCCCAAAAACCAAAACAAATATAAAAAATATGTACTTACCTATACACAATCAAAATACACATTTATACATATGCACACATTAAGACCTAAATAAAAGCACAACAATCAATATATACAAAATAAAAGTCACTTCAATATCTTTGAGAATGTACATTAGTGCAAGACTGTCCAGAGAAGCGTTGAAATAAATACTTTTTTTAAAACCAGAACATAATGCTAGAAAATGTTCCTTTTCAAGCCTGTTTTGTCGTAATTCCTTCATCTACTTACTGTTGCGATAAAGAGGAATATTGCACACTGAGAATATGAAATGTTCCCATGGATATATTACAAACATGCAGTGTTTCCCCTATATACGAATAGTGGCGGCGCAGCGCCGCTGCTGAAATATGAGCGCCGCTGCTAGGTGAGGTACCCAAAAAAATAATAATAATAATAAGTGGCGACCCTTTTTCCTTTTTGATTGTTTGTTATGTAGATTTGTAGTATTTGTGTTACTGGCATAGGCGACACAGGCGGTCGCCTAGGGCGCCAGATCTGGGGGGCGCTGCGCTGGTAGCTCTGGGAGGGAAAAAACATTTTGGACGTCGGCACTCATCCAAATGTTCGGCCTTGATGTAACAACATTCATAATTAAGTAAATGTAACACCCTTTTCACCCCGGTTACACGTTTAATTTGCCCTGTACGGTGGGCGCTGTAAGTGATGAAAGTGGGGGATGTTGGCTTATCAGGCGCCCGCAGCTCACAGCCAAAGTGCGAGCGTGGTAGCAAGAGAGCGAGCAAGCGAGAGGGCGCACCGGTACCGGCGCTGTTGTTATTAGAATCTGGTGCTTGCTGCGCTAACGGATATAAGATGTAGATGTTTCTACAACCAGGGTGGAGGAGAGCTCTCCTGTCAGACTGAGAGGCTCAGTGAGGTTAAGGACTCTCTGAGTATTTAGATAGTTAATTTTAGTCTAAGTTATCTCAGTGGGTCTCAAACGTTTTGACCACAAATTATGTAAACACATATTTCCAAGGCACGCCTTTATAATTATTAGGATAAATAAAAACAGGTTTGAAATCATTCCAATGTATACTTAACCAAAAATATCGTTTAAAGTTGGAGAGATACAAAAATATGCATAAATAAATCAATGTTAACGAGGTAAAAATAAGATATGAATGAACAACAAAAATAAAATAAGCTACATTTATTTGTTATTGGCTATGGTAGGTTATTGGTTGTGTTCACATACTTATTTGATTATTAAAATGTAAACCGATCTTTTTCATATGGGCGTTTTAGAGTTGTACCCCCTACATCAGGTCTCTAGTAATTGTGTGCTCAAAGTGCACCAGATTGAAGCATTTTACTGGACCCCCCTAGAGGATGTGACGTCCACCCCCCAATTCAAACATGTTCATACAATACTGAATATATTTGAAGCCATTTTGACGTCTATTACCTATGTCAATACGTTTCTGCAGTGTATTTGTCTTTTGTAGAGATTTTTCATTTATTCTTTACACATAAAATGTCGCCTAAAATCTCACCTAGGGCAGCAAATTGTCTAGAACCGGCCCTGGTACTAGGCCTCAAGAGCCTTTCTTGTGCTGACACATGGCTGACACATAGAAACAAATTGGCGGGGCGCACTTCGCACGCGCACACACTAAAAAATTCCACGCGCTCCGCGCTCACATTATACTGGGCCCACGTGCCTTAGCACCGCTGCTATGACTCCATCCTAGGGGAAACACTGAGTCATGTGTCTAAGCTTTGTTTATAAAAGACATGTAGCTATTTGAAGATGACATTATAATACTGAACAAAAATTCCCAGTATGAGCAAACTTTATTTTCTCTCTTTCGCCTTTCTAATTCTGCCTCCCTCCTACGGACAGTTGTGGTGTTTTTTAAATCCTACTTTACCCAGAGAGGAAGAGGCCTGCGTGTGTTTACCTGGTAGGCAGCGAGAGTGTGGCCGTATCTTGGCACGGGGCCACCACTGACGGGAACGGTGCTCCAGATGCCACTCTCCAGGTTGTAGCTGCAGAGAAAAGCAACAGAACATTACACTCTAATGCATGAACACTTCTGAAACTTATTGAATTACCTGCACAAATGTTGATGTCCCTCCCTCACTTCAAGTACATCTATTTTCATCTCACGATCAGGTGATTTAATCACAAACGGTGGCAATTTAACTCAGTTCTAAGAGGACATGACTCAGCACATACTGTAAGTCAGTTCTTAAGAGCCCTCAAGGAACACTTAATACTCAATTAGGCTAAGTGAATGCAACACCTATACATTCACAAAGCACACCATTGAAACTTTAAATCCGGCACTTAGTGGTTTGGACAAACAGTCCGATGGAATTCTTAAGGAGTCATCACATTTTCCTGCATTTCTCCCTTTAGTTGTTTTTGCTTAGATGTGTATACGATATGCGAGTATTTAAAGGAAGGGCATGTTCAGAACTTAATCTAAGACATGAGCTTTTAAGGAGTACATAAAACTCTACCCAGGCTTTAGTGGAAACGAAAATGATTGAGCAGTCAGGGCAGGTTTTGGTGTTTTTGTTTGTTAAACCCCATTTCACGGTAGACTGGACAAACTAACTAAACACTTCCTATTACCTCCACCAGTGTGATGTTTTCAATTTGGTTTGTTTGTTTGTCAGCTGGATTGAGGTAGAACTACAGGCCCGATTTTAATAGAACACGGTGGAAGGGTGTAGCATGGGCCAAATAAGGACACATTTCATTGTAGTACAGATTCAAGCCATGGGGCAGATGGGTGCAATATTTTTCACCCATTGAAATAGCCCTGACAGAGTTCTGGGTTCCCCTACTTTGGATGTTGCCATTACATGTTTTTTTTTAAACGGATTCTTTGCATGTGGAAAAATAAATATTATGCAACATGACTTACTTGAGAATCATCTGGAAGGAGCTGTAGTTGAACGTGTATCCGCCCACGACCCACATGACCTTTTCCTGCACCACAGCCTTATGGGAAGCTCTGGCGAGTGATGTGCCAAAGGGTTTGACGCTTGGAAGAACCCAGAAGGACTCTGTTGAAGGAACAGTGAGAGCGCAGTCTGGGCCTAAGAGATAGGATGAGGAAAAAACAATGTTACTCGAGATCTCAGCTCAACATTTCTAAAATAAAAACATAAAACTATTTTAAGACCAAGAACTTCTAGCTAAATCTATTTAAGGGATGGGACTTTTCAGAAGTATCCGCCACATATTTTAATTCCTACTCATTCTGAAGAGCAAACATGCCTCTAAACAAAAGCATTACCACTCCTTAACCGAACATGACAGGCAAGGAGGTGTAAATATGTTAAACTGTGTGTGAATGAAGGCCGTGCTGAAAAAGCGCATGCCTCTGCTAATGATACTGTCAACTTTCATCACGTGAAAGCATTTGGTACCCTCCAGCTGGAGGCACATAATAATAATAATAATAATAATAATAACTGTCACGGGGCTTACCGATCAGCATTGTGACACAAAACAACACAGCTGTTCACAATTGTCTGCTAACACAGTCTTCATCTTTTACATAACCATTACAGCAGACATGGGAGGAGCGGCAGCATGGGATGTTGAAAGTATGTTGCACATGAGTCATACAGTAAGTGCGTATTATGAATGTGGGGAAATGACTATAGTTATTATTATAAGTGTGTGAATGCTTAACAGGTGCTGGGACTTCTTATTGTTAGTGTTCCTTTAAATCATTTATTTTTATCGCTAGAAAAACCATCTAAAGAATGTATTGCAGTTAGGATGTATACAAATCAGATTCAGAATATTATATCTATCACGGGGGAATTGTGTAACATAAACATGTGCTCAATTTCAGAATAAAATAAATGTAGAATATAAATATTGAGTTAGAATGTGCAATAGAAAACACATATACACATAACATAACATAGGAAGTTAAAGTAAAATGTCTCATAAATGAAATAGAATACAAATATCTATACAAACATAAGAAGTTAGTGTAAAAATGTACACATAGCATTACAACATATAACATGTAAATTACAATATATATATTTGTGAATTAGCCATTTTTTTCAAGCGGTTTGGCTGCTGATAATAAAGTAAATCCTAATACTAGTCCATTCACCATTCCATTGAGTGGTGCGTCGTGCAAGCAGTCTTTCACTAAAGCTTCTTATGTGCCTGACCACATGTAACATTCAATGGCATAGTAATTAAATCACACTTAGTTTAACACACTTCAAACCATCAGTTTGGATCTGAAGGTTTGCAAACATCTGTTGAGTTTAGACCAGGGGTGTCCAAACTTTTTTACAGAAAAACATACAAAGGGCTGTGCCCCTCACTTAGGTTAAGTTATAATTCTGCAAAATCAATCAAATGTAGGTCAAGTGTGCTTTCTACTTGAAAACATCACAGCTCTCCATAGGGTCTACTTTATTCTGTTTGCAGCTCTTCCCTTAAAACAGAAGCCTCCGATTGCTTATAATATGGGGAAATATGAAGGGTCTATTTAAAGCTTGTTATGGAAATAAAACTAGGATTTGTTAGAACATGTTCTCCGCTCTAATTGACTGAATAATTTGAAAAGTGGGCTTATTAACACATGAAATCTATCGTGTAATATAGGCTCACATATATATTTAAGAAGTATAATATAAGACAATCACGAGTTTCAGGTGGGGGCCATATACCATTATACTTTGAGAATTTGCTGAGGGCCAATTAGAAATGGACAACGGGCTGCATTTGGCCCCCGGGCCGTAGTTTGGACACCCCTGGTTTAGACGGAGCTGTCTGTTACCTTGCCAGCTGTCGTTACAGACGCACAGCTTCTCCCCGGTGAGGTCGCAGTAGCCGTGGTCGGGGCTGCCGCAGTTGTTCCTGCAGTATGGGATGTCACAGGCCTCTCCTTTCCAGTACTTGTCACACTCACAGTACACTCTGCTGGCGGCCGAGTTACCGGGCGTGCACTTCCCATGACTGGAGCAGTTATTGGGACAAGAGTTGATCCTGGACAGAAGGAGGTTTTCATTAAGTCAAACACTTGCATGCGCTTTTCAGGCCACGCACAGAGCTTTACTTGGAGACTGGGGAAGATTTATGAGTATCATCCGGCGTTTGGCAAAGGAGCTGGGGATAAAAGGATTGGTAATAAATGAAAAAACAATCGGGCAGGTCACTGGACATTAGCGGGGATTGTTGCTGTAGGTTTTTAGTCCAGCAGAAAAGCACTTGTACCAGCTTTTTTGTTGCTGAAATGTGGGACGCAGAAACATTAACCATCCATCAACACTAAGGAGGAATAAATGGAACTGGTAAGCAGTCCACTGTAGTTTATTATAAATAAAACGAAATGTCTTTAACACAGGTGAGGGCCTTAGGTGCCACATCAATGAAATTAGTTATTCCTGAGGAGTCCAAATGTAAAGATATAAACAATGTAAGGTATTATTTTATGGTAGTTTAAGCTTCAATGTAGAGTCTGCATACTTACGAATAAAATATTTCAAACCCCGTAAGGTTATATGCAGCATCGCTAAAAAAGTGAAGTAGTGCGTAGCCCGAAGTAGTCTCAACCTCAGGAACCGTCTCATTTCCTCGTATTTCCGGTATGATGAGACCACTGTGAAAACAATGCAGAACATTCACTTTCTGATAACTCACCCCAATTGTAGTTTACAGTAAAGTATCCATATGTTTCTGCTAAATCAGGATGACCAGACACATGATGCATTAAGTGATGATGAGCTACAACAAATTGCGACAAGCTCATGTCTTAAAAAAAAAAAAAATACATCTATTTGGAATTGTTTTAAACAATCAGTATTTGTTGCTGATTTTAAAATGACTTCATAAGAACCATAACGTTTCAATCCACTTTTCTTTACCTGAAAACAGCAACCAGCGGAGCAAATATCGAGTCGCCATCGTAGACGTACATATGGTCCCAACTACATTCTGTAGCAAAGTGGTTAAATCTTAACCGAAGAACCGCATTTGGACTGCAGAACAAACAATCAAAGACAGGGTTTAGGTTTCATTTATAAACATTTAAAAGGTGGGGTAGGTAAGTTTGAGAAACCGGCTCGAGATACACATTTTGTTATATTCCATGGAATGCTCTTAACATCCCGATAGCAATGAATATCTGAAGTGCTTCGACAAAAAAATCCATAAAAAAATGTCATCTGTGGAAGCCGTAGTACTGTAAAAAGCACGACCAATCATCTGAGCCGGCCCGGCTAAAGTAACTGGATGGCCTACCTGCCTGTCAGCCTTTCATCAGTGCACAAACTTATCTCGTGCCCTCATTGGTCATGTGCGCGTTCGCGTGTGTTGGAGGAGGGGCTCTGTAAGGGAGTGGCAGATTTTTTCCGGCTGTGTATTTTCAAATTCTAGCGCACTCGAGCTGGTTTCTCCAAAATTACCTACCCCACCTTTAAACAACACACACGTTTATTTTACAACTAGCAGGATATAGACATGTGGGCCTCCCATCGAATAGGATGTCACAGGATGTTATATCAACTTATTTATGACATACTTAAGCATAGAAATACAAGAATAAAAAAGTAAATATACAAGTTATTTTTTGAAATAGGATGCCTTCTCTTTCTGTTACATTGATAAAGTTTCCGAACAGCTCTGTCCTTTGTACAAAAACAAGTAGCAACAGACACAGGGATTCTTCCGCTCTCCGAATGATTGCTGATTAAATGTAGCAGTCAAACAGAGTCGCTGTGTGATGCTGTGTAAGCAACATGACACTCCTTTCAGCAAAGATACACTGCATAATTGAATTTGTCTGTGCATGCGCAGCTTCTGTAAGACACAGCAATTAATAAAAGTACTTACAAGCCCTCGATGAGCCATGTGCACTTTGTTTTATACTTGTAGTTGATTGGACCATCTGTGAGATATCCTGAGGGCTCCGTCAACCTGGAAGATCAGAGATCAGCAGTCAGCACAGAAGTCATGTGTTGCCTTAGGTTGGTAAGGTCATATGACAGAAATATATTTGTAATCCAAAGAAACAATTCTTCTTATGGTCATTCAATCACACTTGGTTGATGTTTATGCAATCCGCTGCAAGGTATATTTCTTTGTTTGCATGTCAAGTCAAAGAAGTAAAAGTAATGGAAAACATCCTAAATAATGATCTTGATGTGTTGATTTCAAGACAGTAGACATTCTGTAAAACATAAAAACACTAAAATAAAAAGTCAATGTTGGTTTAAACATATTCCATACCACTTCATATATTATACATAGCTTTTTAAGCGTGAGCTAATGTCTGTCAAATCACTTATTGAAATCCTATAGAAATGACCCTGAAGCGGCCCAATAGCAGGTCCTGTGGTCATTCAAAAACAGTCAGAAATCACAGAGATGTTCAAAATGCTAATTGTATTTCATAACCAGTAACACTATTAGTTGGTACAGACAAATGACGCCACCCAAACATTTTGTTCATCTTTAAGTGCATTTAGAAGAGTGTTGTGTAATTCGATGATTTCCAAAGTTTGACAAGTAACAAATCTTATTCAAAATATTTATTTTTGAGAATAAAAGTTAAGAAATGTGCCTTGTGAAGCAGCTCTCCTGTCCAGGTTCAAAGTCTTCTATGAAAGAGAACTGAAGCATAACGAAAGAGTCACACACTGCATTCAGTAACAAGCTTCAAAATAAGAAGCCAAGAAAACGGTCAGTCAGTCCAAAGTCAATTCCTGTCGACCAAAAAACTCAACGGAACACTTCTTTCTGCCCATGCCTGAAACATTTTTTATTTGTTTTCATATTCTTCAAGCTAAATACTACTGTAGTGTGTCGCAATTAACTTTTAAGTCAACATTCGTCACTCTCTGTGTGTAAGCCGCCCACAAAACTGTGCAAACAAACTCGGAATGAATTGAAAAGAAATGAGGGGACTGATTACTTGGTTTAGACTACGGTAGTTTCTAATAGCTGTGACGTTTGTTTTTTTTGTAACAGATTAGATATGAGATACTTAGGTTTGATAACATTCAGTCCTTGAAATCACTGGAACACTGAAAGCCGGATACTTTTTATGACTCTGAAAGCTTCACAGATACATATTGGGCTGTTGTGGGTGGTCTGAGTAACACCGGGAGGGAATTCTATTTATTTGTATGTCCACAGCATTCGCTTTAGATGCAAAACATGATGTAACACACATTCAATTCAGAGGTTTTGCCAAGACAATGGAATCAAGATGGGTTAGTAACCAAGATGCAATGGTATGCATATTATAATCTTGAGACATGGCTTCAAATATGTCCTGAAAATTGTTTTGTTTACTACTCACATTACTACACGAAAGCATGTTATATGATAGGTCCGTTTGGGGTTTATCTGCAGATTGATAGAGTTTATGCAAAGCCTATTGATCATTATAAACACCAACCAGCAATGAATTAAGGCAGAGTAGGCATCCAGGAGTGATGAATGTTTCATGCCGCACTCTGGACCTCACAGGGAAACCCTATCCTGTTCAAGAGACAGTCCCTAAACGCTTTCTGTGCTTTCATGTTTAAAATCAGACATTTAAACGGATAATATCAAAAAGGACTCTGTGATGATTCATAACTCACAAGACACGATTTCACAAGTGTTAAGTAGGAAGCCAAAACATGTGTTAATGCAGCAATGTGTTATGATCATGCTTGTCCACATTCAACTGCTAAAAAGAGAAGCTCACAGTTAAATTCTCACATTACAAACTCATTAACATTCAGGACCAATGGTAATGACTGTGATCAAAGCGTTAGATGTACTGAGAAGCCGTCAGATGTTCATGTCAAGAGTCACTTTCAATATGATTATAGCATAGTAGTTTAACGTTTATCCTTAGGCCACTTTTGTTTTCCTGCCTTCACCTAACTACTACCTATGAGCAAACAATCCCTAACTCATTGCCTTTTTTGTGGGGTTGACATGGTGTTTTCTTACATGTGTATCGTATTCTTCAATTTAGGAACAAAAGATGTCATCCCCATAGACAGGCTGCATGGCATATGCTAAATTAGTTGCAGATGTTTCCTCTAAGCCACAGTAGGCTCTTTTCTCTGGCAGAAGCTAAAGGAATTTATTTCTGAAAGGATTTTATGTGGAATCAATGCAAACGCAATGCAAATACAACAGTGTATATTAGAGCCTTCTTTTTCTTGTCTATGCTCAGAAGTGCAGATTGATTGCGAAAGATAATGGTACATTCCTTTCTGTACTAGTCAACTTTAGACATGTGGGTATATCTCCAAAGATACACTGACAAATCACTAAGCCCGAATTGAAGGACTGTGGGAGGCTACAGGCTAAATAAGACATTTTAACTAAACAATTAGTCAATCCACCAAAGCCTAAAATAAACTATAAGACAGAAAATAACAGACATTAGTAAACGTTGCAGTTTATAAACAGTGAAGATGTAATGCTTTTCATTGCGTTTTATGCTACTAAGCTGAATTTCTTAATCTTGTGGACTTTTAGTCACACTGAACACACACTTTGTAATGAATAACTCTGGGCTTTGTAAATTGTGGTTGGCTTTTCTGATACTTGTGTACACCAAATAAATATATTGGTTACAATAAATTGGGTAATGTCATCCAATAGTTTTGCTAGTAATCAATTCAAGTATTTGTATTCAGATATGTTGATCAAATATTAAAATAAGTCTTGAGCACTGTGTTCAAAAGGTCTGTGGAGGCTGCTAGTTCATTCAGAGAAATTGTTTACATTGTGAGCAACAGTCTGATTGTTTACTGAGTATTTAAAAGGCTTTTCTGTTAGTCCTGTTAGACAGTTATTGTAAGACATGTTCCTAAAATCCTGTGTGCACCAAGGATTGTTTTAGCTGTGTGCCAATATCCTACTGACACTGTAGTTTGATGGAAAACAGCCTCCGATTGATCCCATTTGATCCTAACCTACATTGGGAGGCTCTGACACCTAAAGTAATCAGATGTTCAAAAATAAATCACTTACTTGAACCTGCCATGGCAGTACTGACACTGGTCTCCAACCCATCCTCGGTCACAGACGCAGGATCCGTTGATACATTTTCCAGAGAGACAGTTCTTGTCACAAGGTTTCGCCGGGGAGGCGTGAGTGTAGAGTACAAAGTAAAACAAAACACAGACCACCAAGTATCTGTTGATACCCCGCAAGTCGCCGTGGGTGGCTAGTTTGGGTCCAAAGAGTAACAGTTCAGTCTTACATTTCCCACCAGGATCCATTTTTTCCTCCAGGTCAACCAAGCCGAGTGAAACACCGGGGCCTTTAGTTCTGCTTTTTGGGGAAAAGCTTCGGCTGTTCAGGGTGCTTCAATTAAAACAAAGAAGTCCTGCATATTCGTCGAGTGCTAGGCATACTTACATTTAGTCTTAGCTTAGCCTGTGTACAAAGCAAAATGGCTATTAAAACGTAACGTTAGCCAAGGGTTTTAAAGGCTGCCTGTTAACCGCATGCATAGATTTGGAGTGGGAGGAATTCCCTTCACCCCACCTCTTGTTGGAAGAACCTACAGAAAAAGCCGAGCATCGATTAAAGCTAATTTAGCAGCGAACTCGTTGAATACTGTGCCTGGCTAAAACATTATTCGTTACTCTCCGTAGCTTATTTGCTGTTTTCTCTGCTAGGTAATTAAACGTTACTGCAATGATTCAAGACTGCTTTCTTCCAAATGCCATTTCAGCAGCCATTTTAACGCGTAAACAACCCTTCAGACTAAAACAGGGATGTACATTATAACATGCCATGGTCTTTCCACAAACCACCGTGATTTAACCGTATCTTGTCCACAGTAGAACAAAGGGGTTGTGGTGCTTGTAGACCCAGTGGAAAGGCTGCCGCAGTCAACATGGATGTGGTGTGATGTGGGAACTCGAAGGCTATTCTTGCCGACTGGGGCATTGAGCAAATACTTTGAACTGTTGTTGGTCCTTCTGGTCTATTCCCACGGCATTTCAAGCACCTTCAAGCGTAGACTTCGTTGGCAGCATGTTGTGGTAGTGTCTCCTTGTATTCCAGTAGGACAAAACACCGCTCTTGTGCTCAAAACATGACAAGAAGGCAGCGATGGATTTGCTAGCGCAGCGACACTAGACAGTTCATCAGGTTGGAGAAAACTAAACAGAAGCTGCGCACGCGCACTGGGGACGGGTTGTATTTAAAGGGACAGTGTCACAAAAGACCCTCCAAGATATTTAATGCGGCACTTAAAAGCTGGAAGTGTTATAAATCTTTCAGGTCAAACAATATACAGTACTGTACTGTTAAAGTTCACAGTGTATGACATTTGGAAAGACAAATATGTCTTGCAAAACTTTTTTTTCAAGATTAACCATTTTATTTTCAACCTTCTTTAATTCTTCAAAAGCAAATTATAAAATACAATAACTGTGGATAACTATTTTCCTTATTCTGGTTTACTGTATATGGCAAATACATGGGCATTTAGGGTAAACAGTTCTAACAATATATGAAAAGTAGCATAAACTATCCCATTGCAAATGACCTAATTTTTGGTAAATACTAGATTCCCCGATATTGAAAATCTCCAGTATTTATTTCCGAATATCAACTCTGCTGTTTAAGGCATTGAGTGTCATCTCTGTGCAGTTGAGTGTTAAAAGTGTGCACTGGTTTAGTGAAATAAGTGTTAGTTTACATAAAAATGTGTATCAATTTGAAATTCATACATTTCTTGACTCTTCATGGCACATACTGGAACACCACTACCAGGGAAGTGACAGGGAAAAGGTAAACACATTAATCAAATAATAATATGAATGATGATGTCACAAAATTGTCAGCGCTTGTCCTTGCAGGCAAGCTCATGGTTGCTATACGAAGAGGTAATTTTACAGCTACAATTGCCCGGCTGAACCTGACCAAATTAAAAAGAAAGAACTTCCGCATCTGCATTTTTAATTGCATAACATTTACATTTCAATTTGTGAAATTATATTCTCATCATATGTGGTCCTCCTGGCACACTTCAGGAAATTAACACACAATGTTATAGCAAGGTCAAGGAGGGACAGGCTCGTTTCAATAAAATTCTCTTATCATTCATTCTTTTGAGGAGGCTCTTTTGTGCCTGTAAAGCACTCTAACATCAGATGCAGTACATCTGTCTAGAGAGCACTTATCTGTGTATGGGGTAAAGCTTGTCAGTGAGCTGCCAGCTGCCAAGTCTGACTGATCTGTGCTTTGGTGGAGTGTGCAATTGTTTCAAGCGGCAGGGCTAAAATAAATCTGACGTGCTTCTGTTTGTGTCTATCAAACATATGCTGAGTGTGATAGGGCAGATAGGCAGTTGAAGGTCGACAAAGTGTTGAAAATAAACAATGCTTCTTCTGCATTGTATTATAGTGCATACAACTACTATATTACTCTCTATAACAGAAAAGTCACAATTACATTTCAATTATGCATTAGTCATATATTAATACTCTTTATTTATTTATAATTTGTGTTGGTTTGAATTTGTATTAATCTAAAGCTGTACACTTCTTGTATACACCTGTAGGTGGCAATGTTGCACAGAGACATACAGGCATAGACAAACTAAGGTAAGAAAGTAGGGTACACACTCTACCACAGATACACTAAAATTACAGCCTTTTGGTTAGAGCTAGAGGAATAAAGCAGGACCAACTTAGCAAGGTTCCTGCTCTAAATGTTTTACAGTCATAGCCTAGATGTTAGGCTGCAAGAACACTAGCCATGTCTAGCTTCTATTCAGACTAGTCCCAGTAGCACTGACAGTACAGTGAGCCAGCATGCACAAAACCAGTAACCAGAAAATGAGGCGCCTAAATAGAATACAGCCATTATTGATTTAAATTACACCTGGGCTTTTCTTGTGACATGTCAAAATGTGTTCTCACCAAAAGGGGTATGACTGTACAAATGTGTTATCATTAGGCAAAAGTTAAGCCGAATTAATATTCCTCCATGATACAGAACCTCAAACTACAAATTAAACTGAATTATCATATAGACAATCTAGAAATATATCTTGAATCCGCACTACAGACACAATAATATATAATAATGGAGATATACTGCTAGGCATTATGACACCCAGTTTCATGTGTTGTCATGGTGATTCTACTTGGATATAGAGCCTTTTTATTTTTCACAGCTGGAAGTCTTTGAGTGGCCATAGTCAGCTCCAAAAGGTATGTAAAAGCTTCTGCTATGAGAGAAAATCGTTGTATTTTCTTGTCTTATAGATATTAAGGAATTGGAATTGCGCTGCATACATCTTGTTTTATGTTGACTCAAATGTTTGATGCAAAACTAAGTTTAACACAGTGTTAGTGTCAAAGCAATACAGCAAATGTTTGTTTGGGAATTAATCAAATACATCTGTTAGTTCTTGTTTATGTTATTGATTGTGAGGAGACCTGAATACTCAAATCCATCTCAACGTTCCCCAAACAAAACCTACCTGGCAGGCAAGATTTAAGCTGCCACAAAACATTATTGCCTCCACATTTTCTCAGCCCTCACATGAGTCATCCACACACACTTTGAAATCTGAACAGCCTTTGTTTATTTTCCACAGAGGTTACTGTGAACCTGAGCACACATGAACTAAGAACAATATTATCGCGCTATGACTTAACACTCTTCTGCTTAAGCCACGGGAGAGCCTCTTGGCGTTTAGTCAGGTGCGCACACCTCCGTGGTGCAGTGAAACCAGCACCATCTTTACATGGTGTAGTGTGTCTGAAGCCAGTGCCCTCTGCATTCTAGGGAGGTGCAGCAGAGTCAGTGGATTCAACTTTCTCTGGAAATTCCCAGACGTAACAGTAAGAGTTTGGACTATATGAAAATACCTAAATAAATGGGGGGGTCTCTTTTCAGGGGATTCTGGGTGCATTATGTGTCTGAGTGTATGTGTGCAAAGATGGGAAATGCCCCCTGAATCAAAGAGGGTCCAGTGCTAATTTGGAGTTGAGTCAGTGACCTTTGTCCTCTGATTCACAGCCGAGGAATGCTCTTTGTGCTACAATCAGCAGCAGAGAAGAGGAGAGAAGCCCACTCCTCAGTTGCACCTTTGACTCCAAAATGCAATTTTATAAAGTTCAAGTGTGTCTGACTCAATCAGGAACTTTTAGCCACACCTACGCACAAACTCCGCACACACATGGACAAGCCTTTTGACCCCGAAATAATCCAACTCTGAATGTTCCCAAGACCTGAAACTTCCCGTACAGCCAGGGGCTTCCAAAGGTCTGCTGCACAATAGGAATTCCCCTGCTGGATTATGAAGACAGTTCTTCTGCAGTGGACAGAGAGACACATAAAGGCCACCCTTGTATCCAATTCCTGCTGAGCCATCATGCCTGACTCACATTCACACTTTCCCCATTTGCTCAAGGCTCTATGATAAAGTGTAGAAAAACTGTGACATCATCCGTTGACTTTAGCTGAACTGTAAAGTCTGAGCAGAGAATCAAACTAATTCACACAGCTTCAAGGCAAAGTGTTGAATAATTTCTGTGAATTGTACAATGGAAGAGGATGAAAATATTTTTTCAATTGAATATTTCGCTTAATATTTATCATAACAAAAAACCTAAACTTATTTATTGTCTTTGGAGACAATAGTTTGACACGCAGACAAAGAACAAGCATGGGAATTTATACAAAAAAGACACAAAAGCCAGATTTTGTCTTCAGATTTAAAACTGTAGCTGTTCAAACATTTGAAAGCAGTTTACCATCCAGAAAAGAGACCCTGTAGAGTTTAACATTTAGATGAATACAGAGTGCATTCAGCAGAATACCTGTTGCTTTTTCCAGCTTATCCTTTCATTGTCAATTCATCTTAACTGACAAGAGAATTGAATCAGATTTTAAATTAAACTGAAACTTCATGCTATGTTATTAAATAGATATACGTATCCCTAAAATAAAAATATACCCAGTGGCGAAGTCTCAGAACAACGTATTAGCTTCAGAGGAACCAGTAATGGGAAAGTAAAGATAAGTGCATATACGGCCTGCAGGTGTGTGGATTCTTGAAAAATAGCAAAAATGCTTGATTATATTCATATTGACTGTTCTTTTATTCCTTTGAATCTTGGAATTGAATGAATTAAGAATAAATCATCATCAAAAGTGTGAGGCTAGAAAGGCAGTTTGTTTGTTTGAAATGCTGAAATCTCTTTTGAGGATGATAGTTGCGACTTTAATGTAAAACATGAAAAGGGTTCAATTTAGCACAACCTTAAACATCTAAAACAGTCAACAGCAATACAATACCAGAAACATTATATTTATAGTAAATCACTGACATTTTTACTGTAGGCTACACTGAATACTTTTCATACATTAAGTACATTTTTCTATTAGTTTGAATCCAGGACTTTGATTTGCAGCAGAGTATGTCCAGTGTAATAAAAGTGCTTTTAGTTGAGTGGAGAATCTACATTCTTCTTCCACAACTTTCAGAACAGAATATAGCTTAAAACATCAAAAAACATATCAAAATATCAACTTCTGTCCCAACCTAACCCTCTTCTTTCTCGGCTGCAGTTTGATCATTAACCAGCATCAGATTACACCACCTGCTTTATCTGTGGGTTATCTTGGGTGAATTGAACTAACCTTGACCAATTGGGCTTGCTATTTTGCTACTCCACATAATTGTTCCTGCCCACGAGCATGGTAGCCTATGTTTCAATACAAAATCTTTATCCAGATTGATGGTTTTATACAAAACATTCGCATACACGTCACGCCGCGCGTTTGAATCCTCCTCTGGAGCGTGTTGCGTTTTCTGCGGGACATTCCTCTCATACCTCCACCCGGCCACGCTTCTCCCACGCGGCAGATAACTTCACTTTCTTATTGTTTGAAAGTACAGTTCTCATCCAGTTTTTCTTTTTAAATACATCTTTTAAGAGTAATATTATCGATAGCAGTGTTTTCCTCAGGCACTATTTAGACACCATTTCCTCTCTTTCTGTCTCATCTGGCACGGACGAACTGTGTGGTTGTTACCGACTTTTTTCAAACATTTGCCCCATATTTCTGACAGTAGTCCCACAATTATTCAGTCTTAACACTTGTATGGGTTCATTTTAAAAACCAAAATGTATAGGTTTATCGCAGAAAACAAACCAAACTTGATTAAAGATCCCCCTACACACACACACACACACACACACACACACACACACACACACACACACACACACACACACACACTTAAAAACATACGCCCCATAATGCAACCATCCTCTCCTAAAAGTTTGTCCTCTTCCTCACTTTGTTATGGGACCCATGGGAGAACCTGAATGACACCTGAAGGAGTCTCAAAGCTGCAGTGTGGATGCTGCATTTGGGAGGAGGTGCGGCAAAAGTAGATGAGGAAGACGATGAGAGCGCTGTTGTTCCGTCAAATCTCTCCGTGTCTAACCCAGCAGTTAGTCACTCAGCCAGTCCGTGTGTATTGTTGAAAACGGCAGCGTCGGGCTACAATCCGCACAATTTCTCCGTCCCATCACCCAGAAACTCATCAGCAAAACTTTTGGGATTGTTTGATTTTATGAGTGGAGGAAAGCGAGGGACTAGAAGGTGAAACGGCGAGGGAATGGAGAAGCACAAAGGTAAGAGTTTTTAACTTTGTGTCATAACATTAGACTCTGCTGACTTCTCGAGTTTCTCCATGACATCGCTGACAATGCATCTTTACAAAAATGCTTGCTTTTCACCCATGTGCAACAACTTTTAAGTAATACACATTTAATACACACCACATCGGGCATGTTTTGAATTTGGATGCATTAGAGTCGCAAGAACTGGGTAGAAAGACAACAAATCTGATGTTTTTCTTTAAATTATATTATTTATTTCTTGTTTTGATAATTTGGAAACCACCATTATGACGTACATCTTCATGTTGATTTCAGTTGTGGTTCCTCCGTGCTGTAAGAAACATTGTTTCACTTTGCTTAGCTTTAATATTGGTCACCTGTCACTAATACTGATGATTACAATTCCTCAGGGGTGGGTTATTGAAGGTAACCAAAGAACAGCCAAAGACTGTCTTGTCAAACTTGTAAGCTGCCTTTGGGCAATGTGTCCTCAGAACCAGAGTTGAATGCAACCTGTGTGCCACCAAGCATATGAAGATTTGTGGCTTATCCCTAACCGCCTCGCCATCCAAGTGGGCTCTATCAAATAGTTTACACTGTGGCCACTGATGAATTCCAATAGCAGCAACATTGTTCTCACAGCATTCCTCAAATTCCTGCGGTTATTTGCCCATGAGGGGATGAGCAAGGCCGTTTAATACTTCTGGATTGGCAAAAGAATCGGCCATGGAATGCACCTCGTCTTGCTGTCAAAACATGTAAAGACAACAAGCAAATAGGCTGGTTAGAAGGAAGTTTATCAAGTCATCTTTGGAGCTGAGAAACATGACATCTGGACCATCAACACTTCATCCAGTTACCACACCCACACCAGAGATGGTCTGGGTGAGGTTACTGGGTGAAGTAGCTTGCTGGACTGAAAACAATAGTGACTAGTCTAACTGGAATGGACAATTTGACATTTTTGCTGCAACATTCCCCATCTCCAGCTGACCAGCAGCCCAGTCTGTTTACTCCCACTGTCTCTCAGAGTGGAAGCCAGTGCTGCAATGTGTTCATTCATGGTCCATCCATCATACAAGAAGTCAATGAGTTGATGAGACGGCTGGTAGGGAACTAACATGCATTATTAATTCATGTTTCATGCAGAAATAGGAGAAGTGTCTCTGCTTCAAGCTACTCACATTTATGGATGTGCAACTTTTTCTTCTTTTATTGTGTCAAAAATTGAATATCTTTGTGAATTGTGATGGGAAAGTCCATTATTTTCTGACATTTTGTAGATTAAACAATTTTTCTACTGAGAAAATAAGAGCTATAATGTGCATTATCATGGGATATACATTTATTTTTGACAGAATGTAGTGGAGTGATGCCATGTTTCAGCATTAAAGAAATTGCACTGATCTACTTTGTTAACTTGACTGTATCCCTAACAGTTGTATTGTCTAGACCACTAAAGCATGTGCCAGTATCTTAAATCTTCGAGTGGGGTGGGCCTGAGTAATGAGGATCCAATTCATAAGAGTAAAGGAGAGCTGAGGGCAGGTGGAGTGATGCAGGTCAATGATCCCACACCTGGCAGTTAGAGGGTGCAGAGAATGAGGTGGTGTGTGGGGGGTCGGAATAAGAACTAGTTTGTCTTCTGTTGGCAGCTGTATGCAGCAGCACCAGGACACCGAATTAGATACTAACAGCCACAGGCAGCAAGTGGAGGAGGTACGATAAAGGGAAACCTGGGAAAATGCAGGGAGAGACAAGACAAGGCAAGGCATTGTTTAGTATTCTGGATAAGCAGTTTCTCCCAAACCTGACTCATGCAGGTTTCATTCCAGATAAACAACTTTCAGCAGCTCATGTCTCTGATCTTCAATCGTTCTGCTGGAGATGGAGATCATCCTAGTGAAGCTACCAGGAGGTCGGATATTTAATGAATACTTGTATCAGTAGAGGATGGACTACAGCAGAAATGAAATAATAAGCACATTTGTTACATTCACTATCATCAGAACGGCAGAATTTTAAAAGAAACATTTCACATAATTGTGTTGTAATTTCCTGTAAATATAACAATTAAGGGGAATGGAAAAGTGTGTTTATTTATCCTTTTTGTGAGTTCCTCTAGTATTTATTATCTCCATTTCCTTGTCAATCAGTGCCTTCCACCTCATGCCCCTGCTTGTTTTGCTTTCCTTGTTATTATGGATCTCACCAGTTTCTGGGCAAAGCATGTCCATGTTGAATCCAATGTGCTGGCTGCACACTCTTTGCGGTTGGGTTCCCCCTCCTTTTCTTGCCTCGAGTGTCAGTCGTCTTCTCCAACAATAATTTGATACTGTGATCGCTGCCAAAAAGAAAAAGACAAATTGCAGCAGATAGACAGATGTATTGATGGGCATTTTTAAAGTGGATTATTAGCTTGAAACACAAACCATGAATCTGGGAAGTTTCATTCATTATTTTGCCTTCAGGCCTTTTGATCTGTTGTGGCAGGAAGGTTATGAATGAATTTAGACAGCAATAAATAATATATAGCTCAAATTCAGCTTTCAACCATCCACTGCACCATTATTATGGTCATGGTTTCAAACCATAAAATGTTTTAGTGCAGTATTATTTGATGTATTGAGGAAAACCACTTGTTTCTTAAAAGTTATTCTCATTTTTATTAGCGTGCGTATGCCAGTACTGACTGGCTTTCAGGGGCCTACAGCCTGGGAACTGCAGGGATCATGTCAGTCAAAATGACTCCCAGTCAAAATATGAAGCAATTTCTGTAAAAGTATGTTGAAAATTGGAGTTTCAAAAGTGCTTTTCAGTGTAGCATGACAATGTGAAAGAGTCCGTGGGTTTAGTGGGTTTGACCCTGCATAAGCTCAGCGGAGGCAGACTGAGTTTTAGGACATCAGGGCTGGCATGGGGTCCCCCGCTTCACTCATGTGTGTATGTGTGTGTTTGTGTGTGTGTGTGTTTGTGTGTGTCATGGGCTGTACTTGCCAACGGGGAGTGAGTGGAGTGCGGGTAATTCAGGAAGCTATAAAAATGATGAAAAGAAAGACGGTCTTCCTGATCTGTGGCAGTGCAGCGCCTTTTCACCCTCAGGCTCTCGCTCCTGTTCATTTACAACACATCAAACGTGGCCTTATTTATTGGATACAGGATCTCTGGATCAGGCCTGTATTTTTTTTTTCTCGCCAGGTAGAAGGAAATGGTAGATTAGAACAAGAGCTTACTGTCTTGTAATCAAACACACATGCACACTCACTGGATCTCACTCTCCCTGCAGCCCTGGCCACATATCTGTGGGATAATAACTGAGCACAGAAGCTTTCATGTGGATGACTCTGAGGGGGCATTGCTTGTTAGTTTTTATTTGTCAGCAGCTGCTTCTAGTCTGTCGCTTTCTTTCTCATCAAGCCAAGAGCGTGGAGCCTCGTCATTTTTTCTTTAAATGTGAATCTGCATATATCTGCATTTGGCTGTTGCTGGGGTCCTGTGGAGCGAGGGGACGTAAGAAGAGATTGGAGGAGGGATGTTGGCAGGGTGCTGCTTCAAGAGGAGGAAGTGGAACCACACTAAGCCTCTTCTGCACCATGGCCCAGGGCTGACACATTTTCATCTCTGTGTGTGTTTGTGAGCAACATGGGAGAGAAAGAGATATAGAGTTGTGTCTGGAGGAGTCACAATATTATCATTTCATGGCAAAGGAAGTATCCAGCATTGACTTATCTGAATGTACTGCAGATATTATTCAATGCTGTTGGTATCTTGAGTTGTTTCTGATGTGAAATAAGAGTACGCATGTTGGATTTATTACAGCAGTGATTGGCTTTTTTGCGGTATTCACGTTCCAGTTAGTGCTGTAAGATACGATAATATGTAATAAAAACTGCTAACATTGTTTCAGAGTTGTCATTGAACATAGTTAGCTAAAGGCTACATAAATTCCTCAGAGTTTTCAAAAAAATAAGAATAGCATAAATGGCAGATTCTGGCATTATCCTTGAAACTTTGTTTTAATTCAGCTCTTTTTCTCACTTCCCACATATTTGACTTTGCTTCCTAGACACTCTCTCACACACATACACAAACTTCATGTCATCGACAAAGCCAGCATTTTGAACCTCCAGCTCAAGCATTCATCTGCAGGGACTACAGTAACATGCGCTGCATCCTAATCAAGATGAAGTTGCTCGAGTACACCATGGCTCCTTCCTTTAAAAAAACAAAGATTCACTTGGATTAGCCCATTAGCATGTTCCAGCTATAAAAACGGATTCCTCCAAGGGCTGAGCTGTAAGGCTCGATATCACTGACACTGCACAGATCTAAAGGCAGACTGGAAGAAAAGAAAAGGGTGTTGGTAAGATAAAGCGTGAGATGAATAAAGACGAGGTTCAATAGTTGGGACAGAGGGGAGATGAAAGAGGAGCAACTTGAAAAAGAAAGTGGAAGTACGCTTAAATTGAATCTTCCTCACGTATTTGTAACTTGATAAAAGCTAACACTTCAATCTAGCCTATAGCTATGGTTCTAACATTTGCTGCCCACAGACTCTTTTTCTCTTAAGTCGATTCTGTTTTATCTTGTTCCTCATATGACCATGGAGCTTTGGTTTATTTGCTTATTTTCATACTTACATACAAGCCTGTATCATATTTTGATATTGGCCAAAAAGAAAAGGAAAACTCAAGAGACGTTAATGAAGAACAGTCAAAACAGTCTGTACTACAGTAGCTCAAAAGAGTCTTCATGACAAGACTGCAGGTTTTCATTTCACCGAACAAACAGCAACTGATTCCACTGAGTTCCTCTTCTCTGGTCAAAGATGTGTTGAGTAGTGCATCAAGCTGCAGCAGCATTAAATCCAGTTAACTCTTTTGCCAGGAACAAACCTCTGGACAACGTCAGGCTCCACCTACATTGCATTTTTCCCACAGTGTAAAAACAACTTCCTGTCGATAGTGACTGACCTCCTTTCCGACCTCAAGCAACTACAATACTGACATTATTTGATTTGAACAATTTTTCCAAATCAGCGATTATTGATTTAAGATGATGACTTTTGAGTCTGTTTTTCCCCCCCTTTATGTATTGGCTCAGAACAGTCTCATAATACACACATGCATACAGAAAGATTCACACTTGTGTTTCATGATCCACAGTTGTGTTTTTCAATGCACACACAAATGTGTTCTGTTTCATATTGATCCGGAAATACAAGTGTGAATCCTTCTGTGTGCATGTGTGTATTATGAGACTGTTCTGAGTCCATATTTATGACCATGATAGAATACGTGCTTGTGCAGACTCTGCAGATACTGTAGTGTTGTTGCATGCGATAAGGGGCTAGATGGCGAGGAAACATGGTCAGATCTTCTAAAAACCACATCCCCCCAGTGCTTTTTAAACACAACAACACACTAAAACAGAAACTTGAAAACACTGAGGCACTTTACCACAGAAACAAAAAGACTTCTACCTGATGCACAGAAGAACCTTAATATTGAAGTGAAAAAAAGACTTAAACAGCAAGTCCTGTCTAGACTACTATTCTCACAGTATGCAGCCATTCCATATAAATATATGTTTTTACTAGAAAACAAAATAAAAAAGGAAAGTGAAAATGACAGAGAAGTAATTTAATACAAATATTTTTATAAAATGACTGCTGCAGTCGAGGGACTGACATGCAGAGTTTCTCACGGTGTGGCAAGAAATAATATTGAATGGTTATATTTGAAATTTTTCCTGCTGGCTAATATTCAGAGAGCATGTAATGTATGGCTAGAAATATAAGGCAAGTCATGACAAAACATCTCTACACTCCATCAATCAATATGCTGTAGTCTCTGATTCAGGGTCAGGGGGAGAAATATGACTTATAAGGAAGTAATTGGTATTTGCCACACTTGAGGTTACCTAACTGTTGGAGAAAATACTGTTGTCTCCTCTTTATGGGTTGTTTTAATGCACTGATACTATGTGTGACTCTGCACTGTGTATGACCTTGCAGCTGCCTCTTCTAATGATAGGAGGAGGCAGGGCATTTCAGGTTGTTGATATTTATGAGAAGACACATAATTGTTGTCTCCTAAATATTCCACTTCTATGAGGCGTGAAGGAAGTACGTGACTCTCTCCAGAAGACGTCGCAGATGTCCCCGTCACCTTTCCGACACCTGCTGATGATATTAGCGCCACCTCGATGTCCGTATTTTGAACTATATAAGCCTGATGTTTTTTTCCTGCTCCTTTGAGCAAAATACCCCATGTGTGTGAGTTAACCCATATCCTTTGTATGTGATAAATTAGTACCTGATTATTGATTCTCAACCTGGTGTCAAGTGATATTTTCCTAACACTAACCATAAGATTGCTAAGAAGATCAAGATTTTAAAGTTTCTTGCTTTTTATTGGGGAAAAGTATTTTAGTGTAACAGTACCTGCTGTTTGTTCCAGATACATCTGTGATAACAAGATCCGCTACACTCATTATATGTGATGTTTCTATCAAAACCACCTTTTGTTGAAACTCAAGGAAATATTGACTTACAGTAATGCCTTGTGAAATGGACTTATGTGCTTTCACCCATATTGTTTGTTGTACCATTTGTCCTTAGTTTTTATATGTTTCTTTAATATTTAAAGGTGACCTATCATGCAAAATGCACTTTTGTACGTCTTTTATACATGAATATGTGTCCCCGGTGTTCCAGGGAACTTACCAAGTGTCAGAAAACACAACCCTCCCTATTTTCCTCCATACCCAAATCTCTTAAAACGGGGCTGCAACGGATCTGATACAGACTGATCCAGATTTGAACACTTCTGTGACGTCACAGAAGTGGCGCTATGGCTATTGAGCCAACTCCACCAATCAGGAGGAGACAGCCACGGACATTGCCGTTCGAAAGCGCTGGAGACGCTGTAGTACATATGCCAGGCCTGTAGATGGTGCTGTTCTCACAGAATCAGCCCATGCAAAGACAGTGTTAAATTGAGCGAAATGAGGAATGGCTAAAATGCATTATCTGTTTGGTATTTTGAAAAATAAAAAGTATAAATATGCCTTATATAGGTATGGTCCTACACTATATTATTCAAATATAGCATGATAGGTCCACTTGAACTCTTCTTTTGTGTCCATCTGTTTCCAAAGCTCCTTCAGTCCAGCTGCTATCAGACACTTGCAGCTCTCTTCTTTTGAGTCATCAAGTTCACACCTGCTTCTTTTTTTTCCGGGTTTCTACGGCAATAACACCAAAACACAGCTTGGATTTATCGAGCCATGTCCACGCACATCTCTGCCCCACAGCTGAACCCAGCATGCAGCAGGGAGAAGGACCACTGCCTGCCAATAGGGATCAAACACCAATCAAATCAATGTTTTGTCCTTTAATTGACCCTTGCCATGAGCCAATTATCTGCTTTATCACCAGAGCCAGGTCAGACTGGAACAAACCAATTCTACGTGGCTTCTTCTCTCACTTGGATGCATTGAAACAAACCCAAGGGTCATTCAGTGTATTCCTCTAAACGTTTGGCGTATAAGAGTCAAATGGTAGGAAACAAACCTGCTCTGACATTTCTGCTTCATTATACTGAGAATGGCTTTAAAAGTTTTGGTGTACAACCCAAACCTTCTACCGTTGGGTTAGGTCACTGGTTCCAATTCTCGTTCTATCAACCACTTCCCTTTTACCTGGAGTTGTATCTCTTTCATTGTCAGTAAAAATGACACTAAGTAGACTCAGTGCTGTGAATAGTTGATGTTATTTTCTATCAACATTCTTTCTTTTGGAAGTGTGTCTACTTTTGAATTTGATTCCCAAATTACATTTACATGAATCTTAATACAAATAGCCAACAGAAATGTACCAACTTAGCACACATTGGGTCAATGTAACACCAACGCTTTACTTACTAGAAAAAGCTAAAAAGTATTTGTCTAATCTATTCCATTAATGTTGGGTTATTTTCTTACTCAGACCAAATATGGTATTGTCTTACATCGTTACAATCCACTCTAGTGCTTTCATGTCACTAAAGTTTGATGTTAAACTTGAGCGGTTTGACTTTGACTCTGCATCACAATAACTGTACTTTAGTTTGGGTTAATAACCCAATTGTAAAATGTTGCTGGGAACTTCTTCAAAACATAATGACAATCAGGCACAGTGTTCTAAAACGGCTGTCTCCTCTTTAAAACATACCAGAGCAGCTGCTCAAGTGGGGTGCCAAACTGATGTAATCACATTTACCGGTAAATACACTACCAGTTAATCTCTATCATGAGTAATGCAGAGTTGTGGGGTAAACAAGTTTTATGAGTTTAAAAAATGCTTGCTCAATCTAATTTAATGTCCCATCATTACTTAATCATGTTAAACAAGTTAACACTGTGGTGGTTTGTTGGTAACCGGTATAAAGCCAGCATTGTTTCTAACTATTGTGCCCTTTGATAGTATGTCATATAAGATTTATATCTAACATAACTCGATCATATGCTGCATCAGGCTATAAGAAAAACATTGATACTATGTGAGTAAGAGTCTGTTTGGCTTTGATCAAAGGCAAACACACGCTTAAAAGCAGCACAAATATTGCATCAGTGAAAAACTGTATATTTCCTGGAGCATGAATTGATATGCAGGAGTTGTTTTGAAAGTAAGACAGATGGAGGAAGATGATGAAATGATGAGGAAACAGGAAAATGTGGCCAGTTTGATTTGAGAAAGGAATACAAAGATAGAAGAACAGACCAGACACATTGAAAAGTGGTGGCAAACATTTGAGGGGCTTTTGCTATTAAGAGCGCTTTGATGATGATTTATGGGTTTAGTAAGGGTTACATATTGAACGCTCATTACTGATCAGTATGGACACTTGCTGTAGTTGCTACTACACTTGGAAGGAATGCAAATTAGATTCTTGTCAGATTATATTTGCCCAATATGTTTTGAGACCATGTTTGCATGAACATTTGCACGAACATTTAACCCTGAAGAGTTGTAATTGAAATGAGAGACCATGCCTGCCTCGTTAATTCAATAAAATGAAATGCTTTCACTCGTCTCTGCTGAGATGTATCCTGTCAGTGTTGATGGAGGACGTCAAGCTTCTCGGAACAAGAAAGGCTGCCAGGATCCCAAAATGACCCTGTTGTTTGGCAGAAGATTTTGTGAAAATGAACAAGGAGAGTCGTGGTACAAACCCAAGTTCAATTCCTTCCCTCTTTTGAATGAAAAGGCCCAATTCAGTTCTATTTTGGTCTAATCCTTTCCTTAGCTGACCAATTTGTTTCAGTTTCAGTAGGACCTAGTTGTCATCTCCCTCCTAACAGGACACACAGTAGGTTGACAGATGTGGTTGAAGATTAAGAGTAGGCTATCGTTTGTAGTCCAGATGCACAGTTGGAAGCGCATTCAAATACGTTCTTGGTTGGTTATTTTTGGAATTTAATTCAGCCTAATTTAAAGAATGAGCCACAACCAGGGCCAGACAAGGTTAACAGATAGAGACAAAGCACTGATAAAAAACGTAAATAACTTAAAACAAATATTGCAGGAAGCATTTGTTGTGTATAATCTCTGGTCTTTTTGGCCTGTTTATGTTAATATAATGGTGGATGACTTTCAAATCTAATCCCAAATTCATTAAAGTGGACCTATCATGCTATTTGAAAAATATATTGTAGGGCCAGACCTATATAAAACACGAATACGTCTGTGAACTTTTCTTTTCAAAATACCAAACAGATCACCCATTGTAGCCATCCCTCATACTGCTCAAACTCCTCTTTTGAAGCCCTGTTAGAGAAACGCAGATTTTGGGTCCTTAGCTTGAAAAAAATAAATAGGAGGAAGCGGAGCTAATGCCTGATCAGAATTCTACTGGAGATAAAGTTAAATTTGGTTGTTTTAAAACGCCATCCTGTTTAAACCACGTCAAGAATTATTTCTGAAGCAGGGAGCTCAAATGCTTTTTCGCTTGCAGGTTTATCACAGGGTGAGTTCCTTTCTTTATTTCCTGCTTTTTAAACACATGTGCTCTTCAGTACAGGTTAGCTCTGAGTGTTAGCGAGACTTGCTAATGTAAACAAAGACATCCAAAACACGTCAGGCATTGTTTCTGATAGCAACTTTCTGTGGGTCCGCTGCCGATTTGAAGTCAGTTCGGATGGAAATCTGTATCCGCTCGTTGTACACCCGTTTTTAAAATATTTGGGTACGGAGGAAAAGAGAAAGGGTTTTATTTTCTGACGCTGCGTGAGTTCCCCGACACACCGGGGACACCGTATGTATAAAAGACATCACAAAGTGCATTTTGCATGAAAGGTCCCCTTTAAATGTAATCTAATCAGGCCTTTCACAATAGCCTACTGTACACCTTGCTGATCGGCAAACGTATTAGAGCACTATCAACCACACTTTGAATGGATATCTTAAGTGTGCCAGAAATCTAACAAAATGGCATGGTTGTATTGAAGCAAAGCAGGAAGTACAACCACAGGCATGAGGAAGAGAAATTCCCCTAACCCTCTGTGTGTTTGAAAATCCCATCAACTGATTACTGACGTAAAAGTTGTGTTGTTAAGCGATTTCTTTGTCTTATCTGCCCAAGTTCTAATTGCATCACAGAAATATATTTATTTAGTTGGGAATGCTAAGGCACCTTTGATGGCTGATGGTCTCTTATTCCTTTTGGCCATTCGACTGAAGGGAATTGTTTATGCTGTGGAGGCTGCGGTCACTCACTGGATGTGCAGTGGGCGTCTGGCCAACCCGTAGCCCACAGAGACTGCCTGCTACAGACCTCCCTGTCCTGTCAGCTGACTCTGTTTCCCAGGGTCCCCCAAACCAAAAGGCCATCGGAGTCAATCTCTGCAAACACAAAAGAAGGAGAAACCGGAAAATGTTTACATTCGTAGTGAGCAGGCAAACATCAGCAGCTAAACAACTCTTCAGAATGTAATGAAAAGTCTGTATAGTAGCATTTTAATTACTTTACATCCCCTATGTGTGTGTGTGTGTGTGTGTGTGTGCGTGCGTGCGTGCGTGTGTGTGTGTGTTGGTGTCTATATATGTTCAGACCCATGATGTTTTCCATGGTGCACGTCCTCCCACCACAGGGCCTCTCAGCAGACGTTGACTCAGCTTGAGCAGGAGTCATTAAAAACAACCCAGCTCGCTTGTAGCTTTGGGAAAGCCTCTCGTCATCATCGAAAGGCAAAGCTTAGGGGGTCTGACACTGTATTTTGCAGAAATTTTCCCCCTTTGCAGAGGTTCTTTGATGTGAGGGAGTGTAGGGAGGAGGGGAGAGGCCATGAGGGTACTCCCCCGCAAGGCCCAGTTATCAGTTTGAGCCGGAAGGAGCCACCAAAGTGGACTAGCTGACAGTTTTAAAAAGGGTTCAACAGAGAGGAGAAGTTTACTCTCCTTATTATAACTGTGAAAATTGTGATAATTAATGTGGTGTAGAGTTCAATTACTGAGTAGAGTCTGATGTTTTTGACATATAAATGTCAGTGTTTGTTTCTATTTTTCTAAAAAGTTTGTTTTACAGTAGTTATAGGTTAGTCCTCAAGGGTACAAAGGCAGGCAATACTTCAGGGGTTTATTGTTATTTATAAGAAACAAAGGTCTATGTTGGTACTCAAAACAGGATTAAACTGAATGATCTGCCCTAACATGAGCTGCCCTGTTAGCATGTCCAGCTAACTAGCTAACCACCTACAGTAGGTAGGCCTATCCTAATTCAGCGTTTAACTGTTAAAGTTGTAACTTTTACACTTCATTAATTTGAAAGTATAAACAACAAGCATATACAGTATATAGCCTTTGTTATAGTTGTTCTACTTTGAAAACTTGATTAGACTAGCTGTCAGCTAACCTATCATTAGACTGTAAACAGGGGCAAGAAACAGCCTCTATTCAAAATAAAAGAATACATCTACTCTGGCTCCATACTCCATGTACACGAGATTATTATCAATTCCTATTAATTGTAAAATGTTTTATGCTTTATTTTTTACTTGACTTTGAAGCAGAAATCACTCAGTAAGCCTATACTTTTACACACAGCTAACTGAAGCTAACGTTTGAGCTTTTTCTTTAAACTTAGTAGTACAGAACGTGGACAGCCATGACTGTCGTCCGGGCTTTACATTTTGTCTATTTTTAACATTTGCCGAAACTGATTTTTAAAACACAGACACATTTAAGAAAACATCAAAAGGTAACAGTGTAGGCTGAATACTGTGGGTGATTTCATAAATTCCAGTATCTAAGAACAGTATGACACCGGATGACACCCCCTCTGATCTTAGCCCCACCTTTTCCTTTAATAAGGTCTCTCTTCTTTATCCCCCTTCTGTCTGGTATTTCAGTAAAATGCTCAAACACTGAGGCCCACTGTAGCAAGGGGCCTATTCATAAGGCCGAGAGACAGTGAAGGGAAGCACAAAGAGCTCCCCACACAGGGGAGAGGGCTGTGAGCTCAGCGCTGACCCCTGAAGGATGTGTGTGGGCTGCACCCAGACTCAGACACAGAGGCCCCGCCGACACAGGGCCCATATTCCGCCCTCCATTGGACTTGACCTTACACTAAACCCTAACAACTCCCAAAACAACCTCAAACAGACTTGTAGCTGTCAACATCAACTGGATGAGAGTTATGACTGAATGACATAAAGTCCGAATGGTTATCGACTTGATGCCAGCTAAAGACCACTGAAGAGTGTCTCCCATGTTAAATGTTGGCATACAGCTCACAGCCTGAGGCACGATTCCCAGCAGTGAGAATGAAATAGCTAACAAATTTGCAGCCGAATTTAGTGTTAAAAGAAAAGTCATTGAGTTTAACTTTCAGCCATAAATTAAAGTATAATGTGCAAAATATTTCTGCCTGGAAACTTCACAGGCTTTATATCGCTCGTAGCTCTTCTCTTTCTTGCTGATGGGAACTGTCACAGCTCTGGTCTCAAGCCATTGTTTTTATATTCTCACTGCAAGAAACATGTAACACCATTTAGCATAAAGGAATTTTGACTTTGCTCTACCTCTGAGACCTTCTCGTCTGTCTGCTTGCAGTGCTGGACCAGCTCCTGATGGAGCTCCACCGCTTCCTGCTCATCCTGGATAAGGAGACCCTGAGTGGGAACGCCACCATCCAGAAGGGCTTGCTCTCTGATCTCCTCCGGTCCTACAGTTCCTCCAATGGTATGAATTAAAAATATAAGTGCTTGCTGTTGAAAATTGCGGGAAGGCACCATGGACATGACTGGTTTTATTTGTTATATATTTAAAAGAGCATATTCAAAGAGCCTTTACCGATATAGATTATTCGCTAACTGGCTTAACATTTCAGTCCTAAAAACCTTTTATCGACCTGAACTCAGCATGTAGTATGTGCCTATGGAGTGCATACCTATAACATTCCTTATCATCTTTAAAAGCCCCTTTACTGTATTCATGAATAACAAAAACCTGGCAGTGTACAAATAAGGAAATAGGTTCCTCAAACTGTATGATGTGTATGAAAAATGTGAGGAACTGATTTAAGTGGCTGAAGTCAGAGGTGGGAGAAGAATAAGTACTTATTTTGCAAATTGGACCATCTCAGATTAATATATGATATGTTTTGATTATAACTACTGATGCATTAAAGTGTTATCAAAGCTGGTAAAGGTGCAGCTAGTAATGATGTTGCATACTGCAGGCAGGGTAGCTTGTGGATGTGAATTTAGTCCAGGTGTAACTAAAGTCTTATTTTTCATTCATTCAAATCTGCAAAGTAACTAAAGGTACACAATAAATGTGTAAAAGACAAAGTACACAATTTAACTCTGAATGTAGCATAACATGGAAATAGTAAAGTACAAGTATTTCAAAATGTGTACTTAAGTAGAGTACTTAGATTTCTAGCTCCAAGAAATATAAGATCCCATCGACCCTTTTTGAATAATTAAGGCAGGTCTATTGAAAATACCAAGCATGTTCTATTAACCTTGGTACATAGGGATATCATGAAGGATATAAGCAACGAAAGCTTGGTAGTTTTGAGAAAAAAACAAGTAGTCTAAAACATTCCCTCTGGGTTCCTTTCATATATTTCTTAAACGTGTGGTATTTGTGATGACCTAACATTTATTGGTTGAGGTTTAACCACAAATATTTAACCATGGGTCATTTAAAAACTCAAGCAGTAAGCCTGTATTTATGCAAAGCACCTTATGTAACATGTGGTCATGCCCTGCGTTTCCCACAACTCAATGAGTTTACACTGTTGGCTACCAGTCTTTTATTATTATTTTGGTAACTTAAAACCACATTTGGATGTTTGAATGAACTATTTTTGCTTAGAATGATACTTATTCATATTTTGTAAATACTTAATTGAAGTTCCTCTCGCTTCATTATATAGTGATGCATGGAACGTTAATGTTTCCTGTCAAACAGCTAAAGACAAGTTTGTTGTTCTTGCTCACTGGCTCTGACACTCAACATGAAAATATGGCAACCGCTGGTGTGCTGATGTGATTAATGGTGCCTGGAGGTCAGTTACGATGTGAACCAGTGCTACACCGAGCCCCGTTAAGCCTCTGCCCCTAGGTGTGTGATAAATTGGAAATAATAAACGACTGTTGCTCCTACAGAAATCTTAGCTTTGTGTGATGTAAAGAAAAGTAACTTTGAGCTATGAAAACACAAAAATCCCTGCTTCATGATTTTTACAACAAAAATACTGGCCACTTTTGTAGTGACCCAATTATTTTACTGCCATTTTTATATTGAAAAAGGCAAGATGGGTTTTGCTTCTCTTTCTCAGTGTTTCTCAGCTCCAAATACACACATACACACACGCACGTACACACACACACACACACACACACACACACACACACACGCACGTACGTACACCCACAGACACAAAGCTTCAGAGAAGAGCAGTTGCAAGAGGAGTTGTGTTGTAACCACATAGACACGCTGACAGCGAGTGGAGGAGGCAGACGTGGAGGCGCAGGCGGTGGATCTCTGCACCCACATCCTCCATCTCCCCCAATATGAGGCCTCACTCCACCATCACAGAACCTGCCTGAGCAGCTCTGATGTTTACCTCAACACTCACTTTACAATTAGCCTGGAGATAGCGGGAAATGAAGGCAAATATGTGAATGAGATTGTTGAGACATTGTTGGCGATGGTTCATCAGAATTTGCATGAACGACATTAGTGATGCAACATCTTTTCTACTTTGTTTTGATCTTTCCTGCTTTTTCTCTTGCTTTCGTAGAGCATTACGGATGGTTGCTTGACCTGGTTGCTGGTTGCCGCTTTTAACTTTGCACTTTTTTATTTCCTATGGATTTACATGTCACATACAAATGTTACTTAAGATGGAGATTTGTGTTGATCAAAGAATACACTTTGGGACTATATTATCAATATAAAGAGGAAAGGCAATCAAGGGTGGTTTAAAAACATATTAAGCTAGCCGGGAATGCAGATTAAAAGATAAAACCAGATTTCTTTTTTACTGGGAACCTTTCAGACAAAATCATATAGATGTTTATAAAACAGCTGCACAATCTTACAGTTCAAGCCAGATCAACAGAATGTGTTTGATTTTGAATTAATAGCAATATAATTATTTTTAAAAGCTGAACCAGTCTCATTTAATTGGGGGGATTTCTTTTGTTTTTTCTCCCACAGGGCAAAAAGAAGAGGAGAAAAAGGGAGAAGCTGCAGGACTCCAACACAGGTAAACATATAAATAATATATGTATCTGATCAGACAGAAACCACAGTTATGTTTACGAACTAAAAACAAATGTACACTGTCAACTGTTCAAGAGGATTGGGTTGAGTCTGAGCTTGCGTTGGCGCTCTGTAGCTCGACATCATGGTGTCTCTGAGGCAGGATGTGTCTTTAACGTCAAACCACCCACTCTGCTTTCCACCTAACCTGAATTATAAACACTTAAATCCCCGAAGAACAACATGTTCTGTCCTGCTCTCAGCTGTCCAAGTTTAACATGTCAGACATTATGGTCATTTCCTTTTTCCCTGGCCAACAAATAATAATAATATAAGAAAAAATAAAGACTTTCCAATCTGTTATATCAACCAATGAAAACACACACAGAAGTCCTCCAAAAGAAGAGCAATCCCTGTACCTGAGTGCTAATGCTAACACTGTAGTAGAAACTAGCATTAGCAGGTAGCAGCAACATTGAGAAAGTTGCCATTTTAGGCAGTAAAGCTGAATTAAACAAATATGAAATGATGATAACACTAAATAAAGGCAACTCTGGTATGTCGTAGAGTAGATTTGTAAAACAATATTCCGCTGATGAATGGGCAACCGATGCAAAAGCATGAAAAATGCTCATGATCCAATGTAAGGTCACGTTTAGTGTTTCTCACAAACTAAAGTTATGCTCCACTTCCTAATAACTTTGCAGATAATAAATACTCTATACATGAATTGTGATTTTCTACTAAAAAATCTGATGCTATTTCAGTTGTTATCCATAGAGGGCAAACATGAGCCTCCTACAAAGTAGTGAAATGTTGTTCTAAAAATCAAGCTTGCTGACCTCTTGAGTCTTCCTGCACAAACAGAGTGTCAAAGCACGACCCCCCCCCCCTCCTGCTCTCTGTGCGTCCTAACAGCTTATTTCCAGGGTGTGTGACTTGCTTGTTTGACTCAGTTGTGTGGGTCTGTTGTTGTGCGGTTATTCTGGTGGTTGTTGATGTTTTGCTGTGCTGAAAGCGGCTACTAACAGTTTGACCTGACGGCTCTCTGTCTTCCTGACATGCTCTTGTGTCTCTTCCTTTACCTCTCTCCTCTCTAACCCTCTTTCCTCTCTTCTGCTTCTTCTTCTGCTCCTCTCTACTTCTGCTTTTCCTCCATCTTGTTATGTGCATGCTGTGCGTTGTGCTCAGACCCGGGCTCTCCTAAGAAATGCCGGGCTCGCTTCGGCCTGAACCAACAAACGGACTGGTGCGGTCCCTGCAGGTGTGTAACCAAACATCCAGCTCCACCATCTCCATAGCAACGCACTGCCGTCGTCCAGCAGGCAAACCCCATCTTTCCTCCCATCTAACCACCTGTCCATCAGAGCACCACCTCCCTCTGATGGAGGCAGTTATTCAAACATTCCTCAAAGGCGGAGCTTCCCTAGAGGTGAACAGTATATCCTCCAAATTCACCAAGCATTCAAGCCTTGTTTTAATACTCAAGTTACTAAGCACAACCCACTTTTGATTATCTCAACCAATGATATTGTTTGCCTCAAGACAAGCTCCGCCTTGAAAGAAAGTTTGAAATGCAGCCTGTTCTCTGCATGTCGTCTGTCACTTACGTGTTGCTCTGCAAATGTAAGCCTTATAGCCATAGACATGTAGTTATATAGTAATAGAAGAGACGTGGTATATGCACATTTACACGGTTGGAAAATAAGTACCAAAACATCCCAACATTCTTGCAGCAACATGATATCGCCCTCAGTCAGTAATTGGCTGAATATAGAAGAGTAATCTGTTTCCTCTGATATTAGGTGAGGCTTCCCAGGTGAAGACAACCCTTTCATTTGTTACCAAAATTAAGTTTTAAAATATTCTCTTTAAAGGACGGAGTGAGTTTGGGCTGCTGTTAGCTTGCATTGCAGCATACCTCAATGTATTTAAAAGGGAATAACATTTAAGTACTGCAAGGGAGTGATATCAGAGAGAAACATTCAAATATTCTGTTGATTTTTTTTTTACCCTTATTATTATAATTGAACTCAGAACATGTCTGAGTCGTAAAAGTAAGGACGTCCAACTCGATATTGCAATGTCAAACAAAGGTTAGAGTTCGGCTGGGACATTTAAACAAAATAAAGGTTATAATCGTCAAACATTGTTCGGATAGTAGACGCTATACATAATAATCAGCTTTTGTTTACCAGCTTGCAGTACATGTGCGTTCACAAAATATTCAAATGTTGTAATTGAAGCTATGACAGCTAAAGCTCTAATGTGTTTCAGTAACCAAGATTGCAAAATTGAATTTCTCAGTTTTCCTGCTTTAAATACAAGCTGGAAATCATTTGTTTCAAATTCTTAAAAGATAAATAAAGTTAAAAACAGAATACCTGGTTTACAATGTTTAGTGTAAAGTTAATAAAGTATCTTTCAGAGCTGTTCACCAACACGTATTTACTCCAACATTGACCCCAGTGTTTTTCATTCCTGACTTTTCCTGTAAATTGCAACAACCTGTTTCTCTGTAATGAATCAGAAACATGGTTATGATGCGTTATAAATCAGAAGCCCCGTCTCGTCTCGTCTCGTCTCGTCTCAGGATTTACAGTAGGCGAGGGCAGCTTCTCTGCAGAGTCGGGGTCTGCAGCTCGCAGCGTCTTCCCCGCCGTCACGTCATGGAAATCTCACTGTGTGTTTCACTTTGAGAGAACAAAGGGGGGTGAATGTGGTTACAGCATATCCTTATCACCACAGCTCCACACACACACACACACACACACACACACACACACACACACACACACACACACACACACACACACACACACACACACACACCCTGACCTGCGGAGGAGGAACTTCCATCGCTTACGTGAAGAAAAAGGAGGATCCCTGTCAGTCTCTCTCAATAGACACTTATCTCACACCCTACATTTGCAGTCGTCCGGACATACTTCTACGTCGTAAGTTGTGGACTACAGGGTTTGGTCCTTGTGTGTACTACAGTGTTTGTCCCTTGTGAGTGACTACCAGTGTTTGTCCTTGTGTGTGCCAGCAGTGCTTGGTTGTGTGTACATAATCTGACTCGAGACATGGTGATACAGTTACTTCTATGGTTTTGTGTGTTGTCTAATGATAAATACCCAAATCCTAGGACGATAAAATATCTAAATCTCATTATGCTAATTACCTTTATAGTCACTGAAGATGCCAGAAAATCATCCCATTTTTATTTTCGTTATGACCACAAATTAGATTTCTTTTATGTTGTAAAACACCTTTAACGACATAAACTAAAGAACGACTCTCTTGTAAAGTATAAGTATCGGGATACGGTTTCACTACAATAATTTGATCCCGGTCTTCCAAATCGAATCGAATCGTATTGGCTGACCTAGTCCCTGTAAATCCGGATGGACAGGTTTCATGTTTTACCGTGGGTAGTGTGGAAGTGTTTGACTGACCAATTGTACACTATAGAACTCCTAAACTGTCTCTCAATTTCGTTGGAAACCAAAATTCCTAAAGTGTGCTGATCTCATTAGATCCCGGTTGTATGTAACCCCGGAGGACCTCAACACACTTAAGAAATGTACTTACGGACACAAGGTCCGATGTTAATGTTTTTTGTTTAATGATTCACTCGAAAGTCTACAATCTTCCACGTAAAAACTTGAACCTTTCTCAGGATCCGATCGACAAAGGTCTCGATGTACGATAGACTCCTAACGAAATTTACAGGGTACAGACCCGAAAAGCCCAATAATGGGTAGGGGTCGTCTCCAGTGTTGGGAGTTTCATGTGGGACATCGCCATTTAGAGATTGTGTCTTTCTGGACAGATACGACGGGGTCTTGCGGACAACCCTAAAGAGAAAAGGTTAACAAATGAAGACCATATCGTGCTTGCATAAAGCCCATATCACCCCCCTTGACAATGCAATGACAGGGCGCTCGGGCAATGCAAACTGGTTACGGGGCCTGGAGGAGTGTGGTCGTCGTGTGACCGCCCTACAACGCACTTCCGAGCGACGACGCTCCTCGCCCTGCACACTCGACCGAGTGTCACCACACCCAGCCCGCCTGTCGCTCTGTGGCGCCTTGAAGCAGACTCGTCGTGGGTTTGAGCGGTCCGGGTCCGTACGCCCACACACCAAGAGCCGACCCAAAGCGGCACATCCTGTCTCCTCTTAATGGCCCACTTGACTGTCGTATGCATAAGTCTCTATCCAACATCTCCTTTGGTTACACTCAAACCTGTTGAACATGTTATATATAGATAAAATTATCTGGAGTTGTTACCTAACTCCACTAGTCATCTTTACCGGTACTGTCCCCTGGAAAATTATCGACCATAAATTGACGTCCCTGATGGTGACTTTACATGTAAACTTAGTGGATCTACGCAAAACAACTCAAGTACCACCATTTGTTACTTGTGGAGTACCCTATTCTATTAACCTAGCTAAGGAATCAACCGCCCGTCTGTATATACTGACAGAGACTCGTCGCTACTCGAAGAGCTCCACACATATGAGTCTCGCGTCGTCGTTTCGTGCCAGTTCGTCCTAGGGTACTAGTGAAGGTCTTAGTAGCTATACTCGAGTGGCCCCAGGATTGGCGTTCCTTTCCGCGATCCGGTTTAAATCTCTCCCCCCCTCCGTTCTCACGCTATCTTTCACTAAATGATTTACAGTCTCAAGTGGTAGTTTTCCGCGGACAATGGCGTAGCGTACTTACCTCCCTCTCAACTTTCGTCTACCGTAGCTCTTGCGGCAGATTTACGTTTCGACGTCCCTTGCACACTACCACACGACACACACACACCAGCACACA
>NW_011359125.1:659797-671067 GCF_000735185.1 Notothenia coriiceps | reverse complement strand
CCTCCCCGGGCTGCTCCCCCCCGCCGCCGCCCCCCGGCTCTCCATCAACACACCTCCCACTGTCTCCGCCGACACACACACGCTCACACACGCGCTTACCCCCGCTGCAGACCGCCAGCAAGCGCGGAGACCCCTGTCAGCCCAAACACAGCTACACACACACCTCTACACACACCTACACACACCTGGACCTGAGCGGCAGGCCCTCGCACGGAGCCACGGCAACGCTGTCCGTCGCCAAGGCAGCAGGACTTTCTCTCAAAGTGCTAACAGAGTCGCAGTGATTCCTCCAGAGCCACCAAGAGCATCGTCTCTCCAATCATCTCATATTTTACTATATTCTGTTTTCCTTTTTGTTAAATCAAACTAAAGAAGAAGACTGAGGGTGGTGCAGCGAAGAAGAGGAAGCCATGGAGTACAAATACTGGCTGTGTCTCAGTTCAAGGGGTTCTCCACACCCGTTTCAAGACAAAATACATCAGTAACAGATCACTGAGGCCTTTCACTCATCTTCTTTAAATGGTCAATTATACAATCAAGCATCCAGGCAAGCTAAAAGTCTGGACATTTGGGATAATAAAAGGTTATCTGATCTTATTATTGGTCAGATGTGATACCAGCCTGCACATGTTAGTTAGCTTAACTACTAACCTCATCATAATGTACAGGTGTGGTCAAAAGTTTGACTTTTCAATTATTTCTACAACTCTTATTTTTCTGTGATAGAGTGATTGGAGCACATTCTACTTTGTCACGAAACAAAAATCATGAAGTTTGGTTCTTTTATTTTTGTGATTTTTAAGGGGTATGTGCTCCAATCATCACAGAAAAATAAGAGTTGTAGAAATTATTGAAAAGTCAAGACTGTCATGAAATACATGTTCTTTACAAATGTATGTAAACTTTTGACCACAACTAAATGCGTGACTTCACGGTCATTATCTGAGTTGATTTACACGTGTGTTGAACCCACAAGTCTCTGGAAGAAGAGCTTGGCTTTAGAGCCTCGTTGTTGGAGGATCCCGCCCCTGATTGGGCTCTCCGCCACGTACCAAAACAGTTCCCGTTATAAAGAGGCAGGCCTGCAGAGGAGGCAGTTATTCTGGAGTTGTTTGGCTCCATCTGCTGCAGCTAGACTAAAATACTTCCTTTGAGGATACCTGTTGATTTTAGAAATATAAATCCTAAACCCCACTCAGTGCTTTTTTCCAAAGCTTACCCTGTGCTTTGACCTAAATGACAATCACAAACTAAATGTCTTTACAGGACATTAACACTTTCCTTCAAATCAGATCACATCATCCATCACCATGACTCAGACCAGCAGAGGGGAGACAAACACCAGCAGAACCTCGAAAGAGTGTTCATTTATTTTTAATCAGCTCGACTTCATTTTCATTCAATTTCCAAACATTTTAAAGCTACCTGTTCAACCTTTTAAACAGTTTAAAAAAGGTCTCACATGACAGCCTCCCCACCTGCAAGTTACATTTTTAGGCACTTTCAGTCTCTCACTATATCAACCGTTGAATTTTTCTCCTGTTTTTGATATTTTTGTATGAGGTTGTGATCTTTAAAAGGTCAGAAGCCGGTGGGGAAACCCTTTGGTTGTTTTCCTTTGACTGAATATTTTTGCAGCTCCATAAACTAATCTGAGACCAAATGGTTACTATTATATTGTGTTGTAAAGTTTTATAAATGTTGGAATTCCCTATTATAATTAAACTTTTATATGTTTTTATGTAAAAAAAAAAAAAACATAACAAAAAAAAAAAGATTCTTTTAGTTTCTACCATTTCTTAAAGCAATACATTTTGTCCTCTTGTGCGTTATGCGTTTTGTTTTGATCAAGTGTTACTGCTGCAGCGTTCAAATGATACCTTCTCAATCTGTGCATGTTCCAACTTCAGTGTAACAATAATTGATTTCTGACTGAAAAGGCTTTAAGTTACCGCTCTGCTTGCCGCTTCAACGGACAAACTAAACTGAGCTTTGTACAGCAAAACTGTTTTCCTCCAGCAGAGAGAGCTCTTGTGCTAGAAATAGCTTGTTTTATTTTGATCAGTAGTGGGAACCCCTCAAAGATGTCTTCTGTATTTTTTACGCCTCTGATGTATTACTTGTTTTCGTTTGATGTATTAAAGTGTTTTGAATATTTCAAAAATGATTCCAGTGAGACTTTTCCTTTTGAAGATAAACACAAACAGACGGCAGCCTTTTTATGAGTTTTATTTACTCCTTCAATATACGATTGATCATCCCAGAAAAACAGCATCAGAGCTTTATCTGAGAAAAGTTTCCAATTCAAAATAACATGAATTAGGAATTAGATACTCGATGCCTAAAGGACGTCGCGCAAAACAAACAACTTTCCAACTCGAACTTTTCCTTTAAAAACAACCCGTCCTCTCTGAAAGCACTTTCACAGAACGGTTGCATTTACAGAGCAAAAATAAAATATCCACTCGTTCATCTCCGTTGTCAAAAAAAAAGCAATTTATTTAATCTAAAAATAAATCTCAAATCTAAATGGAAAACAAACATGTCCAGTAAAAAAGAGAACCGTAGCAATTATAACGGGGAGACGTCTAATCTTTAAGGATAGAAAGCCATGACACCTGGTTCTAGTGAATACACAACGTGTGTGGAAACAGAAAAAAGCTTTTTTTGTTTAAATTATTAACAACACACAGGCAGATTAAAATGGTCATGCTATTGGAATACAGAACTTGAGAGGAGGGAGAGTGTGTAGCTCTAAATATACTACATTGTAAATATTGACAAGTATGAACAACGCCAGTGCAACCAGTTAGCGGGACGATTCCTTTTCAGGGTGGTAGTGTTGGCCGGACCCTCCCCTTTACTTCTCTTCACACCACTGGTTCTCTTTGCGTACCTGTGGACGACAGACAGGAGAAACGGGATGAGTAACAGGTCAACTCTCAAAGCTGTGATAACTTCAGCATCACTCAAAAGTGACATCATTTCCTAAAAAATTAAGACTTTTTTTCTTGTGTTATGACTGATGGATGGATTCACTACCTGGGCTTCTTCCTCCTCTGTGAAATCGTTCTTGATGTTAAAAGTCTTCCTGATCTCCTCCGGGGTTTTGCCTTTAATCATGTTGGCAACCGTCTTGCAGGTGACGTCTAACAGACCTTTGATGTCCAAATAGTTGGCGGCCTGGAAGGAAACAACAGAGACAGGAAGGAGATTATTATTAGACTTTAGCATTTCAAGCTACATATCAACACATGCAGGTATATTAACAGTGAGCCAATTCTATTTTGTTTTCAGTTTATTTCAGGGACTACAATGCTTGAAGCTAAGGATTTGCACTGATTTCGTCAAGGTTAATGCCAATGAGAATTATAAGGATGTTAGAAAAAAGCACTGGTGTAAATGCAAACAGCTGCTAACTTAAGAAAGCTACAAATAGTAGCAGTGATCGTCTTCTTGTTATCGGACAGACCTTGTGCATATTGAGATTTGATTACATTGTAGGCCAAATCGAGACAATGAAAAAGCAAAAGACGAAAAATCATTCAGAGATTTTATTCAGATACAGAACACATACAAAGTGTAAATGTATTGTGTGTTATAACCAAGAAGGCCAGGCAATTTGAATGCTCATTAGATATAAGCCAAATTAAAGCAGTATAAATTAGTACGGCCTTGTTAAGACCAGACCAGGAAAATCAAGATTTTTTTTTAAGGAAAATCTGGACACAGGGATTTTTTGACACACAAATCTGATCAGATCCTTTGCAACTAGAAGTAAACACTGATCAGATTGATCAAAGCCTGCTGTGTTCAGATAACAAATCCCATAATACCGGTTAATACCTTACATAAACCATGTGGTGGTCACTGAAAAAGCTTCGCACTCCTCACTAAAGCATGAAGTAACCGTGTGCTTGTAAACACATTCTAACAGCCACGGGGGGGGAACACAAATGACGAACACTCCACTTGGGTTTCACTTCCCGGAAGCCCACAGCTTGTCCAACACTTATTTCCTAATCTTTCCCAGGAACTGCCTGTGCTACCTGTCACGTGCTCTCTTGTTTCCCTTCAGATCGTCCCCAGAGTAAATGCATGTAAGCCAAAGATCCCTTCATGTGGGTTATAACTTTAAAAACGGTATCGTTTTAAATCCCTAAAAACAGCCAACCATCTATCTTCTAGCTATTGCTAAGCAAGTTTTGCACATTGGCAACCAAATGAAACCGCTCACCACTGCATCAGAGCAGGGAATGACATTCCAAACTAAATATGCACATTCAAATATAAAAAATATGTCAATAAGAGGCTATAAAGTAAAAGAGAACTCCTGCAATGATAAAGCTTTAAAAGTAAATCTCTAGATAAATCAAATGATAGAATACCAAAAAGGTTTAGTTACTGACTGCATGCTTAATCAAATATTTAACCAGTAAACATTTCTAACGCTGGTCTATTGGTTGGAGTTCAGCTGAGAGGTGGTGGTTTAGCAGATTAATGGTTGTAGTTCAAATGATTTTCAACCTCTATGAATGCATGCAAGTGAGTGTAATACAATGTAAACTGTATTTACCAGAATGAGTTCAAACAAGGTGCCTTGGTCCACTTTGAGGAACTCCTGGTCCCATACAGGAATGTCATCTGTCCTCTTCTCCTTGTTCTCATCGTCCTCAGGAGGAGGAGGGTCATCTTTGTGGTGGGTGCACCACTGAATCACCTGAGGGGAACACACACACATACCAATTTAACCAACATACTGCAGGAAAAACCTTGTTTGAAATAACTGCAGCTCTGGTGCACAAGCATACCATTGAAGAGGCAGAAAGAAGCAACTTTCACACAATGTGATTAACTGGCAATTAGTAATTTAACCAGGGACAGTTCTATCAACACACCTATAACACGTGTGTGTGTGTGTGTGTGTGTGTGTGTGTGTGTGTGTGTGTGTGTGTGTGTGTGTACCTTCTTGAGGATGGCAGCGTTAACATTAGGGAGAGGAACTGGGTCATCGTCTCCTTCATCATCCATTCCCAAATCTGTCAAAGAATCAATGAGTGACTTACATTAGTCAGTTATATCTACAGCCAATTGCAAATATTACAATACAACGATATAAAGGGCAAAGAAGACAACTTATTACACAAAGTTAGCATCAAGTTGAAATGGACTCAAAAGAGTGCAATGGTTTGAGATACCTTCTAACATAGTCTTGATGGTGACAGACTGTTTGGCGATCTCGACATCCACCTCGAAGATTTCCCCATCAGAGCTCTGTAATTTTATCGTGGGCATTATCTGTAAAGACAAACAATGACATTATTAAGTAAATAAATATAACCAACTGTTCAAAAAAGTAACAACAGTCACAGTTTTCCCAAAAATGTCCCGTCTGGTCTGCTAACTCTGCAGCTAGCTAATCCTGTATTTACGTGACTGCTAGCTTGTCAGTTTACATCGTTAATGATCAGCTTGCTATATTATTGAGGTTAAAACTGCTACAGGGGTTAATATACTTAAACCTTACCTGTGAGGGTGATGTTATTAGCATTTCTAAGTATAAATATGTAGCTCTAAAGCGATACTTTTCAACCTAACAAACGACACATTAAGCTAACGCTAGTCAACTGTTAACACAGGCTAAACGACGGTAATGCTAACCAAATAGCTAGTTGCTATAAGGTGGATAATCAACTTACATTAAATAGATGCATTGTTACTGCATTAAATATTAAATCCACATTGTAAGCAACAAAACCCGACTTGTATGTTAGTACAACCAAAACAATTGCCCAATAGCTAAGGTTAAATACATATGAGCTAGCATTACCATGCACTATGCTAGCATTTAGCTTGATATTAAGCTAGCGCCCTGCGATGTAGTGAGGCCTCTTAGCAACCAACACCGATGCTACTGAAACAAAGATGTAAACAAAACCTGAGTGGCGGTTTGACTTCAATTTTCAAAGATAAACAACGTGTAAAACAAAAATCACATTTTGCGTTGGGAAGCTACGTACCGTAAATGTTTTTCCTCAGATCCAGAGGTAAGGTTCCTCTGTGTTGATCAGCAGGGCCTGACAGACGCGGGGCTGTTTGGTTTATGAGTCTGCTGCTCCCGGCGGCTGTGGAGCGCTTTGTCAGAGAGCGGGGGAGCGAGGGGGCGAGGGGGGAGGCTGCTTTTCCTGTTGGTCTAACTCTGTTCCAAATATTTTTAAATGTACACACAAAAATAAAGATTCCGAAATGTATCCGACCTTTAGTAACCACTAGTGATAACCACCCATTTACTCAAATTCTGTATTTAAGTAGAACATGTAGGTACTTGTACTTTACTTGAGTACTTTCGCTTTATGCTACTTTAAACTTTTTACTAGACTACATTTATTTTAGATATTTATATACTAGCTACAGATTTAGGTTAATGCCGTTAAGCTTATCCCTGATGATAATACAAATAACAATAATAATAAAAATAATAAATAATTGAATACAAAATATAAATCGACACAAACTATGAGACCAATGCTGTCATTATACGATTATCATAATTATTCAAATACATTTTAATTGCTAATAGGCCTACTTATAAATAACATGTAAAATGTTGTCGATGGAAGTGAACATTAAGTGTGTTAAAATGTGTTTTTATTCCTTTTGATTTGATTAGGTGCAAAGCATGTTAAATAACAAGGCACAGGTTTTCTGTCCGTTTTGTTAATTTGGTCTTTATTTTTTTTAAACTTGCATTAGATCTAGCACATTTTGTTGGATGAACTTCACGTTATTTAATTAATTGGAAATATTTGTCTGGGAGTATTGTACTATATTCATTACTATAAACAGTAGGCCTATGTTTATAAAAAGTCATTAAAAGTAGGCTAGTAGTAAAGTATGTTATCAAATGTGATGAAAGGAAATATTCCTAGTATAACAAAAGTCAGAAAAAATGTCACAGTACAAGGTTTTAAAAACAAAATTATTCACAATTTCCACTTTCCTATTCTTAAGATTACATGATATAACTTCTGGTAGATGTAATGTACTGGTCATGTGTTGGACTTTGATTTAAGTCCTTAATCTTATGGGTTAGTAAAGAACCTAAGGTCATCCAAACAACCAGTTCAATGACGACCTCTTTTCTTAATGACATGGTGTTTCAAAAATAAATTCACAGAAAAGTCATTGTATAGAATGTCAAAAACAAAGTCAAGAAATAGTATCATAAAAATACAAAAAAGGAAATTCAAACACAATCAAGGAGCCACCTTCATGTCTTTATTATTCAAATGTTTTGGTGAACAGACGGTCATTCAGAGGGAGTCAATGGGTTGATGTGGATCATCTGAAACATCTTATAAACCAAGCTGTGTGACTGCATAATGACGGTTTATTTTAAAAGTTACACAGGACAGAAAACGTTTGAAAAAAGTTGAATGATGGGGGCTTTAGGTGTCATTTAAAAAAAATCAAAAAAGGAAAAAAAAACAAGAACATCTGTAGTGTGAAATAATTTTCATCTTTTGACATAATGTTACATTTGTTGAGATTTACAAAAGTGCAAATAGATAATGTTCAGATCTCTACATGTCAGCCATGGCATGTGGGGTTCAAACAGTAGCAAAGTTTCATCTTCAGTCCAGCTACACCAGGTAGAGAATGAGGAATTTAAACTGTTTTACATAGCAAGGTTGTTTTTTTTTTAATACAAGTCCTCAGCAATGAATATTGAGACGATTATGGCACCCAACTTTTGCTTAATGCCTAAATAAACAGACATTGTTTTTTTGATAAATGCTTAAATAGATCTTTGTGTTGATATACAATGTGTACTGCTGTGTAGCCCGCCAGACTCCAACCCTCCCCTTCCTTATTCTTGTTGTTTTCAGTGAAAGTCATGGCAATACTGGAACTGACTGTACAAGGGTGAAAGGGCAGCGAGTTTACAGGAAGTAATCGGGGGTGCGGCGAGTGACATGAGGCTCTCCTCTGCGAGGCGCAGGGTCAAACTGCAAGCTGGTTAGGAAAAGAACAAAAAAAATAGATTTGTCAATCAATCATTAAATTGAAACAAAAGTGTTGTAAATATAATAAATAAGACAAGTTAGACAATTTGTACATTGTACACAATTAAGGTGTTTTTTTTTGTTATACTTACAATGAGTATTTGAGGGTGTCGTCTAGTTCCATGATAGCTGCCTGGTTGCCACAGCGGTAGCAGTAGTTAGGAGCACTAAATATTGTCACCACATTCCTCTCATGGCACCAGTTGTAACCCTGAAAGAAGCAGATGTATTAATTACCAGAGATAAAGTGCTCAGGGTTCATACACTTTTTCACCAATGATTTTCAATGACTTCTCCATGACCTTTACCTCATTTTCCATGACCAAAAACATTACTCTTTCTCAGTGTACCACTGAAAATGGTTTATTTTAACATGGAATAGGAAAATAAGGTCTGCATATGAAACATGTTGTGCCTATCTAAAACAAATCCAATAGTAGGCTTACTAGCTTCTACACGCTAAAGCAACTAAAATCTCTCACCAGCAAAACACCTCGACAGCTAAATGCCATTTTACGTTTCATTACTATACGATACAGTATTTATTATCATTATAGTATTACTATTTCGGCGATTAGATAAAATATAAACTATATTGGATGCAAATTTAGTTACATTTCCATGACTTTTCCAAAACTTTGGAAAAAATATTGTTTTCCATAACTTTTCCAGGGCCTGGAATTAGCATTTTGAATTTCCATGACTTTTCCAGGTTTTTAATGACCGTAAGAACCCTGGCTAATGTACATTTTTTAAACTAGAGTGCTAGCTGTTGGTATATCCATGTGTGCTGTTGTGTTCTGTAGCAGCAGTGGTTGGTATATTTCTTTAGTTTTTCAGTTAGGTTTGGTTTGTTTAGTTGTCTGTTTTATGTTACAGGATCATGTTAAATCACTAGCCTTATTTTCCTCTAACATGGAAGAAGGATGTAGCTCGGGCCAAGGCAGAACCCATTTCAATTTGGAACTGATCCAAATGTAAGGAGAAAGGGTCTACACAGGTGTCTTCAGATGGACAGTATGAAAACAACCATGTGGTTTTTGAACATGAATGCATGAAAACATGTTCTAGTAGCAACCCTTAACACAAGTATGAACCTAAAAATAACTTAATAATTCCCCTTTAAGCATTACTTGAATAAATAAACATTGTAGGTCATTCTTGACTGCATCTACGAGGTCTATTTATTGTAACAGCCATAACCCTGGTTCAAACCAAAAAGGGTGCGTTTGTCTGGTAAAATGACAGACACGCACCTCCATAACCAGCTGGTGGGCTCGGGACACCAGAGTGAGGCGGTTGGCGTGGTTGAAGGTCTCAGAGATGTCCTGGCCAAAAGTGTAGCCGGCTCCTCGGGGGGAGATGCCCCAGCCGCCGCGATCGTCAGGGTCCGACCACAGCAGGTCGCACATGGGACCCTGAAGGAGACATGAGGAAGAGGAGCGTTTTAGAGAGGAAACACCAACACACATGTCAAGAAAGAAATCATATACAGTTAATAAAGGGCTGTAGTGCAATAGACATTAACATTTCAATTTTTAATTGCAAATACACTGAATTATGGAGAAAAGAGAATATAAACACATTGCTTCCTTTCTGATTTTAGTATTGGTCATGATCAGGTTAATTGTACTGACAGACAATTATTGATCGTTTTCTGTTCTATATGTGGTTTTTTTGGACTTGTCATGTACAGGAACATAAAAATAAACTTTTATATTTACCTCGTGCGGCACTTCCTGTAAACGGTCCAGTGCTCTGATGTGATCCAAAGTATCTATGGACGGGGAAAGGCCTCCATGAAGGCAGAAAATCTGGGCGAATGAAACAACATTTTCAGCATTAAAACAACGACATCGAGGACCTTCAGCTTCTGTTTCCATTACAACAAAATATTGTTTCCAATACTAGCAACATTATGTATTTCATTCTACAACAAACTGTACATTTATCTAACACCAACCAACGCAGATTCTCACCTGAGAGTCTACCAAGGCAGTGAGGGGGAGATAATCGAAAAGGTCTGTGAAGGACTTCCACACGTTGGCGTTTCCATATTTCCTTAGGCACTCATCATAGAAGCCGTAAACTTGTGTGATCTGTCTGCTCTCGTGGTTCCCTCTCAGGATTGTGATGCGCTCACGATAGCGTACCTGAAACAAAAGGAAAAAACAGAGCTATAAACTAACTATATTCCTTAAAAAGTTGTCAGTTATGGATCAAATTGATTGGTCTTTTCAAAATCAAGACTAACCTTAAGTGCTACTAGTAAACTGACGGTTTCTACGGAGTAGTACCCTCGGTCTACGTAGTCTCCCATGAACAAATAGTTTGTGTCTGGAGATTTCCCTCCGATCTTAAACAGCTCCATGAGGTCGTGGAACTGTCCGTGCACGTCGCCGCACACCGTCACCGGACATCTCACCTCCTGGACATTTGACTCCTTGGTCAGGATCTCTTTTGCCTGTAGAAAGAAAGAAAACATGAAAGAAATTGCAGATGAGGTTATAACCAACGAGGACTTTTTGTTCTTCATCTATATTTCCGGAACAGACAATTTCCTGCCAAAGTCACAATTTTCACATCAGCCTCTAGTGGGTCTTAAATTAAGATGCTTCAGTGATTACAACTCAACCCCAGACATAATCTCTTCAAGGGAATAAGCCTCCTTCAGAGTGTCTAGATTCCTGTTGTCGTAGCTTGCAGAGCTTCTAATGAAGGCTCTTGTTAAAATGCAACATTTTAACACAGGGCTCGACATTATAATTGGCCCGCTGGCCCGGAAGCACTATTTAGACATCCCGGGCCAGCATAACGTACTTTCCACTTGCCCGCTTGGGCCACAAAAAATATTGCTTTAAAAAAAAAGAATTGTCCTGTGGTATTGGTATTTTGACTTGCAATTTAAAAAAAAAAAATGAATTGTCCTGTGGGTATTGGTATTTTTGGGACTGCAATTTTAGTTAAAATTGTTTCGTTTATTAACGCTACAACATAGCGTTTTGTTGAGTCGGTTGTCGTTGTTGGGTGAAAAAGCAACAGGCTGTTTGCTGATGCGGGAGCGGAGTGCGAGCAGGGCTTCCCGTGAGCGGGAGCGCGCTCCTTCACTACAGACTATCGCGCCACCCTAAACATTCGCCCATTAATGTTTTTAAATACCAGCGGTAACCGGCCAAGTCGCCGGGCAAAAAACAATCTTTAAAA
>NW_011359125.1:657770-659752 GCF_000735185.1 Notothenia coriiceps | reverse complement strand
TCTGTTCAAGGGAATAAGCCTCCTTCAGAGTGTCTAGATTCCTGTTGTCGTGGCTTGCAGAGCTTCTAATGACGGCTCTTGTTAAAATGCAACATTTTAACAGTTACTTTATTTTTTAATTATTATTTTTATTTTAAAAGTTATCTTTATTTTTACTTGTGTGAATCCTGTTTTTCACTCTGACCCTGCTGCTGCTATATTAAAAACACTCGTATTTCCACAAGGGGATAAATAAAGTTCCATCTCATCTTAAAGGTCCCATGTCATGCTTTTCCGGTTATTACCCGTCCCCTTGTGTGTTATGAAGGTTTTTCTGCATGTAAACGGTCTGCAGAGTCAAAACCCTCAAAGTACACCCTGTAGCGAGTAAAACTCTAACACAGAAAATACCTCCCCAAAACGCCTCGTTGGTGAAACGTCATCGTCATTTCATTCGTCCGGAACTAAATGGGCCAATCCGCGGAGCCGTTACGTTAAGCCCCCGCTGATTGGTCCAAATTGACCAATCCACACACACACTCAGTGCAGGCAGCTCTGCTGATCTCTCCTCCCTGGCTGCAGGCTGATAACAGACAGTTGGGATCCAAATTCTCTCTGCAGACCCATTCTCACAACGTTTATCAACCTATAAACCTTTTTCTTACTCAATATCAAGCCACACTTATTGTTTTTATTTCGGCTGTGACTTTGTGTGTGTTCAGGTTGAGTTTGGCTGTGTTTGGCTGTGTATCGCTAAACAAGGAAATCACACCTCCACGGAGCTCAGCGCGATTCATACCGACCAATCAGAGCACACTGGGCTCACAGGGAGGGGGAGGGGGGGTGCTGCAGCGAGCCGTTTAGTGGAGAAAGTGAATACTGCTGAATACACATACTTTGCAAAGATGCTGTATGCGAAACCAATGTGAGTTTGGAAAATTGCACAGTATTTTTCTATTTTAGTATACCTCAACATTGGAATTATGATCAGTGGAAATGGCCATGACATGGGACCTTTAAAATCAATTTTTGGGATGCCCTAGAAGTCAATAACAGAGTGAGTTATGAGTGGAAACCGGGGCCTGGCGTCCGTGGATGAAATACTTTTTCAAATTATTACTGAGAGCACTGTTAAAGCTAGGAGGGCTATGGTAACACAACAGTCAGTTACTAAAAGACTAAAAGTGGAACCGTCAAGAAAATGTTTTTCCTAGAGACTCTTTATGGCGTGGTCTTAAAGTTGCTGCATCAGGGTATGACTCAGTAAATTGTTTGTAAAGAAAACACTTGGTTACTGTTGTCTGCTGACTCAACCCAAACAGGTCACATGGATTAAAACTGTGGATTTTCTTTTGCTGTTGCAGGAAAGTTTACCTGGCATAAATTGGCTTAATTCAAATCCACCGCCAGATTCTCCTTGGGTTATGTATGGAGTTGTATAGCAAGCTTATAGGAGTTCTACCTCAGAATAGAATTTCAAAACAAGCATTTCTCGGGTTAAATAAATGGTTTCTTGTATTTAGCCCTTAAAAATGATGGGAAAGCTTTAAACCACACTAATACGACAACTGCAGACACACAACAAGGCCATAACTCTGTATTGAGTGTAGCTTTAGAGGCTGGTCAGACTAAGGGCTCAATCAGCTGGATGAGCTCTTTAAAAAAGGAGCTTTGAACAAATCCTCAGGCTGAAAGTAAAAAGGGACTGAGCCGAAAGATCACCAGACATGTCTGATGTGCTGGAGATATGAGGCAAGAAAAAAAAGACAGAGTAAGGCGTGTACAAAATGAAGGTAGGGTGAAACAGAGTGGGGTTATCTGCTCCAGAATAAATGTCTGGTGTTTGCCTGTTTGACTTTCTCATCAGCTTTTCTCATACCGTTTCCGAAACAAATGCGTCCTCAGTGAGTGAAAGAGATCATTGACATGGACAGAGTGCCTGTCATCCTGGCAGATTTGAGAGAGAGAGACAGACCCAGAGTGACTGCAGGACTGCACAAAGC
>NW_011359125.1:628380-657736 GCF_000735185.1 Notothenia coriiceps | reverse complement strand
CAAGAAAAAAAAGACAGAGTAAGGCGTGTACAAAATGAAGGTAGGGTGAAACAGAGTGGGGTTATTGACATGGACAGAGTGCCTGTCATCCTGGCAGATTTGAGAGAGAGAGACAGACCCAGAGTGACTGCAGGACTGCACAAAGCTGACCTACATTACACTCCACATGCCCATAGTGTGGGGGGGGGGCAGGAGGCCTTACAATGACTGGGCTGTAGAGGACAGATTGATCAGGGCCTCTGACTGTTTATGCCTGCATTATGGTAGAACAGAAATATATTTTTGACCTCGCCCCTCCTGATTACTTTGGACAAATGAACCAATCTGCATTTTATTTGGACTTAAAGACAGTCTGTCTGCGATCCTTCTTACTTAACCTCATTAAGAAACTGATTCAATTGCAACATCATTTTATACAAATCTAATTTGGGTAGGGTGTTGAACCCTGACATGTTTTCATCATGGTCCATATTGATTTTGGGGTATTTTTGGATTAGTTCAGGATTAAAAAAGCAAAAGTAGTAGAACTGCCAAGTACACAACTAAGTTTCTTTGCCAGTGCATTATACACAGTACTTAATGGCCTATAGCTCTGTAACCCTCACACTGAACTGTATGAGTAATGTGTTAAGTGACGCTCTGTGTCCTAAATTTGCTCAGCCGATTTTAACTCAGTTAGCATGCACTTTGTGTGAAGAGCACTGACAACGAGTTATCTCTCTCATTGTATAATGTATTAAACAACTGATTTGATTTGCCTTTATAGCATATTTAAACTTGGATTCCGCGATAACCCGTGAGAGACCTGTGAGAGAGACCTGTGAGACAGCAGCTCACATTGGGGATGCCAGTCCAGCTGTAAATGAAACAGGATGACGGCAGCGCTGGCGTCAGCACTCCGGGAAAAGTACAGACCACACCTGAAGCAGAAATGCCACAGGGAGGGAACTCTGCCTTTATTACGGCCGTGCCAAGAAGTCAGACGTCACACATTCAACAAACTGCTTAGTCAAGTACTGACGAGGAGTGATGTCAGCCTTTTAAGAGCTGCTGCTTTATAATCCCATTAAAGTAAGTTAAACAGGGCCAAAGGTTTTACATGTGGTCATTAAGCTTGACGACTAGGCACAACTACAACCACAAGCAATGACCTCTCTCAAGATGGAAGACAATCATCTCCCTGACAGCAGCACTATCATCAGCGTGGAAATCAGCATCAGCAGCCTAACGATAGCAGAGTGTTTTTACTATGAAAGTTGATGTGTTTGCTGAGATACATTTAACAACCTTTAGTCACCGTCAGTGTTTTTGGTTGAGTGTGTTCACAGGGACAGCTGTATTTTTGATATCCATTTGTACAGCTTTGAGGATATCTTTAGAACACCATCATAGGATTTCTGTTGATGAATAGAGGATGCCAATTTAGTTTACTATATCAGACGTTGGTGTATGAAAACAAACCATCACGTGGAGCAGTCTCTCTCTCTCATGACTCATTGTGTAAAAACAGTGACCTCAGCTGCAGAGCTAACTGCATTAGACTGGTTTCAACATAGACAGCGGTCAGTACACTTTAGCTGCAGGAAGCGCATTGCAGCGTGACAAAAATCATTACATAATTCTGACATACTTATATGATGTCATATTGCATAAATATTCTTACGTTTATTAAGCACATTTCATATAAACGCTGTTATTTTGTTGGTTATCTCTTAGCACTAGGTATGGATCTTTTGTATACAAAGCCCTTTGCTTGGCTTAATAGAAAAGTGAACTGGATCTAGCTTAATGGTTAGCAAACACTGCTCCATAGGGGATGTCTGAATTGTTGTGCAACTCTCTGAAGGGTTATTTTTGAACCGACAAGGTCAGAGAAATGTCCCTGTTGTACGTTTAATTAAATTGACTCAGTTAATTGACAGGAACACAAAACCAATTTCCAGTGAACAGAGCATTGTCTCTCCACTGGCTTGATTTAAACATGGTAACTTGTTTAAACACAATTAAATTATTAAGCAGATGACATCGCTACAAACATCACATCTACAGCCCTAAGAGGGGGAATAGTAAAACATGTGCTTTGATTTTGATAAAAATGTTTAAGCTCTTAAGTATTCCTGCCGTTATATACACACACACACCAGAAATTCTGGTCTGTTCTGTTCTGGCTTTTCTGAGAAAGCTGGAAAGCAGGAATGAAAGACTAAAATCAGATTACACAGCACATAACATTCCTCCACACCCCCGTGCATCCCAAAACAGAGACGGCCGCTCTGAGTCACAAGGAACCGTATTATCCTGAGTCACACACACTCTAACAATGGGTTTCACAGTGATATTGATGACACTCAAAATCAATCATATCCTCTGCTATTTTTAAATCAGCGAGGAGGTTGAGCGGGAGCAATCTGCAGATTATATAACAGAAGTCATAGTGCGGTGGGGGGATAGGTTCAGGTCGACAGCAGTTTGGAGAAGTTGAGTTCATATGAGTTGTGACAATGAAACAGCCTCAGGGTGAGGAAACTGTGTACGTTTCCTTTTTCCTCTCCACTATTTTTATGGCATAGTTTCAGCATTTGGAAGGAAACAGTGAGGGGCAGCAGGAAAGAAAAAACACACTTATTTGTGCAGTTCCTGCTTTTATCTGTAATTTGCTGTCCTGTTGTTTGGTGTAAAGTCAAAAATAAATCGAATAAGAACTGACATTTTCAGTTTTCATCCACAATTTTGAACCACATTGCAGAAAACAGGGCATTTTAAAATACTGGAACTGACGTTATCAATATTAACAGGAAAACAATAAAATTGCTGGGATTAACAAGCCATTCGAAAATAGCATGCCATTACCTCCAGCGCACAGAACTCCAAACGTGGTAGTTTTCAAGTCCTTTTACGAGCTGAGAGGGACAGAGCTGCACTGAAGAATGATTTAGCGAATGGCACTCAAAAAGAAAAAAAAACATTTGTCCAAATGTATGCTCTTTATCAGGGATAAGCTAAACAGCAAACTTGAAGAAAACCAGGCCACCAGAAAGATAACAGCTAATTTAACCACCACAAACTATTAGTGTGACTCATTGAAAAAAGTATTTTTTTTAAAAATGGTTTAGGAAGATCAACAAATATTTTGTTTTCATTAAGTATATAAAAAAGAAAAACTCAACTAATACATTTCATTTAATTTCAAAGCACCAAAGGATAACTTCTGATAATAAACACTGGTGGGATGATAGCAAATTAATTGTTTAACTGTAAGTGTAAATAGTTTTCGTTTAGCCCTGATATACAGAGCTGGAAATCAGCAGGTGGTCGGAGCAGAAGGATTTTGAAGAGAAAGTGGTGTTAAGCTCCAGTGAACAAAAGTCTGCAAAGTGAATGGCCAGTTGTCAGGCAAGGCAGGAGCAGGAACATATGGATACTTAAATAACATTGTACATCTGTATGTGCATCATTACATTGCATTTAAATAAGATTAAATACCTGGCTCAGCATCAAGCAAATATCTGTTAAAAGAGTATCTGAAATTAGCTCAGTCCCCCCCCATCTTTTGTTTGCATAGACTAAGTTTCCCTGTACAATTCAGACAATGTTCACCAAATGTACTAAAACACGAGTAAACATACAAGAGGTGAGGGTTAATATTTAAAGTTCCCACCAAACCTATGATCAATTAAACCATATAATCTCATGTTAGTTTGAAAATTGCCCTAAAACAAGTCAGTCTCACTACTTATTGACTAGAGAAGTGAATAAGAAGCTAGATGAAGGGCAGGGGTCAGAGGATAAATGCAACTTTGTTGACTACCTGTACATTAAAATAGAGAAATTCCATGGTATACAAACATAAAGTAGGATAAACCAACTTTATTCCAGCAATTTCATAGTCAAATATCATACTTTTTACTCTGCTACATTCATATGACATTCCAATGCAGTAGCCTACTGTGTCAAGGCTGAAATGCTCTTACATAATATTTGTTAGTAATAAAAACAGGATAAATTAATAACCATAAAAGCATAGTAATGTGAAGATATCCATTTGCAAAACAAGTACTTATACTTGGAAGTACATCTAGCTGATAATACTTATTTACTTTGTATTATTCTGAAATTGGCCATTGTGCAGAATGAGTACTTTTGCTTTTTGTAAGTATATTATGAGGCTAATACTTTTGAACTTTTACTCAAGCAACATTTAAAATGCAGCACTTAGACTTGTTATGGATAGTATTTGTACTAATCTGAGTACTTCTTCCAACACTGCAATTCACCTACTCATTGCTTTCCTCCCATTTACTTGCTTATATGCAGACAAAATTAAGTAGTATGTCACACACTGTAATTTAAACGTGATGGTACTTTTTCTGCCCATGCTAAGCTAGCTAAAAGAGATGCTACAGGTCACACTGACAGTCTGAATTAGGGGGCTGTAAATGTGGTATGTGACTTGAATCCACAGTATGGCTGGATTAGGATAGCCACAGCCACCCGACAACATGTGCTTGTAATGTGTTATTTTCCAGACATTTCAGATAAGCTACGATTCAAACTCCCAAAAACAAAAGTACTTTTAGGAAGATAGAGAAATACATGCACCGCGGAGTGAAATGTACCCTATAGACGCCATTTTAGAATGTCTAGAAGGCGTCGTTAAGGAGACAGAAGACGTTAACGGTTTAAGTGACCTCACATACGAGGAATTTTATTTAAATTTCTCACCTTTTCACAAAGTGACTTCACTTGTCCCTCCGATAGCTGCTTGCACTCGTTGAGCTGCTCGATCCACAGATCAATTTCTTTCGTAAAAGCCTTTTCGTCCATTTCTGTCGGTATTTGGGGTTAGCTAATTTCAGTTAAGAGACGAATCCCCCAGATTTTATGGTGTTTTCCGGAGCTCACACAGGATGCCTGCTACTCTCTTGTTAAGACGAATGTACTTCGTCCGATAGCTATAATTTTACTGAATTGTAAGTAGAGGGAGGAGGGAGAGACGTCAGTTTGTGATCCACCCTGAAAATGTGTTTGTTTCGAGCTCTTCAAAATAATTCACAGCATTTCCGTGTTTGACCTTCAAAACAAAAGCATTGATACTGAGCACCGATGGAGGAAGTATTCAGACGCCCTACTCACAGATACAATCAATGTGATGTGTGATGTTAAGTAACTAAGTACATTTGCTCATGAACTGTACTTAAGTACAAATTTGAGCGACTTGTACTTTACTTGAGTATTTCAATTGTTTGCTACTTTGTAATTCTACCACACTGTGGTAAATGAGGTACTTTTACTCCACCTTCTTACCTTTAGTTACTTTGCAGATTTGCTAAGTACTACCTCTGCTACTAACCCAAAAAACTGGTCAACAATAATATGCAAATGCACCAGAGTGCTGAAAATCAAAGAGTTGCTCAAAAACAATAATTATCATCTTCAACTGTGGCAGCCATAACAGATTAAATAAAGTTTCCCGCCATTCCTGTATAACTGTACTTCCGCTTTCACTATGGTTGGTCATGGCGCTGGTCATGTTCAGCTTTGCAACACTGCGACACCCGGCCACAAATAGCAACCGGAGACCGGTGATGGTAACATGTTCATTGGCTATCATGGTTACTTTCTTTGCAGTTGTATTGGCTCTTGGTTTCATAGAAAAAGTTGCCAACACAACAGAGAGAACATATCATCGCCACCGGGAAGCTTGTTGTGAATCTTTGGTGTGGCAATGATGCCAACGATTTTACAGGGAGGCTGGGTAAACAAACCATAAAACAGAAAAAACCTTTCCCCTCTGATACAATTGTGTCTACAAGGTTCAGTTTATTTCTAAATATGAGTTATTCAATCCCCACTCCACACACTCTTATTATGTAGCCTATTCTTTTTTTTATTTTTAGTGTGTTATTCATTGATAACATTCAGTTACCCAATAATCATAACGCCCAGTCATATTTATTCCTTAGCCTGAAATTCATTCAGAAGAAGATTTGAATAGATTAGATAAATGTCTGAAATGTTGTCATTATATCCAATAAGTGATGCAGTTAATTCCACTGTGCCTAGACCTTTATTGTTGTCCAAAAACTATTACTATACTATTAGACATCATTGAGCCACACCCAGGTGACATGTTTCTTCTGTTATTCACACGAGCGTTGTAGTTTATTTTCTTAGAATAGTCCTTATTATTGCACTATTGAGTCCAGCTTGGGGAACTTTTGCTAAAAAAGTACAAATTCTAGATTTTAAAACTCTTTTTTTAAATGATACTACTTTTTGACAGATTTGTAAATATTGATATCAGAGGGAACTAATGGGCTTGAGTTTTAGAGCTAATCAAAATGGACATAATTAGACTTGTCAGGGACGCTGTGAGTAGAGGTTGACGGAAGCCCTTAAACCCTTGACATGTATTCAAAATAAGCTGTCACAGAAAGTAAGAAAACATCTCTATATAATCGTGTGTGTGTGTGTGTGTGTGTGTGTGTGTGTGTGTGTGTGTGTGTGTGTGTGTCCAGCTAAGCATATCTTTCTTAATCAATTTGGCCCACCATTGAAATAGCAATCCTCGGTCTCTGCCACAAAATACACCACACATCAAACAAAAGCAGCGATCAAAGACTGAATCTGTTCTGCCTTTCAGAGCCCATCACTGAAGCAAAGAGACATGTATCATGTTAATTAATGCTTATTGTGTCTTAAATTAAACTTGTAAGGACCCTTTGTAAATACGATGAAACACCATGCAGGCAAGATCAAAGAGGGAGACAAATGGAGGAGGCAATATGTCTACATTTAATAAGATGGAAGGTCGCTTTCTCTCAATGTTCTACTGCTGACCCTAAGATAGGAAGCTCTTAAAGTGTGCAGAACATTTATTTGAAAAGTCATCTTGTTATCATTAACAAACATCAATAATTAGCTCAACAAATAAGAATATCTTTAAAACAGTAAACTTGAGTTTCAACCACCATTTTCATGAATATTACAGTAATCATTTTTGTAATCGATTATGAAATTATCCCTCTGAAATAAAAATGAATGCATCAATATCTTTGGGTTAGCTCTATTTAAAAAAGATATCCAATACATTTTCTTTCTGCAGCCATCACACAGTCCCTCTGAGGTGCGTGTGTGTGCTGTCTTGACACCTCTCACAGTCCTTTATTGAAAAACAGATTGAAATATACCAGGCGTTGCTGCACTTTTTCCTTATTCCTGATTAAGCCTCTTCTGCAAAAATAAACCATGTAATCATCCATATTTTTAAGAGTGCTCTTCCCATAATTGAACATCTTTGTTTGCTGGTTCACAGTGAAAACAGGCAACCCTTTTTCTGCTTTGCACAGGCTAGAAACAACATTGAATTAGAAAACACTCACTTGATCATGATAATCAGTTTCAGCTTTGAACTGCAGTTCATTTGTTGATTGGTTTGTATTCATTATTCTTAAAACAATCTGGATCATGATTCAGATTTCTGAATAAGACTTCACAACTGTCTGACGTTTATCTTAAAAAGAGCTTGTTTTAGATCATGATAAGCATCATCTGGATTGTTGTTTACCACATTATCATTTCATATATCACTTCTGATTGTTGTTGCCCTTGTTCCCCAACCAGTGGAACGGGCCTACGTCAAACCTGGCACACCCCAGCAACTCATTCACCCTCCTCATGACCCGCCTGCATTTCATTTGATGATGCATAATGGATAACATTTAGATTGTTTCCAACATGAAATGATGTGCACATATCCCAGTGCAAAGTAATAGCAGAATAAAAGTTTTTTTTCTGTCTCTGCTTTTGAGTCCTTCTCCAGTTTATACAGATTTACGCCAGTGATATGCTTATGTATGTGTGTTCATGACTCACACTACGCAGCAAAGTGGCAAAATGTAAACAAAACTGAATCAGAGGAACATATATTTTCAACGGGTGGATTACACAGTTAGTCCCATTCAAGCAATGAGCTTTACCCAACCCTGTGCATGTCTCCAGTGTTGATGGAGTGTCCCAAACGTTTGTTTGTAGATATGTTCACATTACTGCATACAGAGGCAGGAGACAGGTAACACGATACAAAAGATAATCCAAATGAACACATCTCTCAGCGCCACTGAGGCGGGACGGAGCCATAGTGAGCCCCAACATGCCATTAATGATGTGCCAGGGTACATGATTCTTTCATCAACACCCTTTCAATTGCTGCAGTTTATCAGTGGGCCTATTCTTTGTTTCTGAGCCTATTTAGTAATGGAAGCAATTTGGGCTACTGCTGGTGTTCAAATCTAAAATGAAATCCTCTGTGTGTGCAAAGAAGGTTTGGATAAAAGCCCTTTTAATTCCAGGCAAGCAGATGCAGACAGCATGCTTGATTCTGAGGCCAAGCTATCGGAATAAAAACGGCTGAACTCGCTTGTAAACAACATCAGAGATGTGTGTTTGTCTGTGATGTGGCGGAGGAAAGGATCATGATTTATGGCTTGTTTTTGGATAGTTGGCTGATGATACTGTTTGTGCTGTCGGAGGAGAGGAGGAGAAGTCAAAATGAACACAGGGTGGGACAGAGAGATGATGTGCATTCCCCACCAAAAGATCTGACTTGTATTAACATTACATCAGTGCTGCATGGTCATGTGATGATTACCCTCAGATTCACCTTCAGCAACTCAAAATAAGGAAAGAAAAGCTGATTGCAAGAGGTAGACGACATTGTACATATACAACTATTCAGTTGTGGATACAAACAATTAACATAGTACATTTTGAGTAAATGTAAGTGATGTCAGACTAAATATAGAGATAGTGATATAAAACAAAAAAGTACCTCTCTATTTCTCTTTCTACCAATTAGCTTGCAGTATTGTGTCTCCAGGCCACCTGAAACCATGACAACAGCAGGTTACCTCTGTTTCCATGCGAGATCTTGAGCTCCATCTGGTGTTGGCAAATAGGAAAGTCAATCACTTTGAGGACAAAACTGAGGAAAAGACTGGAGCCTAAAGCCTTCTTATATAAAAAACTAAATTTGTATATGATTAATTCAGTTATACTTAAAGAGTCCACAAAACATGCAGTTTGATGTTTTTGATAGACCAAAGTATAGCATTAGCAATTATAAATGTGACGAAAAGCAGTTTGTTTATCCACTAGTGCTTTTTATTTATTTGAGTGTGTTTTGACTGAAAATGTGCACTTTGCACCTTCTGTTATAATGCTTTGAAAATGACACATACATTACAGATTGCAATTTTACTGACTTAGCATCAGTCGGCATGAGTGAAAAAATAATTGTAACTCAAAGCCCACCTACTACTTTCCCCAGTCAATAATAAAATGTCATGCACAGGAACTGTCTACTTTGGGTTAAATTAGTGGGAGTCATCAGATCCAAGGGCGTGGTCTGAGGGTTGCCCTGAAAGCACAAACTCAGCCCTGATGAAGAGAAAATGACCGGTCTCACAAGAAATACGTTTTTTTATATGTCTGCATCTCTCTGGCAGACACTTTTGTGTTTTATTCTCTCTGTAGCATGCAGTGATTTCAGCAAATCAGAAGCTGAAATACATGTTTTTCAGTTTTGCAAGCAAAGTGCTTCCAACAATTGAATTTGCATGATCTTCACTTAACTTAAAAGAAAAGCATCCCAAACCCTCATATGCTACATTAGATACAGAGACACTATATCAGAATGTGTTTTAAAGGATAACTTCACTCAAATCACAAAAACACATAATTACATGGTGGTATCTTGCCAGACAGATCCTCATCCCTTGGACTGCTGCCAACACACTGACCAAAGCAAAAGGGGTGAAGGCCTATGTCTTTGTGGAGATTTAACAAATAACTGCATTTGAAAACCCTAAATAGACCTTTTATTGTTTTTTTTTCGTCCGTCATTATTCTTACCTAAATACTTTGGTTTGCCTCTTCACCCTGGATGAAGCCAATTTCAGACATCAACAATGAGATCAAATGGTATCATCTCTTTATCTCCTCTTGTGGCTTTGAACTGGACGACAGAGATCAAGACATTCTGAAAGACACATGATAACAAGACTGTTGAGTCTGCATTCATAGTAGTCATATTCAATAATAATAAGTCAAGTGAAATAGTGTTACACTTGACTACCTACCTAAAACAATCTGCTGTGGAAGGATTTGCTGATAATCTAAGTTATTGCATTTCATTTCTCGGGGGACATTAATGTTTGTACCAAATTGCATGACAGCCTATCTCATGGCTGATACTACTTTTCAGACTGAACCAAAATCGTGGCCTCACTGATAACTTTTTTCCCCTTTAAACCAGAAATGTAGGAGACAGTTAATTATAAGAAATCTGATAAAATTACAGTTTGTGCACCAAAAAATCCTGTTTGAACATTGTCTCTCTCACACACCATCACATTAAAATGTTCTGCCTAATTTGGCACAGATCCTATGACAGCACCATTTTAATCACGTTGAACTACATCACCGTCACTGACAGCACCATTGACCTTCACAGATCCTAACATTTGACCGAGACGCTCCAAAGTACTGCAGGCTTGACCGACTGCCCAAACACTCCCAACACCAGTCAGCTGTGTAATTGAATTACCACCATCATCATGCAGATGTAACCTGACATTGCAGGTATAATGAGACAATTAGCTTGCAGCATCTTAAAGCCTCTCTCCTCATTAGAACGGATGGCTACACTACACATGATGGCACTATCACAGCCCCAACCGAACACTCAGAGTGGAGTCTGTCGGCCGCTGCCTTCAGCTGTCTGTGGAGACTAATAGTGTAAGAGTGATGAGTGAGGCAAAAAGGCCTGAGTGGAGTTAGGTGGTCCATGAGTGTTTTTTATTGGTTAAGTGGTCCTTGGTATGAAAAAGTTTGAGAAACACTGCGCTAGTGGATTGTCAAAGGGGGAGCCTCGTTGCGGGGAAATTATACAGATGGCTAGTCCGCCCCTGAAAATGTCTATACAAACGTTATTATTAATAATAATTTTTAAAAAATATATATAAAAAAAATTAATCAATTTCTTTTTATAATTTTTTTTTTTTTAATTTTCCATTTTAATTTTGTAATCATCTCGCGACCCCCACGAGGGGTCTCCACTTTGGGAACCCCTGTGTTAAAGTACTGATACTTGTAAAGTGTTCAGCTGCAGCGAGACATGATGAAACAATTTGACTCTGTTCTTAAAATGTAGGCATTTAACATCCATGCAAGTTTCATTGCACGTTTACAAACACACAGATGAGGCCCTGCAGTGGGACTCGTGTTTGCAATGAGCTATTATACAACGTTCATTACCTTGAGTTAAATCATTTCATAAGCTTCACACAGTTTTATATCTTCACTTAAAATAACCCTGAATAGTGACCATTTAGTCGTGTTTCATATAAAATATGTTGGTATATAATGAGAGGGAGAGACAAAGAGAAACACTTTCTTAGTATCTGCATCATGTACCATTTATCTGCCCTTTCTATTAAAAGCACCTGAGCTCAGCAGCGATACTCTCTTCCTGCCTATTTTTGGCTGGATCCAGGCCTTTGTCCAGCCTCTGACTGACAGACAGACATGGGGTCACATTTTATTACATGGAGCAGCCAGACAGAAAATTACAAAACAAACTGTTGCTGCTCCAAGAAGATTACCCTTTAAAACGTTCCCATCATTGTAATTGAACATTCTAGAGTTATAATTCAACAATCTAGAACAGTAATTTAACATTCAAGAATTGTAATTCAACATTCTAGAATTTTAAATGAACATTCTAAAATTGTGATTCCACATTCTAGAATTTAAAATTAGCATTTTATAATTGTAATTCAACATTCTATAACTTTAAATTAACATTCTAGAATTTGTATTCAACATTCTCGAACTGTAATTTAACATTCTAGAATTGTAATTCAACATTCTAGAATTTTAAATGAACATTCTGGAATTTGCATTCAAAATTATAGAACTGGAATTTTAAATTCTATAATTGTAATTCAACATTCTAGAATTGTAATTCAACATTCTAGAATTTCAATTCAACATTATATAACTGTAAATTAACATTCTAGAATTATTATTCCACATTCTAGAACTTAAAATTAGCATTCTAGAATTAGTGTGAATGCTCTTGTTCTTTTGTTTCTTTAATTAGTGTGAATGCTGTTCAACATTTCAAAGTCAATACACATTAGACTCTAGTCACTAGAGTCTAGTGTGTATTGACTTTGACCGTCTAGTCATTGTTGGTGATTTTAACATCCATGTTGACAACCCCCAGGACAGAGGGGCTAAAGAACTATTTTGTGTTCTTGATAACTATGGACTGACTCAGCATGTGACGGAGCCCACGCACAATAAGGGGCACACTGGACTTAATTATCTCAAAGGGTCTGAATATCTCTGAGGAGGTTGTGATGACTGATGTTGCACTCTCTGATCATTCCTGTGTTTTCTTTGAGAGCTCTATTTCTGTTCACACAAATGTTCAAAAAGAGGTAACCACAAAACGGTATTTATCTGAAAACACAAGGGAAATGTTTGTTCAGCATTTTTCTTCCACACTTGCCCTCGATAACATCTCAGTAATTGAGCTAGTAGATCATTTTAATAAAAATACAAAATGTTATAGATGCCATTGCTCCCACCAAGGTAAAGAAAGTGTCTGGCAAGAAATATCTCCATGGGGAATGGCCATGACCGTGAGAACAGAAAAAAGAGTGTTGAAAAGCTGAACGCAGGTGGCGAAAAAACAAATGTCCAGGTTCATTTTGAAATCTATAAAGAGAGACTTGGCTTTTATAATTTGGAATTGAAAAATGCACAACAGTCTTTCTTCTCTGACATCATTTGCAAAAACAAAAACAAGACAGCTGAGTTATTTGCTACCNTAAAGAGAGACTTGGCTTTTATAATTTGGAATTGAAAAATGCACAACAGTCTTTCTTCTCTGACATCATTGCCAAAAACAAAAACAACGCACGTGCCTTGTTTGCTACTGTCGACAGACTAACTAACCCCCCAGTGTCAGTAGCCTCTGATCCACCAGTGCCTGCAATGATTTTGCCTCCTTCTTCACTGACAACATTCTGAAAATCAGACAAGCAGTCAGTGCCTCTGTATCAGGAACAGCAAATGTGTTGTCCCTGTTTCCACTCAAAATCAATTCAAACACCATGACACAATTCCATCTGATTAATGATAAAAACCTAGAGGACATTTTACAACATCTGAAATCCTCCTCCTGCTGCCTTGATATTATACCAACAGGCTTTTCCAAAAATGTTTTTCGTTGCATGGCCTCAGATCTACTTTATATGGTAAACAAGTCTCTTCACTCAGGTGTATTTCCACAGACCCTGAAAACTGCAGTCATTAAACCGCTCTTAAAAATGAATAATCTAGACGCTTCAGTAATTAACAATTACAGGCGCATATCAAATCTCCAATTTATAGGTAAAATCATTGAAAAATTTGTTTTTCAACAGCTGAGTAATTTCTTGATATTTAAATAACTGTTTCAGACAGGCTTTCGACCAAACCACAGCACTGAGACTGCTCTTGTAAAGGTCTTCAATGAAATCCACTTAAACACAGACAGTGGCCGAACTTAAGTGTTAGTATTATTAGATCTTAGCGCTGCACTTGACACTGTTGACCACAACATATCATTAGACCGACTGGAAAACTGGGTGGGACTCTCTGCAACAGTTCTAAACGGGTTTGAATCCTACTTAAAGGACAGAAATAGCTTTGTTTCTATAGGTAACTTCACATCTGAGTTGACAAATATGACATGAAGATCAGCGTAAGTTCTCTCTCCTTTCAATGAGTGATCGGGGGCGTCCGCGTCACTTCCCAGCTAAACCAATCACAATCACTTTGCTCTACATTACATTACATGTCACTTGTTAGACGCTTTTATCCAAAGCAACTTAGATACTCAATACTTTGGCCAATCCCCACAGGAGCAATTTGGGGTGAAGTGTCTTGCCCAGGGACACAACGACATGTTGACTGCAGTGGGGTTTGAACCTGTGACTCCCTGATCCGAACACCGACACTCAACCCACTGCACCACACGCCTCCCTATTCTATCTCTATTCCCACAAGCCTACCATAGCGCTCTGCTAAACCTTTTAAATCTGCTCTCCCCCCTCTGACAGCTGTCATTTCAGGTGACTCAACGTAGATGGTAGTGCAAACCAAAAATCTTCTCCGTAAAAGCATCACTAACCCTTAAGATTTCCAATTCGGACTTTTCAGAGAACAAACTTTTCCAGGAGGATCGTGATCCGATCAGAGAAGGCCGACAGGTGCAGCGCTGGCAAGAGAAGCAGGTCTGTAATAATTTCAATGAGAATGTCTGCACTTACTCAGCCTGTTATTTTCTTCACATCTGCAGCCTCTGCAAAGACTCTCACCCGAGGTCCGTATGCCACAGGCGCAGCGGCCGTCCCAAGATCCCTGCCCTGCTTCAGAAACCACATGGCGGAAAAACCTTCTGAACATTCACCCCTCCACTCCAATTAACATAACACGTTTATCAGCCATTTTATCTACTCACCCGGATCCCGTGTTTGTAGATTATCTCCTCTCAGGGCTTTCCCAAGGCTTCAGGGTAGGGGTTCTCTCTTCCCCCACTGTGATTTTCGTTGCTAAAAACCTGCAGTCGGCCATCAAAATAACCTGCAATTGTTTCTCAGCTCATAGAGAAACAACTCAACAAAGGCAATATCATTGGCCCTTTTCACTCATCCCCATTCTCAGTGTTCCGCACTAGTCCAATCGGAGTAGCCACTCGCAAATACTCAGAGAAGAAAAGGTTCATTTACGATCTGTCCGCAACCCGCTCCGGCCCCTTTCTCAGCGTCAATAGCCTCATTCCATCATAACAAGTCTCCCTTCACTACGCCTCGGTCGACAATGCAATCAAGCTAATTAAGTTTGCATGCCAAGGAGCCTTGCTCTCCAAAGCAGACATCACCGATGCCTTCAAAATCATTCCCATTCATCCGTCCCAGTAGAACATGTTCGGCATCAGGTGGGAGTCAAAGCTTTACTTTGCTGTCCGCCTTACTTTCGGGTGCAGAAGTAGCCCATGCATCTTTAATTCCTTCTCCGAGGCACTCTGCTGGATCCTGCTAAACATTGTCAGAATCCCATCTGTTATTCACCTGCTGGATGATTTTCTCCTTATAGATCCCGACAACTCAGGCGCTTCACTGCTAAAAATGAAACACTGTTTCCGGGAGCTATAGTCCCCCTATCCAAGGAGAAAACTATAGGTCCCGACACACGCCTGGAGTGTTTGGGCATCACTCTCAACTCCATAGAGATGAAAGCGTCTCTCCCAAATGACAAACTACAGCGCATCACTAAGTCATACTGCGCACAATATATCATTACAAAACAGCAGCTGCTCTCCCTTCTCAGGCACCTTAACTTCGCCATGCGCGTCATCCCACAGGGGCGCTCATTCATCTCTCGTCTCCTGGACGCAGCATCGGCTGTTAAAAACCTCCACGATCATGTCCTTTTAGACAAAGGATGCCGCTCAGACCTGCGCTTTTGCTCCCTCCTGCTCAATCACTTGAACGGCATCAACTTTTTCTACGACGACCTCGTGCACTCCTCCGACTCAATTCGGTTTTTCACAGATGCCGCCGCCCCAATCCCCCTTCACCATCTCCTTTCCTCTTCTAAACGCGAGCCCCATAGTTAGGCACCTTGAGTCCGCCAGGTTCTTCATGAGGGAAGGGCTTTCCACCCTTAAAACCTACGATTTCGCCTGGAGAACATGTTTTGCTTTTCTTTAGGCATTCCCCTTAAACCTGTCCTCATCTACACAGTGTGCGCCTTCATGAGTTACTGCACCACCGACCGTCATCTTAAACCCCAATACATTCTGGGCCTGGTAGCCGGGGTTCAGTTTAATGTTCGATGCTGATCCCAGCTTTCCTAGTCTATTTTCGAACCAGGCAATTAAGCTCATTCTCAAAGGCCTAACTAAAGCTTCCCCTCCTGTTCCAGATCGTAGACGACCTATTACACTCTCCATCCTGCGCCTTATGTTTTCCAAACTTAGAAAAGTAACATTTTCTCCTTATATCGACGCACTACTCGATGCACTTCTTCTAACGTTTTACGCTTTTCTTAGACCAGGCGAATTCTCCACAGCTTCCCTCTCGTTCCATCCCAATCGAGATATTTGTTTGTCCGATTTATCTTTTTATGCCATTCACTACAGCCTAAGCCAAATGCGGAGGTGCTTGCTCCGTCATTGCGGCTCACAACGATTCCCTTTTCTGCCCCTTCAAATCTATGATCAAATACCTGCGCTTCAGATCTTCCACTAGCCCCCTCTCACCATTATTTCTCATTTCAGGGAATATTCCCTTGGCACAATCCCAGTTCAATAACTACTTAAATCTCACCAAAAGTGGATTATCACCCCAACTATATTCGGGGCATTCTTTTAGGATAGGCGCAGCTACTTCTGCTGCTAATCAAGGCATATCATCCTCATCCCTGTAACAACTTGGACGGTGGTCCTCCGCTGCCTTCACCTTCGCCCGGACATCAGCTCCGTGCTGGCAATCCAAAAATCTCTCAAGCCTTAACTCGGGTAAATATGCGTATACTGTAACTGGTGGTGTTTTTTGAATAGCATATCAGCACGTATATCACGTATCATGACCCTATCTGAATCCTAATCGTATCACTCAACCTAAGATCACAGGCATGTTTTACTCTTGCCATGTCATGTTCGTATCTTTTGCTTCATATTCAAGTCACGGCTTCATGCTCACACGCATATGTGCATTTCATGCATTCGACCGGAAGGGTCTGCGTCTCAGGCTTGTGTTAAGCCAAGATATGATTATCCATGCATCATCGTACGCCACAGCCCATTCTCATGATTAAACCCCTGTGCATTTCATACACTTTTAAGCCTGATATGATATTTATATGTCACCATTCTCATGTTAAAATCCCCGTGCATTTCATGCATTTTTAAGCCCGATACGATATTCATATGTCACCATCCTCACGTTAAAACCCCTGTACATTTCATGCACTTTTAAGCCTACACGATATTTATATGTCACCATTCTCATGCTAAAACCCCATGTGCATTCCATGCACTCTTAAGCCTGATATGATATTGACGTGTCTCCATCTCGTGGTAAAACCCCACATGCATTTCATGCACTTACAGCCCGTTATATTTCATATGTCATGTCCCTTTGCTTTGCTTTCCCTTTGCTTTTATTATTGTACTCCCATTGTGTTATTTAATATTGTAGTTATTGCCTGTACAGCACTTTGGTCAACTGAAGGTTGTTTTAAATGTGCTATATAAATAAATAAAGATTGAGATTGAGATTGAGATTTGCTAACTACTCATTTGACTCGGCACGGGTCCGTGTCTCGGCTCGGCGTCGAGTCAGGCTATAATTCACGTGTCATTGTTCGGCTTTAACGAGCTGAAGGTCCGCTCCCTAAGAGTAACTCCACTCTTTAATTCTATGTAATTCAATAACACGTCTTCTCCATCCCGTACTTCTCCCTCATTATATCCCATAGTTCTCGCCTTCCAGCTCATTTGGTAAGAAACCCGTACATCTCATTTCATAATACTCTTTTCTTTTGGGGGTTTCATCGGATCGGTTAACCCCTTCCCGAATGATACTCCCGCACAACGGGGCCTAATCGCCAAAATCACCATTACATTCAGTTGTGTATCCCTGACAATAGATATGTTCTTACATCAAAACCGTCTCTCCTGATTGAAGTGGGGTTCCTCAAGGCTCCATCCTGGGGCCTCTTCTCTTTAACATTTACATGCTACCACTGGCTCCAATAATGAAAAACAAAACAAAATAAGTTACCATAGCTATGCAGATGACACAAATGTACATAATCATTTCACCAGGAGAGTAGGAGCATTGAACAAATCAATGACTGGATGTGTAAGAACTTTCTCCAATTAAACAAAGATAAAACTGAGGTAATGGTTTTTGGAGCCAAGGCAGAACGTATAAAAGTTAGCACTGAGCTTCAGCCTGCAATGTTCAAAACAACAGAGAAAGCCAGAAATCTAGGTGTAGTCATGGACTCTGACCTGAGTTTCAAAAGTCACATTAAAACAATTACTAAGTCAGCATACTATCACCTTAAGAATATATTGAGGATTAAAAGAATAATATCACAGCAGGATTTGGAAAAACTTGTCCATGCTTTTATCTTCAGTAGACTTGACTACTGTAATCGTGTCTTCACAGGTCTCACTAAAAAATCTATTAGAAAGCTGATTCAGAACGCTGCTGCTCGAGTCCTCACTGACACTAAGAAAGTGGATCACATCACTCCTGTTCTGAAGTCTTTACACTGGCTTCCTGTCTGTCAAATAATTGATTTCAGAATACTGCTGCTGGTTTATAAAGCATTGAATGGTTTAGGCCCAAAATACATTTCTGATCTCCTGCTAAATTACGAACCATCCATGACTCTCAGGTCTTCTGGGACAGCTCTGCTTTCTGTCCCCAGAGTCAGAACTAAACAAGTGAGAAGCAGTGTTCTGTTATTATGCTCCAAATATCTAGAACAAACTCCCAGAAACCTGCAGGTCCGCTGCAACTCTTACTACTTTTAAATCCAGGCTGAAGACTTTCTTTTTGCCGCTACTTTTAATTGAACTATTCACATCTTACACTGCATTGTAAAATTGCCTTGCCTTGCTATTCCTGCAAGTGACTTAAACTTGCATTCTCTCTAATATCCAACCGGCTGGTTGAACATATCAGGTTTTATAGAACTTAACGAGAAAATAGTGTTCTTATCACTTCGTTAACTCAGTATCACTTGCAGCAAACATTTTTTTTTATACGTTTTTGGTCTCAATCGAGAGAGAAACAATGCTTTCTGGGGAGGTTTTGTGTCTGATCGAATTCAAATTTGGTCTGGACCGTCTCAAGGCTTTGAGGATGACAAGTTATCAAAATCTTGAGTTTTCGTGAAGTGACCTTACTGTGGCGTGGCGGTTATTTTGGCGCTATTTCCCCAGGAAAAAGGAAGTTGTTGAAACTCCAGTTAACACTGTCTGAACTGCTCGAAATGTTAAGAACATGACAATTAAATAACACGAAATTTGAAGAACACAAAAAGTGTTCGGTCCTGACGCCATTCAAAAAGACACATTAACCCAAAGTCGTACTGGCAACTGGAAGTTACTGTAAATTGATGACACAATACTTTGCCAAACTTCTTCTTTAAGGCATTTTAATGGAGCCACAAGCCCTGCAACATCCCATATGTGTGTGATTGAGCACACCTTGATTTGTGCAGTGTTTCCGGAATGTGTATAATGCAAATTTTTACGAATAGCGTGGCATTGTTATAAAGAGGCGTATTATCAAACAAAGGCACTTGACGGCGTGAAACAACACACTGCGTTTTACGACGCCGACGTTCCCGTACACCCCGTCGTAAAAGAGGAGAGGAAAAGCATTCCCTCCAGGTCCCAGGATCATTTCCTCCAATATTTCCCTCAAACTTTGGAGGAAAGGAAAGTAAACCTCTAACCTTGCCGTGAGATTGTACCGCGGTGACTGCACTGAGGCCCAGTAAAGTGCACCAACCTCCAGGATCGATTTACCTGATAACCTTGGCTTGGGAGCTAGGAGCCCAGGAGGCCATCACCTGGCCTTACTTAAAGTCCGGCGGTAAAACTTCCCTGTAGATTAACAGAGTTTACTGTAAACTCCTAGCTCGCCGCTCCTCGAGAACCTCCTCGAATAGCTCCTAAATGTGACTACCAAGGAGGTCCGAGGAGGGCGCCACAGTAAGGAAACCTTGCCACCTCCCACTGCGTTCTCGCCTGAGATAGAGTCGGTTACGTCGAGCGTACGTAGGGTAATAAAAATCGTTGACGAAAGTAGCTCCTCGCTACAAGGTCTCTCTTGTCGACTCCAGGCACGGCTCGTCCCGTCACACAATTATTAAGTGAGTCACCGGTATGTCCGGATGAGAAAATAAACGAATCATCATCTTTGATGTTTGTTTCCAGCGTATAAAAAAGATTTACTGGCACGAATGTATTATTAGTGTTGCCGACATCAACTAACTACGAATCCTCGACATCCCCAACCAATGTCCACACACACACCATGTCACACATCCACAACACACTCACATGTCACCATCACGGCCGCCTGTCTGCCCAGGGCAACAACAACAGGAGAGACGAATGAAAAGTAGAACATTGTGTAAACCGGGGGTATTAAAGTTAAGGTAAGTCGCGGTTCTCTCTCCCCCCTATATAGGGTCAGTACTAACACAATAAATAATACTCTCACAGAGTATGATTAACAGATATAAATATATTTATATACACACACACACGACCCACAGGCGTAAGACATCGACATAACGAGTAGATATGCGTGAGAGTCTTACTTAAAGTTTTATTTTACACCTCCCTTGTTACAAGTCAATGCTTGTCTCTAATATTTTATGTCGGATACTGTTTTGGTGAGCTGGCGAACTAACGTCGACAACGGTGCATTATTACTTGCCTGCAGGAAATTTGCTGGCGATCCCACTCTCCTCAAGAGTAAAGAAATTGCAGACGACGAAGGGGAGGAGAGAGGAGCCAAAGGGGAGGAGCCAGAGGCGGCGTAGAGGACACCCGCCCTGGCCCTGATTCAGAGCTCCTCACCTCGCTCCATCCCCTTTAAAATTCTTAATCTCCGGAGATTATGTTCGCCCTTTTCCGTGCGGCACTTGCAAAACGCGGCACAATACATAACGGGTGACGTGGACGCCCTGCGCACGTGTCGCATTCGGTTGAGGTTCTAGTAAAGTTACAAACATGCCGTTTCATCAACCTTTGCCTAGTAAGGAAAAAACCTGCGCCGACGTATGCGGCCTCGGAGCGACGCCCCTTGAACCGTGACAAGCTCAACAAAGATTGGACAGTTTACGCCTAACGAAGTCTAAAAGGCATAAACATTTTCTTTGAGACTACACCTCAATTTTATGTCTCTAATTACCTATAAGAACCACATTGAATTGTTTGTTAATTCGAAATTGGAATGATTCGCCCCCATTAACAATCGTAGCCTCGATTGTAATGGGGCGAATCATTCATAATTATCCGTATTAACCATAACAATCAAATGTTGGTCTCATGGAATTAGAGAACATAAAATATTGGTGTAGTCTCCAGAAAATTGTTACTGCCGTTTTAAGACTTTCGCCAGGCAGTAAAACTGTCCATCTTGTTGAGCCTTGATCCGGTTAAAAGGGCGTCGCTCCGCAGGCCACATACGTACGGGCCAGTGTTTTCCTTTCTATGGCAAAGGTTTGGAGTGGAAACGGCATGTATACTTACAGACACTCAAAACGAATGCGACACGTGCGAGGGCGCTAACGGTCCACACCGTATTATTGTGCGCGTTTGTCAAAGTGCGCACGAGAATAGGGAGAACAGTAACTCCGAAGAGTTAAGAATATTTAAGGGGAGGAGCTGAGTGCGAGCTCGATCGGGCCCGAGGCGGGGTCCTCTACGCCGCGCTTCCGGCTCCTCCCTTGGCTCCCTCCTCACCTCGTCGTCTGCAAATTTCTTACTCTTAGGAGAGGGGACGCCAGCGCATATTCGCTCGCAGGCAAGTAATAAATGCACCGTGTGTCGAGAGTCGCCAGCTCAACAAAAAGTACGCGACATAAATATAGAGAAATATTTCGACTGAACAGGGGAGGTGATAATAAACTAAGTGACTTCTCACGCATATACTCTGTTATTGTCCGATGTCTCGCCTGTGTGTGTCGTTGGGTGAATATAATTATTTATATATGTATTCATACTCCGGAAGTATTATATTATCATTGTTTAGCACTGACCTATATAGGGGGGGGAGAGAGACCAGCGACGTCCCCTTAACTTTATGCCCGGTTTTCAAACACAAATGTCATAATTTTCATCGCTCATCCTGTTGTTTGGTTGACCCGGGCAGACAGGCGGCGTAGAGCGTGGACATGTAGTGTTGTGGATGCTGGTGACTTGGGTGTGCGTGCGCGAACAAGGGTGTGCTGTGATGTCGAGGATCGTATAGTTCGATGCGCAACAATAAAATAATCACTTCGTGACCAGAATCTTTTATAGCAGAGAAACAAACACAATAAGATGATTTGTTCGTTTATTCTCTCATCCGGACAATGATCCGATGACTGCTACAACTATATAAATATGTGAGAGACGAAAGACGTGCCTGGAGTCCGACAAGAGGACCTTTGTACGAGGGCTACTTCGTCAAAGATTTATTACCACTCGTACGTCCTCGAACAGTAACCGACTCTATTCAGGCGAGAACGCAGTGCGAGTTGCAAGGGCCTTTAAAACGAGCGCCTCCTCGGCACCTCTGGTAGTCACAATAGGAGCTAATACCAGGAGGTCTCTCGGAGGAGCTGCGAGCTGGGTTACGTAAATCCTCTCTTAAACTAGAAGTTATTACCGCGCGACTTATAAGAAAGGCCAGTGATGGCCTCCTAGGCTCCTCAGCTCCCAACGCAAGTTATCAGGTGTAATCGAAATCCTGGAAGGATTGGTTACACTTTCACTGGCCTTCATCAGTAGTCGGTACAATTCACGGCAAGGTAAGAGGTTTACTTTCCTTTCCTCCAAAGTTTGTAGGAAATATGGAGAAACGAATCCTGGGTGACCATGGAGGGGAATGCTTTCCTCTCACTCTTGACCGGGTGTTGAACGAAACGTACGGCGTCTGTAAAACGCAGTCGTTTGCGCTAAGTGCCTTTGTTTGGATAATACTGCGTGCGTTTTAATAACAATGGCGCACGAACTATTCTAAAAATCGTTGTGCATATACACAATTCACGGTTTGCACGAATACAAAACTTGCAAGATGGTACATATATATTAGTTTTTTCTCTTTATACTTGCAATCAAAAATGACCTTTACTAGTTTATTTCAGTTGTAAAGTGAGCTCGACACACCGCCAACTAAGTGAAAAATTTTCTACAACATTATAGTCCTACATGTGTCACTATCTTTCAGCATGGTCTGATTGCAAATATTATTTATGTAAACATAACAAAATTTCTATAAAAATATCTAGTATGCATACCTATCAAACATAATTACACCTGGGCCTGTCCTCCCCACTGCTACGATTTAAAGTGAAAGGAAAAAAAAGTTATTGTGAACCAGGTACTTCTTATAAAAGAACAAAAGGGCAAGTATTTCGTATTCTTGTTGTCGTAGTCTCGTGCCACGTCTCAAGTCTAACTCAGGGAGCAAGAATAATGTAGGTACAACATCAGGCAACATATCTTGTGACATCAAAGATCAAAGGGGTCGTCGCTGCGTGTTTTTACTGCAAAGGCGCCGCTAGCATGTGTCAGTCTAATCCACTTTCACGTAAGCCTAAGAGATTTCATGGCGTCGAGAAGATGATTCAGGAAAACTTAAGAGATAGGTGAAGGTGAATGGGGCACTGCAAAGTGCGAGTTCCAGGTTCCTAATCTCTATCCCAACTTGAATCCTCGCTAAAATTAGTGGCTTGCGTTCGCTCCTCGCTCCTCCCTTTAAACCAGAACTCTTCAAGAAAAAAAAAACTCGAGAGTGGTTTTGTTTCGTACGAAAACAGTTGTAATTAAGTGTAGATTAACTTAAATTTTATTTTCGAGTTTCACAGCCTATACCCCACAAAAAAACACGGAACCTAATTGACTTGACAGAGGACCCAAACAGCCAGTGTAGTGCTAGTTACATTTACAAATAGGGAGTTATCGCGCAAGTGTGCGTCATGAAAGGGTGAAAATCAAGACATCATCCCAAGGCTTTACAGTGTGTTTTGTTTCACAAGCTTTACTCTTTGAAAAATGGGGAAAAGTCGTCGAGAGAACCCTCTTTTCTCGAATAAAAAACGACTAACGACCCACGCCGTAACGTCTGGTGCGGGAGTTTCGAGCCTTTTTTGGTCACAACACTTCGTCGGTAAAATAGCATAGCAGTGATAATCCACTAATCGCTAACCGCGAACGGGCGCGCTTGCGATCCCTCTGATTGAATAGCGTGTGTTTATTTTTGCTACCCCCACCTCTACTCCCACAGACCGGCAAGACCGCTCAATGAAGCTTTCCGAAGTCATCTAGCGACCCACTCACGGTCGCCCAAGTACCGATCTTTCCTAGGCAATCACATTTATACTGCAGCCAAGAGCAAACTTAGAGCAACATTAGCCTACCCGAGACTTTGTTAAGATGTCGTCAATGTACTACGTTTGTAGTGTAATTACGTCGTCGTTAACAATTTCCTTTGTAGTCTGTATTATCATTTGTGACGTTCCCTTTGTAACATAACGTGGTCCTCGATAGGAACACCTGAAAATTACGCTGTTGCAAACTGGAACGGACACTTATTTTATTGGTATACACCACTAGATGCTCACAACAGTACAGAAGAAACTTGTGGTCGTCGGCGAAAAGTGTATGTGAGGGACAGTACTGTATTAATATACTATCAAATCAAGAGAGTAGTAAACGACACCGGTGACTACAATTGCTATCATGACTTTCGCGGACGGTTTGGCATTGTAAGTCGTGCACGTAAGTCGGTTTTTGAGAGCACTCTCAAAAATGTGTCTGCCTGAAAGATCGGATGGAGGTCTCCAAGATACTTTGGTCAGGGGTTACCATACCGACTTTCCTAGGCGATCACATTTATACTGGCGTGCAAGAGAACAACATGAAGGAACATTAGCCCCGCGAGCCTTTGTGTAGCAGTCGTCATTGTACTACGTGGTATGTGTAATTACGCGTCGATATAATTATCCTTGTAGTCTATTATCATTTTGTGACGTTCCCTTGTAAAATAAGCGTGGGTCCTCGATAGACCTGAAATGACGACCTTGCACTGAACGGACCCTTATTTTTATTGGTACACAACACTAGATGTCACAAAGTAAGAAGAAACTTGAGGCGTTCTGCGAAAAGTGTTTAGTCGAGGGACAGTCAACTGGATTAATTTATCTATCAATCAGAAAGAGGTGGTAACGACACCGGGTGACTACAATTGCTTCATTGACTTCCCGACAGACGGTTTGCATCTGTAAGTAGGTGCACTGTAGTCGGCTGAGAGCGCTCTCAAAATGTGGTTCTGCCTAGGAAAGATCGGTATTGGAGTGGGTTGAGCACCCTGAGCCGCCCTAAAACCCGCCGTCATATGCGGCACTCAAAAACGCCTGGCGACGGTCATTTGGGTTTCGTCTCCTCTTCTTCCACTGCCAGTCCCGAATAAACGGATAGTGGGGGTCCCAAATACGGCCACACTTACGCTAGCATGAATCAAGTAGCTTGATTCTCAAGACTACTTGGATTCAAAGAGTACTTGGAAACACCCTTTTCAGACGCACACTTTCGGGATTACATTTCTGTACGTCTGAGTCCTGTTGTGTTACGTTTGAAAACAGACTTCCACTAATCAGGTTATAATGGGTAAATTCGTGACTGTGAATTGTTTGTGAACTGTTAATGTAAAAATCAATTCGATAATAGTTAAGGGAAACACAGTTTCTCTACATTCCGACTTCAACAGGGCAACAAATATACACATGTATGCCAACCAAAATAAAAACCAGTTACGTGGACAACCCATCTTTTACGTGGCTAGTACGTTATATAAAATGTCATAATCTTTACAAAACAAAATAGTTTTTATACCTCGGAGAACACCAAGAATGTAAACTGGACATGATTTAACAATTAACATCAAAATAAGACGTAATAAGAGTGATCACGTAAACACCAGCCTTTTGGGCGTAATGTGTTTGAAATTATTTGGTCTGGGGGGGGGGGGGGGTTTTTTCTTTTAATTACATTGCCCTTAATAATATTAATGCTATTTTTAATTATGAATTGTAATAATCGACCTTGAACACCGATGAATTTTGAATAATAACTACGAAGCAGAATTAATTCTAAATGGACACGAAAATTAACCTTATGAACAATCTGAGTCCACAGTTTCTTGGGATCGCACGCAACGGATATCTGACGTTGATCCGTTGACACCCTTATGTAATAAAAAACTTACGATATCAGTTTTTTCAGGTTCAGTACAGTGTGCTTACACTACTCCAGTTGATAGACGGAGAATAGAACAGTGGACTACGCTACTACAGTAATTTACCGAAAACCCAACGAGACCGGTTGAAGAAATCTGATTCAAACTCAGAACTCAAGCCGCAAGAACTCTGTTCTGTCCACGTCATGTGTTCAAAAAAGTGTGGTGCTGTTGGCTCTATTTGCTTTACCGGGTAGGTTAGATGTTACGGACGTATAACTTCCCCCTCCCTTCTTTATTACTACGCCTTGTCCGCTCTTCCTATATCCCACCTCTCGGACGTCATACTCCACCTAAAAGTCTCTTCGATGCCGTCCATCGCCAACACGTCGGTTACTATTCTCCAGAAGGTGATACGTCGCGTCTTTCAAGTTACGCTGGAGATTCTTTTTATTCTTTCCTGTTACCCGTCGGTACCGACGCGATTCTCCTCTGTCTCCCTTCCGACTGTGTCTCTTCCCTCTTCTTCTCTCTCGCAAGTCTTTACGAACTACGAGTCTCTTTTTGCAATCTCGGCTTTGAGCAGTCTCTAGCGAGCACTATTCGACCGAGAACTTTCTGCTCGAACAATTCTACGTTTCCCTCTCGACAGCTCTCTTTTCCTCGTCGTCCTCTCTTCATCTTTCTCGTTTGAGTCCCGGGAGTTCTTGTTGTAGTTGCCTCGAAGCTGTACTCCTTGCTTTTCTTGACCTCCGTTTCCTGGTTTTTTGTTTTGAATGTTTCCCTGAGATATCTTTTTGACGATTCCGCTGGTTTCCTTTACTTGTTGACTTGTACTTCTCTTCCTTTGATTTGCCAAGTCTGACCTGTCTCTCCTTTCACGACGTCTTCTCTTTTGTAATCCTTCAGTCTTCGTCAAGTTTATTCCCGTCTAGGATTCCTATATCAATTTCCTTTTACCGTCTACGATCTTTTGTCGTCCGACACTCTTTTGGTCTCTCCTACCACTTCAACAGTTCCTACACGGCTCCCGTCTGCGATTCACTATTGCGTCGTTTCCTGCACCTTCCCTCTTCTCCGACGCCCGAGATTCTCGAACGTGAGTCTTCACCTTTTTGGGTACTTTTACTTGCTTCCTCTCTCTCCTCTTTCTCCTGTCGGACCTGAACGATTTAGTTTACTTTGTCACCTGTCCAACAGACTCCTCGGTTTCTTTGAATCTAGCAAATAAATTTTTCTGTTTTTTTGTAATTCGTATTTCCCGAAATCTATAGGCGACGACGACTTTTCCGTTCGGGAGGAATTGCCGTCGATTCTCCCTCCCTTTATGTACGACGGTCTCTTACCCATTCGTCTAATGACTCCCTCTTTCTGTCAAGGCGGTTGTGACGTCGTCCCACCCGCTCGTAGAAAGTCGTCGTCTTGCCGTAGCACGGAAAAGTTATCCCTCACGGTCTAATGCAGCACAGCTCTATGACCACTCGACAACGGGTTGCACGAGGACTTAAGCTGCGCGGAATTACTTTGACACTAGCCCTTGCGCTGTCGGACTCGTTCCGTTAACCACCTACACTCCGGGCGTGATAGACGGTGGGGAAAGGTCTCGACCACCTACGGCGGCTCCATTTTCTAGATCCACTTGACAAACGGGTGTTTCCATTTAGACCTACCGTCGCGGTGGGGAAGGGACCTCTTCTAGTTCGTCATGGACCGTTCCTGTTTAAAGCCGAGTTACTCCGTCATGACGACTGTCGCCGTTGGCGAAGGGTTGGTAATTTGTGGTCCTCGTGGACGCGTGCCCACTGAGAGAGGGGGTGACCCCACTCATAGTTTCTGGTACACTTTTGTCCTCTGCGAACGGTCCTAACCTGTGAGATTTTGGACCTGTGGTTCGTCCGTTTTAATTTCCTTTGACGTCGCAGGGCGAGCGTTGGTAAGTGTTCTTCTTGTCACTCTTAGACGTCGCAGGGAGGAGGGGTTGTTAATGTTCTCCTTGGCACTTCTCAGACGTCCAATGGGCGGGAGCGGTGTGTTAAATGTCTATCTTGTCACTTCTCTTAGACGCGCATGGGAGGAGGGTTGTTAAATGTCCTTCTTTGCACTTCCCTAGACGTCAGCATGGGAGGAGGGTTGTTAAGTAGTTCTCTCGTCACATTCTCTTAGAGCGCATGGGTGGGAGGGTTGTAAAGTGTTCTTCTGTCACTCTTAGACGTCGCATGGGCGGAAGGGGTTAAGTGTCTTCGTGTCACTTCTCTTAGCGTCTGGGAGGACAGGTTGCTTAGTCTGTGTTTTTGAGGACGGTCATTTAGGCCCAGGGGAGTCCAACACAACGTCCGGGTTTACTGTACTGTCCGCTGGTAACGGAGCTAAACGGTGACTCGTTTTACTACGTTCTCCGCGTCCCGTGAGTGCGATCGACCCTCTTAATTTAACGGCAAGATTTTGAGGTGGATAGGGGTTGGGTGAGAGATTTCCCCGATCAGAAAATTATTAAATTGCACACAGTAACAGGGGTAGAGGGGTTCAATTAATAGAATACTTACCCAAAGCCAAACCAGGGTGTTAGACTTCATCAGTCCAAATATGGTGTCGTTTTTTGTGTTGTAGAGGTGGACAATATGAGGAGACCAAGGGGCGTCCAGGTCCTTTTCCTTTCAACGTCGAGACCGAAAATTCAACAAGAAAAAGAGGAAAAGTCCGTGATGCGCGGTTTGACGTTGAGGGTTGTAAAGGTGAGGAAATGTAAGGGCGATAGAAAAGGGTGAAGAGGAGAGCATGGCCAACGGATAAAAACGAATAAAGGTGAAAAGGTAATTAACCCAAAACGAGTCACGAGACCCAAACAAGGGTGTAGACTGCACATAGTCAAATACTTGCTTTTGCCAGAGCGAAATCAAGACGTGCAAATAACTATACACCTAAAAAGATATAAAGAGTAAAAATACCTGCGTTATTGTCGGGGTCCTCCTAGTAACTCCGAACGACGAGTCCCGGAGTTTCGCGGTAGATGTGGGACGATACGGGTTGAGGAGAATAAAGGGAAAAGGAGGAAGGAAATAAAGTTACACAAGTTTATACAACCTACCATAGAAAAATATACTTGCAGGCATAAAATCTTTGAACCTACGTGTGTCTGTCCAAGACCAAGTCCAGTCATCAAGACAACCCATAGTATATGAGAGGTACACCGAAAAGCAAATAAACCCAAATAACCGTTTCCCAGTATGTTTATCTTCGTATTAATTGTAATACTGAAGTAA